>NC_058035.1:12604461-12919461 GCF_019176455.1 Solea senegalensis | reverse complement strand
ATGTTTGCTATACACACCATTATTCAAATGTTCTGACCTCAGTAACCTCAGCTGAAGAAGCACACGCAGTTTTTGTTTTTGTTCTTGATTATTCAGCAGATGGTGGACCTGGCCGAAGCTTCTGAGACAGTGAGTAGGTATTCTTGCAGGGTGGAGCTACTCTGTGGTTGGCACAGGAGCTTACTGCAGCCCCACATTGTCTGCATGACGACAAGAGGGGCAAGCGAGCAAAGAAAGGCGGAGGAATGTACACCCATGTTTACATATCATGCTTCCAGTCTTTCATAGTATCTCCACTGACTCTGACTGTGCTTTGATAAACAATCACAAGGAAGTCCGAGCAGGACATTACGACACCTTTCCAGTTATGTCACTGAAACAATGCTCTCTCAGAACATGACATGGGAAAACAGACTAAGTATGAAGCATGCGACGTGCTCCGTTTATTATACACCCCTCCCTCCAAACTTTCCATTGTTACGATGTGTGGATGGCGCGCACAAAACGTGACAGGGCCTCATCTCGAAGACAGGAGTTTTTACAACAGAACACGTGACCTGTGCTATAAAAATATTGGCTTAGAAGCCCTGACCTACACTGGACAGCCTTAGAAGGTTAGAACTCCTGAGTGTGATGTCCCAAGTCTGATTTGGGGTAATCATGTGTCTTAGGAAAAATTGTGGTTACAGAATTCAAGTCATGTGACAGTTATCACATAATCCATTGATTAAAATCAGGCAAAGAAAACAGGGCAAAAGACTGCGGCACCTCTGCTGAACCACACACACACACACGGACAGAAACACACACAGATATAATGTGAGATTTTGCAGGTAAGGCTCATCATTTCATTTTAAAACAGAAGATGGACATCCATACTGGATTGTTGGACTGACTGGCTGATATCTAGAAAAAAATAATAATCATGTACTGATGATATGTGCCCATAAAGCAACAAAAAGAATGAATCAAATAAAATACTGTAAGCATTGACGTATGAATATTCCTAACCTGCAAAATGATTCCTCCATATAATATCAGCGATAGTCATTGGTGGGCCACCGGCAGGGTGTGGTTTACCTTTGTCATGGTCAGTCCTTATCATATCCATTAAGGAATTCTCCAATGAGTGCAAGCTAAAAGCATCAAAGGGCCGGGTCCGGTCCTGCAACACAGCAAAAAACAGGAAGAGGGTTAGGTTTAGAGTGAGGGATGGACGTCGTGTGAACAGGCCCAATTCCATACACATTACATATACTGCATGTTTTTCTTGGAGAGGGATCCTTCGCAGTTGTTTTCGCCCAAGGTTCTTTCTTTTAATTGTAGTTAAGGTTTCCAGTGGGTGGAAGGGGTGGCGATGTATAAGATTGTCTTTAAAAGTCCCTTGAGACAAATGTATGATTTGTTTAATTTATACAATACTGTGGCTGCTTCATGTCCTATAAGCATCAGTCATAATGCAGAGAGACATAAGCAGCACTACTCTTTAACTACTTTAACAAGAACTCACTATCATTAAATAAACACAAATTAAAATATTCTACTTTATAAACCTTCACCCTACACATTCATTTGCCTTGCCGTTGAAATTCTGGTTTGTTGGTTTCTTTGCTCGAGGGTAGCGCGCTAGTAACGACCTGCATGTACAAACAGCTACCTCTGCCACGAGAACGAGACAGACTGGGATTTATTCTGAGCTTATGTGGACTAATTAAAGATGTGGCTTAGACGTTACAGGTAGGAGGGAAAAAAAAGATCAGACCTGATGCAGGCGGTGACAGTTGATACCAAAGAGGAGATATGAATCTCCTTAAGCCTTTTCTGTAACAGAAAAGACGGGATTCCGCCCTTAAGAATCTCATCTGTCTTTGTTTAATATGATCTAATCAAGGTGGTTTTAACTGTCTGATCTTTAGGTATATATTGTAGGCGAGGGGCAGTAACCGTGGTACAGTTTGAGACAAGTATTGAAACAGTTGGAAAACAATTAAATTGAAGCACAACTAGAGCTGGGGCATTTTCTCCATTAGATTCATCAAGTACTAACTCAACTAAATTAGTGTTTTGATCATTTGTTTTGATTAAATTCTTGCTAGTGTTCCCACAATTGTAGCAAGGACAAGCAATCTGAAGACATCGTTGAGACACACAGCGTTTATTACTTTCTGACACCGTGTCAGACAAAAATAATAATAAAGGATTCATCTATAATTGTAGGATTAGACAACATTTTTAAATAATCACTGTTTTCTGTATCGTTCCAGCAGCGGAGCAGTTGTGTATGTGCCACTAGTGGAACAGTGGCGCAAAACTGAGTTTTTCTAAAGGGTGTGTAGGCCCAGATAACTGTGGTGATGGTAAATGTAGAAGGTATTTTCATAACATTTTTTAAATATATATATATATATATATTTTAAATTATATACAGTATATTAAGTTATGCTTTCAGACTCACCTGACACTTCAAATTTAGTTTGACTGATAAAATAATAGCACTAAAATAAATAAAAGTTGCATGGCTTTCATTTTGTTCTCTTTAAAGTTGGCACCACCTAGGATCAGGCTAATAATAAAACCAATTTGATTAATGGTTTGCGCACATTTGCTTGGGCAAAATAAAACATTATACATCAATTAGAAACCTTTCATCATAGTCATTGTGGAAACACAGTTTTAGCACTGAGGCTCGCCAGTTCACGTCCCGACCTGGGCCTTTTCTGTGTGGAGTTTCCAGGTACTCGGGTTTTCCTCTCACAGTCCAAACAACATGCAGACGTTAATGGACACTCTACATTGATCGTAGGTGTGAATGTGAGAGTGAATTGGCTCCTCTGCGACCCTCATGTGGAGGATGAACCGTGAGACAATGAATGAATGAATGAACTTGAGAATTAATGGAGAACAGATGTTAGTCTTGCTGGTGCACAAACAAATAAGACACATGAGGTGTTGCCATTATAGACTAATGCTGACTTTTTTTCTCCTTTTTTTTTTTTACTATTAATTTGGTGTTCACAAACAAACTGAAATGCTTTCCCTCCTGATAACAAGATGTGCCATGATTACATGAAACTTTGTTAATATTCCCAACAGATATGATTCAGTAGTTTAGTACACCATCTGTTCAAACTATCACTTTCCATGACATCTGAAGTTGTGTTGTGTTAATTAACTCTTCTTCTCTATGAGAATAAGGATGGGACGTCTACTCTGTGTTGCGTGTCGTCTCTCTTGAGAGTTTTCCATGTGCTGCGTTGACACTTGCAAACAGCCTTGTTTGTAATGCTAACTACTTACATCACTGTGTATACATAGGTGTATTTGTTTGCAGGTGAGTGACGTAGGGTCACTTCATTGTTATACTGGCCCCAGTAAGTAAGAGTAGAAAGACCATGTTTATGTTTTGGTGATTTTGGTTTCTGTATGACCATGATATTTGAAAGGGACACCGAATGGCTGGTCACAAGAGAGAATTTTCTAAACCTAATTAAATCAAATCTACTGTGCATTCCACAGGGTAATTATAAGATAATAGCAGACAAATGTATATGATTTTAAATTTAAAAAAGTTCTAAATCAAAGATTCTAAATGTGTGGAAATCCTGTTTCTACAAAGAGTGCAAATATCTCAAATATTACATTTACATTTTACAAGCACATTAAGACATTTGGCAGAAGCAACGATCAGGTGATCAACATAATAAGGCTACACTGTAATAGGAATCATTCTGTTTCCATTTCATTACGCAAACAATGATATTCATTAGAGTTACAATGCAAGGAGATACCATCAGGAGGAAAGTGCATGAGTAGAGAGAGCTCAAGACCAGTTTGGGTGAATGCCGTGATGTTGAGAAATTTTACAGAAATGCTCCAGTATTGCACAAGAAATGAAGATATTTATATCATAAAGATACTTCATCAAAGTACATTGATGCATATATATGAATGTTAGGGACACCTCAGTGTCTCAGTTCCACCTGATTCAGCAGGTTCTTAAACTGCCCTCAGAGTTCATGTCAAAGTTGAGAACTGCCGCTGTGAAGGGGGCAGGCACGTTGGGTTAGCACTGCAGCAGTATCACTCTCATACATGTTTTACCCTGGTGATTTACTGAACCTCTCCAAAGTCATTTCCTCATTCTATGAAGCAGACCAACCCACTTGAGTCCAGGACTGGACAGCCAATACTCCATCAAACCCCTCACAGTTGCCTCACACACTGCTGAAATGTTAAGACACCCACTGAGTGTGAAACATTTTATTAGAATGACATGTGTGCCAAAGGTAAAGGTTGAGCGTGTGCCTCCAGCTGAAACTGAGGGCTGCAGCCTTGGCAGCTATGTCCTGTGTCCACTGGCCAAGCTGGGGGCACATTGTTTGCACACCACAGCTATTGTTGCCCATTCAGCTGAGCACTCAAAAGTATTATTCCCCCAACTGTGGACCTGACAGCGCCGTGTAGATAAAAATCTGCCCACTTGGTACAAATGGTAATCATTTAAAATGCTGTGCTTTCAGTTTCCTCCCCTTCCCCTCTTTCCTGACACATGTGACAGGTCTGCGAGCCCACTGTGGGTGGAATAACCTAAAGAGAGAGCAAAGTGCATAACAGTCTTCACTGTGTAACAAATCACACAAGTCTCTAGAGACTGAAATTCAGGTTCAAGTTGACTTGTCCTGAATACACTGGAGCTCATCTTCCCTCATGAACTCTAAACAAGACATAAGAGCACATTAATGATCATATGAAGTGTGCCAGTTTCTTCTCTATAAAATGTATAGGAACTCAGAGCAGGAGCAGATTTAATTAAACATTAATATTATTCTTAAAGATTCAAATAAAGAAGTAAAGAAAGATGACAGTTTTCTGACATTCATTTAAATCCATGTATTGTCCAAAAGACACAGAAGAGATAAGACTGCACTGACAAACAAAGAGGCAATTTTGGGTGGAAAATAAAGCAAAAGCGACACGCAAAACAAGCTGAACCACAAAAACCTTCAAATGCAAATCACACTGGTTACACCCTCAAACCTGTTGAAACTCTTGCCGTTTTTGCATTTTCATCAGACACCATTTGACTAGGACTCAACCCATCAGTTTGCCCACTAACGTCCGACTTTGTGATCTGATACGGAGTCGTGACGGAACTTTTTAGGACCACAGAAATATTCGCCACGAACATCATTTCAAATCAGGGAACCTCCTGAGGGGCTCATGTGACTTTGTTTCTTCAGCTTCACAGTGACATGTTACGTTGCATTCCGCACATTCCTTGACCTTTAAGCGGCAGTCAGCAGCAGGCGAGTATCAGCACATATTCGAGCACACAGGACAACACCCGTCACTGGCTGTCACGTGACCCTGCTGGGCCACAGTGTCTTTGTGTGTGTGTGTGTTTACCATGCCTGCAGGTCAGATCAGCAACTTCTCTTCAATTTTCACTTGAGTAAACAGGCCTCTTGACATGTGTCACCATGACCTTGCATCCTGGTGACAACCCTTCAGCAATTATGAGTGTAACTGTTCAGCAGTTAAGTGTCATATTGTCATTATTGCACCAAGGGCAACTATGAGTCCATAAAAAGTTACTTGAAAACGCTAATAGATATAGACCGGTATTACATGTATTAATACATGTATGTGTATGGCTTATATGGCTGATCTTACAGGAGCATTTGAATTGACACAGAGGTCAGGTGACTCAGCCTGGGAGCGTCAGAAAGGAAGCCTTCTTAAAGATAAGAAAACAAACCCTGATCATTAGATTAAAGGGGTTAATGTGGTTAAGAAAAAATCAGCTACAGACTCTAAAAGTTTACCTTGAGGTGAATGATTTGGTGCTCATCTTTGTCATGTTTATCTGTAAACTATTTTTTTTTTATGTCAAACCACTGATTAAACACCATCTTTGTTTCAGTGGCTAATCAAAAATGTAATAAACACAAAATATTCATTAGTGTCAGCCCTAATTCTACCTCCAGTCGTCCTTGTGTCCTGCATCACAAAACCTGCTGTTTTCCAGAGTTTCATGTCAGTAAACAGACCACAGCGTGACATGTGGCCCCTTGACCTTGATAGCTCAAGCCGTAAACTGGCCAAGTCAAGAAAACACAGATTGCAAAAAGGGGAAGTGGGTTTATAAAGAATGGGGAAGCCTGACTAACACACACACACACAAAAGGCCATATATGTCTTTGGCTGGTTGGAATTTCACCCTGTGCCAGGCCGTGCTTCGTCTGCACATGCAGTCCTCTCTGTATCACCAGGTTCACATTTTGGCTTGTGCTCCCTTCTCAAGTCCCTGCCTTGAGAGGGGGAACAAGTGCTCCTTTTTAAAGTGAGCCAGCAACTTATAGGGGGGTTGAAGTCAGCTGGCTTTTTAATGTTGGCTTGTTTGTAAGTCAGTGCAGCTTAACATTGGGTGAAAGGAAACCATACAGTATCATGACTGTTCATGTTAGTGTAGAGTGCCTGCTGAAACACATTTATGTGAGACATTTTGTCCACTATCATCTGTCGACAGCTTACTGTGGACTCGTGTTATGTATTTTATTTGTTTGTCATATTACACCTATAGACTTAAATATACATCACTGAACAGCTAACTGCTACAAACATACTTGGTTTATTTTTCCTCTCTAAAAAGTCATTTTGACACTAAATTAATGTGAGACAACAAAAACACAAGATATGAAAGCACTTGAATTATGTTGATTTTTTTGTTGAAAGCTTCATTTTAACTCGTTTTTTTCATTTAATAAGTAAAGAAGCCTGCCTTCACTTAACGTGACTTCGACATCCGGGTTAAAACCCCGCCCATTACCAGCCTTAAACCAATCAAATGAGAGAGCCCATGTCGGCTTCAAAGTCCGTTGGAAATCTACTGAACTACAAGCAATGATGAAAATATGGCCTGGAAAAGAGCGAATTTTCAACAGAAGATCGCAGAGTCATCGCGCCTAACATACGAGTGCACAACATGTAATCAATTTTCTTCATTATCACTAGTTATACTAGTGTTGTCAATATGCCTGAGCATAGTCAGGTCTTCGTGGTCTGAAATATTACGAGGAGCACATAAACGCAGCACGAGCCCTTTAAATCTCACAGAGAGTAACAAACCGTGCACAGACAGCAACTCTTTCCAGGATTTTTGCTTTGAATGTGTAAAAATAACCGTCTTTCATGGTAAAGACTGCAAGGACCCACTAAAGAGTCATTCGATGCAGGACAATTTGACCTCCACAACATAATCTGTCAGACTGCATGCCATTATAACGTTACCAGCAAAAACTCAGTAACAGTAAACGATAAGCTTTTTAAGGAATATATGTCACAGCTATTAAATATGACTACATCAATTAAATATATATGTATTATCCTGTCTAATGATGTGGCTACAAGTCAAAAAAGGCAGCAATTGTGTATAATTTGAGACATACACTGATTAAATATGTATATAGACTAAATATTTATATATGTGTATATATAGGAAAGTCACTCTATATGAGTTAGTTGCTCATAAGTGCTCAGCAAATACAATTATACTAGGATAACCAAGTGTATTTACCTGGAAAGGCAGTATGTTGTTGCTGTTGTCAGTCCTGAAGCCGCTGTCCTCCATCCAAGGTTTGGGGGTGAGGGGCCCAGGTCTTGGAAACTTGGGGGGAGCTATAACATTGCTGCTGTAGGGCTTTTTCATAGGGGAGATGGGATTTAGAGGTGACGGCACCCCGACTCCAACACCGACCCCGACCCCTACACCAACGCCAACCGCCCTGCGCGGGTCCCTGCCTGCCTGCAGACCGCTCCATGGGTTGGAGGCTGTGCTCCAGGCGGCATTTTGGTGATTATTCCAGGCGGATGATGAGGCAGAAGAAGAAGAGGATCCTTTGCTGTTATTCATGATGGTTTGATAAGCGTTTCTCTGAGGGAAGGGGCCTTGGTTGGGGCTGACAGGAGATCTCCTCTGCTGCTGCTGTTGCTGCGGCTGCGGCTGCGGCTGGCTGCTGCTGCTGCTGCTGCTGCTGCGGGGTTACCGGCTGCTGATGCTGCTGAGACTGGGGAGCCTGCAGACCTATCTGCGGGGAGAAATTACCCCCAAAGACTGGGTTGACGTGGTGCGGGAAGTTCTGGAAAAGCATCGTCCCGTTCACGGAGGGGATTCCTTGGAAAAAGCTATCATCTACGCCGGCGTTTGTGGTTCCCGTGGACCAAGTGCTCCCAAACGAGGAGGACGGGGAGGAGAGGGGCCCGCCGGTCTCCTGCGGCTGCTGCTGCGGCTGCTGGTGGAAGCTCAGTCCGGGTAGGATCGGCGACTCCATGGGCACCCTGTCCTTACTGCTGACGTTCAGCACGGAAGCCGCTTGCTTGCTGCCGGTGGACGGGCTCTCAGAGTCCGATGAGGGAGAGGTGGTCTCCGGTGTCGGGGTCGGGGTGGAGGGAGGAGGGTCTGCTTGCGTCGGATCTTGCTGATGATGAGGCTGGGCTTTGTTTTTGTCCATCAGTAAATCATCCTGCATGGTTTGCTGAGCTGAAACGAGCGGAAACAGAGACGGTGAGCTGTTATTGTGACAATAATGATTATTGTTGTTGTCATACAGCGGACTCGACGGGCTGCTGTAGTATCTGATGAACTGGGACAACTCCTACAGCAGAGAGGGAGCAGGCGGCTGCAGGGCGAATGCGTGATCACCCATTTAGCCGACAAGAAGAGGAGAATGACAAACACACACACTCCACTCACTTCCCGAGACTAGGTACACCAGGACGACTCACAAAGCCCACAAATGACATTCACGGAGCATTCACGGCTGCGACATATTCACCAGATTTCGCCACGTCTCGTTTTTCCCTTCCACGCAGGAACTCCGGAGCTGCAATGTGAAACTGATTGTGTTTTTTGCCCAAGGACCTCCCCTGCTATATTCATTTACATACGTCAGTAAATACAGCTGTCCTTCAACAAGGTTAAAATACACTTCCAGCTTTACACGGGCGCGTCGACGCACACTACGCTCACGACGCTAAAATTATTTTACAAAAAAATGCACTTCACCGTTTTTTTATGAGTGACGCACCTGAGGCGCTTTATGATACCGCAAAAGATCTCTCGTTTCCCTTCAAATAAAACTGTCCTTTTACATTTGACCACAGTGACATCAGGGTGTTTTAAAGAAACATAAAGAAGAGACATGAGTATCCTAAAATGAATTATGGTGAGGGGTTTGATTATAGCGCAAAGACGGATCCGCATTGACACAGCCGCAGGTTGGCATTCACGCCACACAAGACGCAACTTGCATTTTTCTCCGGGCAATCATACAATAGGAATAAAGCCAAATGTGGAACATCACTCAAACAGGATGTCTTCGATTCAAACACTACCGATCATAATGAATCTTCCACACAATATTATCATTTACTTTGCAAGTCAGAGACAGCAGCGTCATGCAAAAGCTGAATTGAACACGCATATTCAAATGTTACCAGGCTATACGTCATTATTTGCGATTGGAAAGCCACACAGTTGCCAGACTATTAACATGACATGGCAGAACATCCAAGGTTAACATTGAATTTAAGGGAAACCTGTGAAAACACTGGTGGCTCATTTGCACTGCTTGGCTGCAGGAGAGCTAACACAGAGGCCTTTTCAATATGCATTAGTAAAGTCTTTGAGAATAACACTGACATATGAGAAACTTCTCATCTACATAATGGCAGTGGTACAAGTTGGACTTTAAATGCAATCGCAATAGCCTGCACTGTACACACCCAACCGGTTAATCCGTGTTTTCTTGTCCCAGAGCTGCGCTTCCAAGGTCATCAAAGCAGTACAATCAGCAGGCAGCAGTGTCTCACCTCAGCGGACGCTTCACAACTGACACTGACACAATTTGGACCTTCAAACGCCTATTTTTTACGCCGATGGATGCATTCGAATCACTTCACCGAGCTGTCTTTGCCTCGAAGTCCCCCTCTGATCCATATGTGTCCCCCACCACAACCACTGTCGCCACCACATAAAAGATACACAGCATACAAACACTCACTCACTCACTCACACTTGTGCCTGACGTGTAGTTTACCTTTATCGTTCACCTTTTTCAGACTCTGTAAATAAAGTTATTTCTGTTTGCCTCGCCTGAGTTTTAGATATGACAGACGAGCTTCGCTTGTGCCGAGGTAGTCAGCAGTTGCCCAAACAGCTGATTGACTGCGGCGCATGGATGATGCCGAGGAGGCTGTTGGGAAATGCAGTTCTTCACTCTGTAGTCGCTGTTCGCTGTGTGTATCAAGCTAGTAAAGACTGACAGTAGTAATGCAACCCATCTGTGTATATGCACATTTGAATTAAATGTCATGGGTCAATATATAACAGTACATATAAACATATTGCTTTGACATAAATCATAACAATATCTCGAACATTCGAGTACAGCCAGTCAGAAGTGATGAGAAACAGCAGTCTAGTCAAATTGAAACGTCTTACCATACGTTGCAGTGTTCTGTAGCCATATGTGGATATTCGTGATAGAAGTGTGTTCAAAGAAAACCTTAATTCGGAACATTAAGCTAATATTTTCTTGCCACAGGACGAGACAAGCGATATGAGACTACATTCCCCATGTCCCTTGCGGTGCGGTCCTTGTTTTGATGACGTAGGACGCACAGCCGTGCCTCTGTGCGTCATTTCAGAGAGGACCAGTCAATCGGTCACGTATTATGCGATGATATTAGTGACTAACAAGGCTATAGCCGATTAAAAGAGGTGTTTTTTACTCGTTGAAGTACAGCGGGCGCATATAAATGCTATACCGTGCACTGTCGCAATCGTAAAGCGGTAGTTTTATGCCAAATAATTGGCTAATTTGAATCTGACGCGCGGTGTCAACACAAAGGCCTATGTAGCTGGTTAGCATTATCTCCTCAGCTAGCTAGCAAGAGGTTGAACGCCAACCTCTGCTGCAGCAAAGTGACTGGCGTGTCATTTTAATGTTTTATATGTTACGCAGTTAATCTCTCCTGCCGAGAAGACGTTTGAGTGTTTTCTTGCCTCTCCGCTATAATGGAGGAAGACGGTGCAGTGGTCATGCAGCAGAATTTGGACAGGTGAGTTCAAGTTTATGGCTAACATGCTAATGCCAGCTACGTAGCTCTATGTTAAATGATATTGACAGGAGTGAGGGGAGTCACCGTGAACATCAAATATGCTGAATCTCGTTGACTTCAATGTGTGTTATCATCTCATGCAAACTGCTCACTTTAAACTCGGATTGGTCAACAATTAACCCTACGCAGGTGTTGTGTTTACATTGTGCAGGTACAGCACATACACTGTTTCGCCATAAAATGAACAAAGCACTAGATATATTTTGTAAGAACATATAACGGTGAACTTCATTTCAACGTTGTTGGCGTAATTCTCTTCGGTGTACCTTGTGAACCATAGACTTAACACGTTACTGTGTCAGTTGCATTACTGTCAAAGCATCTCAGGCTTGATAACAATTGACCCCTAGACAAGGCGGCGACTGTGCTGCTCAGTAATATTTCTGTAATTGTCACGGCCACTGCTAACGTCATAGTGGCTCTTAAAGAGTAAAGTGTTGCCTTATCATCTGGTTAAAAACGTACTGAATGCCATTGCAAGTTTAACTTTATTCACCTAGTCACATAGTGAACTATTCATAGAATCCTCAGACATACATAATATTTCAGTTACCTGATAACATATGTGAATTATGTGCATGATCAAACAAAGTAGAGAAAGTCACATTGAGTGTACTCTTAAAACAAAGTGTGAGTGGTCTTGCAGTCACCTTCAGGAAGACGCACTAGCAGTTATCACCTGTCACTGGGCAGAAATTGAGAGGTATTTTACAGGAGATGAACAAAATAGAAAGTGAATGCAAGTACTGAGGGGGAATTCCAATATTACTGTCACCTTTCAATCATGCCTCTTTAAAATGAAAATATGGACCATCATGAGAATCCACGAGATACAAAAGCAGTAAGTCTTAATTAGGATGTATATGTAAGTTTGCAAAATATGGTTTGGCAGGTAGGCCTTCCAGCCTCTGGGGTAAAAAAAATGATTGTTGAGCTTTTTATTGCGCCACAGCTTATGGATTTTTTTCTCTTTGCTTTCAGCTGACAATACAGCCCAAAGGGTTATAAACATTTTCAAATCACTTGCTATTGATAATTCTAAATAATAATTATAATTATAAATAGATAAAAATAATATATATAATAATAAATGTAAGATGATCAAAAAGTGGCCTGATTTAAAAGTTAAAGAAGCAGATTTTGCGTTTAGACATTTTCATGGAGAGAAAACAAACACTGAAGAACCTCAAAATATCTTTGTACAAAGCATCTATTACATAACGATTGAAGAAAATTATGTCATAATATATATTGTTCTTGAATTATTGCCCAGCCCTATTTTTACCTTAGCATTTATTCAGTGCTATCATAATGTAAATTGTAATTCAAGAGAATTAGTTCACTTACTTTGTGTACTTGCCTTTAATCTAACATTTTCTTCACACTGCTAAAATATTATAGCTGTCCAATCTATCTGCAGTACAGTCCTTTGGGGACATCACTGCAGTCTACACCCCTGCAGGTTTTTAAGCAGTACAATGTTGGGAATGTTCATAGCTGTAATGTCATTTTGCAAACATTGCAGCACAGTCATGTTAGGAAGACTTCCTACTTTTTTGTCTGTGATGACAACAGCCAACCACTATAGAACAGATAACACTTAGCAAGTTAGTATTCTTTGTTTCAACAGCACTAGTTTGTACAGTGATGCAGATCTTTGCTAATGCTACTCTTGGAAAAAAAGGTATTTATGTGTACTGGAAGACAAAGGTTGCTCATTTAGGGTCACACGTAATGTAATGTCATGTAAGATCACATAACACAGATTAAATTTACTTGAAAGTGGACAGGTCTCACCAACACATAGCTCAGCGTGATATGACTAACTTTAAGAAACTTTGTAGATCACTGCTAATGTGAATTTTCTCATTGTATAGATTTGATCAGTATAACCACATGAGGTTATTGGTTTTATAGGATGGTTATTGGTTATTGGATGGAGAGACTGGAAGAAATAGTTACACCCCTCACAAATAGAGAGCGTATATGCATTAAAATTTGGGCTTCATGTGATTACATTTGTGCTGTGTTCAGCAAAAAATGTTTCAAGAGGGTTCAGGTACAGTTTAGCCATAGTCAAGTGTTATGCTAACATGTCTTACCAGACCTTTCCATCTTTTGTGTAAGTGGCTGTGAGAGGATTCTGCTGCAATCCAAGCACATTGGTGTGCCATTTCTCTCAAAATAGTCTCTCTGGCATTTGATAGCTCAGGCATTTTTAGGAATTTGACACAGCATTTTATATCATTATTGAACTTTTACTTCGGAATCATTTCCCAAGCACATTGTAGGGTAGCAGAAAGGAAGGAAGGGCATTTGAGTTTTGTGAAATGTACTTTAGCTGTGTGTTGTGGGCGTGTGGCAGAGGCAATAACCCATACAGTGTTTGAGGAGCTGATAGCAGGAAGATGTATGTCATGTCCCCTTGCCCACGGTTATGTACCTAGCCTCTATCACTGACAAACATAAGGCTTCACAGGCTCTTATCTGGTCTGCCACAAGCAGCCAGCTGCCCCTGCAATGCAGTGTTTCTCAAATGGTTGTCGGAGACATATTTTCACAACAGTCTGACCTTTTTATTAGCTCTTACAAAACCTTGTTTTGTTGTCTAGATCACTAACACTGTTGCTCTTGTGTTAGTGGATATATATAAAATGTCCTGTGGACTTTTGAATGACCACGGGCTGATACAAATTGATAAAGTTCATGGTTAAACTTAAGATTTTGCATAATTGTGGTATTAAATATTTTCTATTTTATTATAATCCAGAGAGAGTGGTATTTTCTTTAAAAATACATCAGTTAAATATTGAAGCCCACCGGTGAATCAATAGACACCCATACTGTATATTTGTTTAGGGGTTGTTTTGCATAATACAGTATGTTTAAGTGGAGAGTTAAGCCTGCATTTATAAGATTACATGGATACAATTTGCCCTCATGGGTGCACAGTGAAAGAAGTTCTCACCTTGGAGAATACTGCATTGTCACACTTGGGGATGAGGACAGTTTGATTTATGACTACGGGCATTATCCAATCAGAAATGAATAGCATTTCAGCAGCTGGAAACTTGTGCTTAATTTTAAATTGGCATCATTAAAAGCTCTTGCCAAATGATGCTAAATGTCTTCAGTTGGGTGGTTTAGCTAGCAGACTTGAGCTGTGAAAAACACAAACCATGAGCTAAGGATGTCCTGTTGTACTGTTTCCCCAAACGTTTTACACCAGATCCTTGCCAGTGTACAGTTCCATTCTGTGAATATTTACAGACGTTACATTAATATTCACGTTTTAATGACAAGCTCCATATGTGAAAACAAAAATAAGAGTTTATTTTCTGTATTTATTGATTGTATTTCATCACTGGTCAGTCAGTGGTCATACACTTATTAATGTTGTTAAGTTAATGATTTTAGGGAACTAAAAATAAGAGTGCTGTTATTTGAGGTGTTGTGTTTTTGATATGCAGGACAGACAGACATTGAAACTGTGATGAAAGATCAGTTCACTGTCTGTTTTGCTGTGGAAAAAAAAAACTTTCTAGTAAACTTTCTCTAGTTCCAATGTGACTTACATACATAGGACTCACCTGAGACACAGGTCTCAAGGTATGTATCCACTGGTTCAGTGAATTCCATGCTTCCCATTCATTGTCACTGTAAACAGCTATGCAGTGCATTCTGGTAATGAAGCACTGAGTTTCAAGATCCTGTGCATCACATTGGCTGTTGCTCGTTTGCATGAAGTTGAAACTAGGCTACTTGCAAATCAGAGGCATATAAATCAGCTACAAACAAAGGCAGCAACAGGACCTGCATGGCATATTTCCCAGAAATCAGTTTTAAACAATGAACAATTTTGTCACGAAAGTCAAAGTTTCTAAATGAGCCATCATGTTTATCTAGTTTGACTGCCTATTGGCATTGCCTAAGCGTGTGATGCTGGGAAGCATGGCAATCCTGCTCATCGGGGCATGTATACCTTCAGGAGGGCAGTGTGGCCACTCTCATCAGTCCGGTGTGGACCCACTTCCTGTGAGGCTGCAGGTGCCACTTAGGGAGAAAAGAAAAGGTAGCAATACAGTGAGAATAGTTAATATCGTTCAACTACAACTAAAATTGTGAAAAATATCGATTCTCTATATGTTTGTGATTATTGAACTATTGTTTTTTATTTTATTTTTTTTAAACTTCACCTGCAATCTGATCATTCTTTTAACTCCTTTTTCAGAAATTTTGCAAGGAGCACCTGGATTGTGGCCAGTTTATGATGAAATAATGTTCTATCTACTTTCAGATTATGGCCCCATTATGTGGGATGACGCACAATAAAGATACAGTTCTGCACTTCCATAGCTCATCAAAATACCATTCACAGCTCAAGTGAGAGACATGAGTTTGGCCAATAGCTGCTGCTCAAAGTCCTGCTACTGCAGCTCTATCTTTTTGTATCAAAGTCACTTATGATGATAATCGTATAACAATCATCCATTATTGGTGAGTGCTCTGGTGAGTGGTGTTGTCACCAGAAAGCAGTCACATACTATAATTGTTTTTGGGGCAACCAGAAAACTAGTGCCTTCTACCCTAGATGTTGAAAAGGTGTTGATTAAATTGCTGGTGCCTATATGAACAAAAGATGTTATTGGTTTTATATCATCTTGCAGGTATGATGTCATTATGAATAAAAGGTTTTGATTTTTAACGTGAGCTGGGGAAAGCTATTGTCACATCTATGAATATGAATAGGCTTATTTTGAGCCGATTTCCACATCAAATTGCAGGCATTCTCTGTACATGGGAGACCATTTTGTACACTTGCACCTTAGGCTTATCTGCCAAGGTGCTCTGTTAAACAGGGTTGAGGCGACATCGAGCTCGAGATTAAAGTATTGCACAGAGGATAGCATTTCAGTGCTGTTGTATTAGGTCCTGTCAGGCTGTGGGGCTGGGTTACAGGAATAGGAGCCAGAGAATTTAAGGGAGCAGTGGGTTTTGTTCTCATCTGTCATGCTCTTCTGGAGGCATCTGTCCAGTGTTGTACTCAACTGCATATCTTCACTATGCATAGCTTTATCAATTGCTGTTTTCCTTTTCTTATTTGCCAGTTTATGAAAAATATTGATTGATGTAGTGCCATGTAGCTTTGAGAATTGTGCAGGCTCACTTATCTGTCAGATGCAAAGTTTAGGAGAGGAGTTACAGGGTGAATTTTGTAAGGGCAGTGGACACAAGAGGCTTAATGTTTCCGTCAGACTCGGATTCACCATGTGTGTCTGCCCTGGCCCTTAAACCGGCCATGTTATTCGAGTGCCTCGACCCAAGCGCTCCTCTCCTGCATTGTCATGTTTTATTCAGCATCAGGGGAGTGTTGGAAAAATCTTCCATTGCAGATAGGCAGCAACCTGAGCAAATAATCCAAGTTGGCCATCCACTGCCTTTCACAGCGGACCCCCTCTACTCCCCTGTGGCTGCACTAACAACCTAGACCTCAGGATGATGATGACAGAAGGCCACAGATTTGATATACAATATTCAGCTGTGGGAGCAGTAGGGTTGAATGTACACAGCATACTATGGAGTCAGCTACTAAGTACATTGATGCCAGTTTAGAAAAGCTGTCAAACTTGGGCACAATCTTACTTTATAATACAAATAATTTGAGTGACTTGAAAATTCACCAACCTGTCTAAGATTATGGTCATTTTTATTATTTCCTAATAGCAAACAGTGAGTTTGCTCTCACTGATGGAAGTCACTGTAACAGTCATGGACCCGAAGGGTATACCTTCAGTGTATATAAGAGTTCAAATAAAAATTGTACTGGTCTATACAGTATTGTTCATCCACATACAGTGGGACACCAGCCTGGTGAACATTTCAGCCAATTATACCATACTGATTAATTATGTAAAAGCATTATAATGTCACTGTTAGAAATGTTTTGTGTTAAGGTCAAGGGATGTGAATATCAAATTTCCTTCCAATTTTGCAGAGAGTCAGTTAAATTGAGAGACAGCACAGCAGGGGAGGAAAAAGTGGGAGAAAAATCTACTTCCATGTAAGTGGTAGAATAGAGGCTATACAGTGTTAGAAGGTGTATTGGGGAAAAGGGTAGAAAGAATGTGATTGGGTACTTCTGGGCAGAAGAAGGGTGTTAACATGGCACGAGGTCAGACAGAATAAGGCATTTGTCTGGATGTCACCAGAAAGGGGAACAATCACCTCAGTTCCTCTTCATCCTGAGATATCTCCCTCTACCGTCCCCTTTATTTTCACTCAAATGAATCCCATAGTCAATCTGGGGTTTTAGTATATGTGTGATTCATTTTAAAAGCAATGTCAGGGATGTAGCCCAAACTACTAGAAAATAATTGGTTTTCTATCCTTGACATTGGTTTTAACAAGTCGAGCCTGACATTTTGATATATGACCTGAAAACTAATTACCTTGTATTAGTTGTTTCCACCTGGCAGAATAAAGGACCTGTTTTTAAATGTGCATTGAACACTTCCTGTGGTCAAATATGCTTGACAAGCAGTCGGTATTATATCTTGTTTGCGTACAGAGATTATGTATTGATCTTGGGTGATTTTATGCATGGAGATAGAGTGATATTTTGTGTGTGTCAATCAAGGCTAGGGCTGCATGATATGAGAAAAATCTGCAATTTGCAATTACATTGGTCAATATCGCGATGATGATATAATTTGCGTTGAACAAATGTTAAGGTTGTCAGAGAAGACAAAGTCCATAAACTCCAGTTAGCACCACAACTCATTGTTAAACTGTAAATCCATACAAAATGGTCCTGTTGCACCAGCAAAAGTCCAGACGATCCAACTGAGTCAAATATTTATTCCACAACATGTTATTAGATCCATAAATACCCACGGACAGCTACTGCATCATCTTAGTTCCAACATCTCTCTTACTTCGGTTATACTTGTCTTGTTTTAAAATGGCGTTGAACACTTCACCTTCCATTGACACCACGTGACCTATCGGGAGCTTCCCTGCTCTGCCCACACCCTACAATAGCCAGTGAGTGTGTCTAAATGATGTGTCTATAGAACCAACCAATCCTAAGCGGCTCTTCCCATTTTTCATTTTTCACTTCCCATATTTTATACCCAACAAAGAGCTGAATCCGGGTGAATGCTTTGCGCATGTTAATTTGATGTGCGTGCCAGGCAGGCAACCATTTGAGAGACTTTGATAAGGGATAATGGCCTCACCAACACTTTTCTTACTAATACGTTGAAATAAATTGAATCTAAAACCAGACTTTCAATGAATGTTAGTCTTGTTCTTCTTCACTTTCTCTACATCTAGCACAATGTACCAATGCTCTGACACACATGCCTCAATGACTAATAATTGCTGTGCATTGTACAAGAATTTCCACAGCATATATGACAGTCCATATTGGTTAATTCTTTCTCTTCTGCCAAAATTGTACTGCAAATTCTGTTTTATGACTTTTCTTTGAGCAATCATGGTAAAGACAATACAGGCAACAAAGGACTGAGTCAGGAGTGGTTATAAACAAGGGTGCCTGCCTTTGATCTGTGCAAAGCAGCTCAAAGCTTTTTAATTAAGTACAAATACATTACCAAGGTAAAGAGACTACTCATGAATACATGAAGGAGCAAAGGGAAGAGATGGCAGCATTGACATGTTACAGACACCAAATGCAAAGAACGAACAACCGAGAACAAATGGCAATGTAAAAGGAATACTCCCATTACCAGTTTAGGTCCTGTAACTATACTATATTGTGTTGATGTACATTAAGAGGCAGGCATTCAAAATATTTTCAGAAACTTATCTGGAGAAATTCATTTATACAATAGTTATTTATTTATAAATCTACAACCTTATCCCTGCCCATCATTATGTGTCTCACCTGGGTGTATGTTTTTCTTTTTTTTTTAAGGAGCTGCTGGGTGTGCTTTGCCACAGAGGAGGACGACCGCACAGCAGAGTGGGTGCGACCATGTCACTGCCGTGGCTCCACCAAGTGGGTTCATCAGGCTTGCTTGCAGCGCTGGGTGGATGAAAAGCAGCGGGGCAACAGCACAGCTCGCGTGGCCTGCCCTCAGTGTAATGCAGAATACCTCATCGTCTTTCCTAAATTAGGTGGGTTGCATCTCATAAGGTATAGAAGTGGGAGTAACAACTTTAAAATAACAAAATGTCCCCTGAAGAGCCACTGTGGATTTAAGTCCAAATTTATGCTTTTTTTGTTTTTACTTGAAATATACATGTGGAGAGACTTTCTAATGCCAGGTTTATAAAGTGAAGTGCCATAACCTAGCTCATAAATTTCAATTTAATCTAGTGTTTTTTTTTCAAAACGTAATGACTACTATAATTTTCTACCAGCTGTCGACAATGAAACGACAGTATCAAGCAAATTTCCGCGAAATAGATTGCCGGGCTTCCTGGTGAGGGTCCTCTTAATAGTTGCTGCTTGTAACTGCACCCAAAGGTCTGAGAGATTTTCAGTTTGTCTTGCCGGAGTGCATGTTTGTTTACTCTGGAGCCAGCATAGGTTCTGTGGTGATCTGGGTAAATATTTCCTCTCAGCCTGTCAAGGAACAGAAGTGTGCTCACATGTTACACAGCCCAACTTCTGGCTGATTGATCAGCAGCAGTTTAGAGAAGCATTTGCTTCAATTATCTTAACACGTCAGAGTGACGAGGGCTCCATTTGTTCCCAAACACAAGCTATGACTCATGTTATGAAAATACACGCTATTCTGCATGCTCATTGTGGTGCTCAGTTTTCAGTTGCTGTCTGTCTCCGATCCCCTCATACCTCTTGAGTCTTGTCGTCATTCCTTGGTTACATTGAAGTTTGTGGTGAAAAAAATATTCAGTGCACAGCAGAAAAATAATGTCAGTCCACCATGAGGTAATGAATATTACATGACATGTTATTCCTTCAATTATATATTATATAGATATTCCCTCATGTGGACTGTTTATTTCGTTAGCCCTGGGTTCTAAGAACAACATAAGTGTTTTTCTTATGGATTAAAATTTGCTCTAAGGCCCAGCTGTGCTCATTGTGCCCCTGGGTAATTACTTCAGATGGTGTTATGGGTTTTTAGGCGGTACATTTTGAACTTGGGTTCAAACTGTTTTTTTTAAAGTTCGAGTTTGAAAGTTTGAACTTTCTCTCCAAAGTTCGAATGAATGTCTAAATTTAGGACAACAAAAATAAGACAGCCCTGCTCATGAACACTTGCACATAGATAAGGTGAATAGTTCACACATGCAGAGGGACCTTCCACTACTGTCTTTCGATGCAATTTGGAACAGGAACTGGCCACAAGTCTTCAGAAGGACTGGCCTCTCTTGTAAACAGGCTCATGTTTATTTATAGTGACCGAGGCTGTGCTGTCACTCACACTGGTGCTATAAGCAGAAGGCGGCTCAGCTTCTTTAGACACTTCCTCCTTAGAAAATAGCCCTGTATATGTCAGTTTCTCCCTCTGAGAGCAGAGTATTGGCACTTTGCTGGGTGTTTGCAAATATTTCTCTACGTCATGTAGCGTGACCTTTAAACACATGAAACATGTGAATTAACTGTTATATATTACCAATTCTTTGAACAACTTAGAAATATCTGTATTGGATAAAATTATGTGGTGTCAAAAATACGGTACTTGCATGAGACGTGCAATATTGTCTTTTATGTTGTCCCTTTTTCCAAAAAGCATAAATTAGAATCCACTGGCTTGATTATACTTTTAATTGTTCCTTTTCCTCCATTTTTGTGGAAAGTTTTGAAAGTCTTGAAAGTTGTCCTGCAGTTTTGAGAGAACCCTCACAAATGTGTCATCAAAATGTGCCGTTTGACTGGAAATAGTTTACTTTGTCTTTTCTAAGTGAAAAACTGTGGCAAAACAATTATGTGAAACTGTGAAAGAATTCCTGCAGGAATTAATGTGAATCACAAATCAATGGCATATGGAATTTCCTACCTAAACACAAGAGAAAAAGATAAACAAACCGTTCTTTTTATAACTGGTTGTTATAAAAAGGGCTGGCCAAGAAATTCCTAACCACATCTACATCATAATGATGTGTAGTTTGGTCAACTCTAGGGCTTTTTGATTAGGGATGCAATGATTTATAGATATCTAAATGAACTGTCATTATTTTAACACTTGATTAATTGGATGGAGTGTTTTCTTTTTATATAATTAAAATAAATAGTAAATAATAAAGAAATCATTCAAACAATTTTGGTTTTTGGACAAAACAAGACATCTAAGAACATCATGTCAAGGAAGGTTTAGGAAACTGATTGATCGAGAAAATATGCGGCATATTATTTAATTATGTAAAAAATTGTTAGTTATATGCTGTATTGTTAGTAAGTGAAATGTTAGGTGTATATTTGTTGGGATTCTCTCAGTTTAGGTGATGGAGTATGAGTCTGTGCTGCTGTACTGTGAGCCTGTTGAGGAAAAGACTCTCCTAGTCTGAAGTTTCAAGTCAGAAATATGTGTTATATTTTAACCATTCTGTGCCATGTAAAATATGATTATTTTATTAAGGTCTAAATCTTAAAGTTACTGCAATCCTCCAGGAGGGATGTATTTCAGAAAGACTTGTCAGAGTGCTAATACTTTCTGTTAAACACAGAAATAGGATAACGGAAGACTAAATTGGAAAAGGAAGTGGTCAGTCATAGTTTGTTAACCTGCCACTTAAGCTGATGAAAATAATTCTGTTTCTGTAAATAAACAATGCTCTTGACAGCAACAACTTTTCCCCCAAGGGATGAATTTCTCAGAGATTTGTAATAAGTTATTTGCATAGAGTGAGTTAAGTAAACCTGAGAGGCATCTCCACCACAGGGAGACATGTCGGATGCTGAGGGAACCGTGATGCTGGATGTCTCTGGTAGAATGGAGTCGGAGTAAAATTGGGTCACGTGAAGAGCCGACAGGGCTCATCAAAAGTTGAAAGGAGATGAGTCGGGTGATGCTGCCGCTCTGCTGTTGAAACTAGGAAATCACAGATGTCCTTCAATGTTTCACAGTGTTTTGTTTATTTGTTTATATTTTGTTTAGCATATTTGGCCCAACATGACCTTAAAGCACAAAATGTTCTAACTAAAGTTCTTAATGATAGTTTTAGGGATAGATTTAATTTTCCATTCATTTTCTTTCCCATATCTGTATTGACTGGTTAGATACATTCTGAAGTGTATTACTCTACAGTATCTTGTTTTATATGACGGTTTCTCATAAAGCAGGAGTGTACATTTCTCCACATTTTACCTGAGATTCTATTAGTAACATTGGTTAAGACTGGAGCTGCAGGAGACACAGGGCTCAAAGTAAGCCGGACTACAGCGTTGTCTGTTTTGCTGCATCATTGCTGCAGTGTTTCCTTTTTATATTCCGTCCATGCGTTCTTTATTATAGCTTTACAGAGTCACTCACACCTTATATTTATGATTTGTGTGTTGTTCAGACAAGCAGTCGCTGTACTGTCTTTATTTTGAATATACTGTAATTTTACTGACTTGGCCTATGTATCTGTGGTATTCAGCAGCTTTAATCAGACCTCAGAATAATAGCAATTTCACAGCTTGGTGACAGCACTTGGATGACAACTTTTAAGTTGATTGATGGTGGCAGAGCTGTGGACAGGTAGAGACAGGGAGCACTGTTGGGAAGCTGCTACTCTAGTTATTTTCTCATGGTTGCCACTGAGGCCAGCTCATTACTACAGGTATGACGGGCATTACTCACGCTTACCTCGCCTGGTTGGACACTTGCCTGCCACCGGATTAGATGGAGGTTGACTTGGAAGCCACAGATCAACATTTCTATTAACCTAGGTTTTGATTGTTTTCACTGGCAATGCAAGTAATACTGCAGCCCACTAAGAGCAGTGTAGATGTGTGCTGTCCTGGCCACCAGCACCTGCTGCAGAGCCAAAGCCAACCTATCATGCAAATTTGGCTGGCAATACACCACAGAGGGTGGTGTGTCCTTGCTGCTTTGTCTTTACATACTCATTCCCTAGCGAGAATAAACAAGCCAGCTGGAACAGTGTGCAGAGCCTGTGTGCCCATTACTGAAGACCTGCAGTTGCACTTTTCCCTTCTCTCCTTTACTTCCCCTTCCCTCCTGTTAAATTATTTTAATTATGAAATCCGTTGCCAGTGGCTGAAATGAATTGCTCAGCTCCGTCTTGCCAGTGGACATTAGAGGCGACCTGGTTCTCTTTAGCAGTGATGTCGTAGTGCTTGGGCAGGGTGAAAGCGGAAGAGATTCCAACACTGTCATCAAAACATGCCATATAAATGTGCTTCAAGCCTAGCAAGATCCATCTGGATGGTAAACACAGATGCAGTAATAGGGAGCTTTGGAAAGCATCAAAAGGCTGGCAGTAGACAGGAGAGGGCCGCTATGTTTATGGCTACTTTAGAAATAAGTGTGATAGTTCCGTTGTTAGTTAAAAAGCTTTAGACGTGCCAAATGCTTCTTGGGCTTCTTCCTCAACAAGTGGGCTGGAACACTGCTGAGAGAAATCTCTCTCGCATGAGCTGCTTAAAATACTACACAGAACTGTGCCCCAAACTCTTGCTTTTATAGAGTGACTGTACTCGGCTGTAGAAATAGGTTTACAGCTAACAGTGGTTGAATTGTACACAACCTGTGGCAGGTACTTATGGGTGACGCTTTGATGGTGGCCAGGCTGTACAAACAGCTTCATAAAGTCCATCCTATGTTCACAAAAAAAAAACCCAAAAAAAATGTCCAAAAATGAATGATTTTGGAAAGCTGCTGCTTTTTTTACACTTGATATATAGGTTAATGTTAAAGTCAACCTCTCACCACATTGGTTTTCCATGCAATGCATCTTCCGAGGTGTTCACATTCACTCGATCAACATCAAAATAACGCTGAGATAGTCGGCCACCCGTGCCAATAATCCCTCCTACCAGCAGCCTGTGACGGTCTATTTTGCAAAACTGTGACCCTAAATGTCACCCGTCTCATGAGAAAAGTCGCTGACCTCTTGACCACTTTTAATATTTTCCTGCATCATACATCAATTAAATTAAGCGAAAATGTTTTTATACCCATGCTTCAAGATTATATTTAAATTTAGTCCGTATTTGAATTGTGAGCCAGAGGCAACAGCTTAAACATTTTGCTAAATATTTACTTCCACTAACTGCCAGGTGTATTTGTCGAGTGGAAAACAGACCCATCCTGTTCAGCCAGCACCATACATGTTTACCAACAACTGATTTTAAACACAAATGACTTTTTTGGAGCTATTTTTAAATATTCACAACCTTACTGCCACCCACAGTAGAGGTAGAGAGAGAGAGAGAGAGCGAGAGAAGCATTTCATTAACTAACTACGTACTTAATTAGGTTTAAATACTTCTTAATAAAACTCCTTTTTACACCATTAAGTACTATTTCCACACAGTGTGACCAAGCCAACATCAGTGATATCTAAGATTATGCCCCACACTTGAGGATAATTGGCCAATTTGTCCTGTAGTGTGAGTGTAACCTGTACAAGACTCCGTTGATTCCGTCTTCACAAAACATCGCACACACAACAGCTATTAACTAACAACACTGACAGTCCCCCTCCATGTCTGTTTATATTCTGAAGTCACGTTAAATCACGCAGGTTTCTGTTTGATCCCAAATCCCTGGAAACTGCTCCCTGAAATGGTTTGATTCAACACCAAGTGCGTGGTCCTGCATCTTGACTGGAACGTCTAGTCTGTTTTAAAATCAAGTCAGGTTTGAAATGTGTGGGGCAGGCTTTGGGGATTTCTAGTATTTTCTTTTTCATTGAGAAAGGTAAAACTACTGCTTAAAAACTTCATCTGAAATAATCAGTCGGGCCTTAAGTCATCAGCCAAAGATTGTTTTTAATCAACTCACTGAACTTATGCTAGCTGATTTAGCTGGCTAACTGCAGCAAGTAACATCTGTCATCATTTGAACTTCTCTTTTAGCCAGAAAATAAAAAAAGGATGGGTAAAATCAGGAAATAATTTAGTCCCAATTTTAACAGCGTATATGAGGATGGAAAGCTTGGCAGTTAATAATAAGGGTAATAAAGGGCTATATGATCAGTCAGTGACATAAATCTCTCATGTGAGACACCCAGAACTGTTCATAGTTTGGCAGAACATTGTGTCTGTGTTGGACGACACATCAGTGATGAAAATATGAACGAGATGGAGCAGAAAATAGGTAATAGGGCCTTTAAACCCAGACAGCTGTGTGCTGCTGATCTCGTCATGGAACTGCGTCACATACACTGCTGTGTTCTGTGCCTGTTCCACAGGCAGCATCCTGCTCGCCTCCCACTGACTCCTGGGCGAGTTATTAATAGCACGTGGATGAGTCTGTCTGAATGAGGAAATCAGGTTGTCTTCCTGTAAATATTACATGATTTCCCTGGAGTCATCTTGGAATGCCAGAGAGGAGGGTGTAGCAGAGTTTTTTATTTTTTTTTATTTTTTTCAAAGATCTTGCTCAAGGCAGGTTTGGATTCAAGATTAATCCTCATTACTTGCCGAGAATCGGCCCAGTTATTTTTAATCTGGGTGGAACCTGCCTGAGAGGCTTCTCCCAGTCTGTCAATAAAGCACAAGGTGTGCACCCATACCTGTCATGCTTCAAACTCTGCTAAAGCCTTCAGGAACAAACGGAACACATCGTTGCAATTTTCTCTTCCTGTAAACCACCTGATCACACATTGTTTCTCCCTGTGCTTCCTCATGTCTTCATTTCTTTGACTATTTTAAAGATACTTTGTGTTGTGTTGTTCCTCCTGCACTTGACCTGTCAGCTCGACTCCCCTCGCTGATGTTGACGTTGAGTCTGTGTTTCCTAAAGCATCTTACACTTTACTTTACTAACATTTGCTCAAGTTTTTATTAATGGGTGGATGATAAACAAAGGTATTTTAACTGTTAGCAGAAATGTTGCTGTTTCGCTTAAAAGAGGATGTGTACCATCAAACGCTGACACTTTGAAATTAAAGTTGTACGATGTTCCGTTTCTTAGCTCCTCGCTTTTCTCTCCTTCAGGTCCAGTGGTCTACGTGCTGGACCTCGCCGACCGGCTCATCTCTAAGGCAGGACCCTTTGCGGCTGCTGGCATCATGGTGGGCTCCATCTACTGGACTGCTGTCACATACGGAGCCGTGACCGTCATGCAGGTCGGATCAATGATAAGAACCTTTTATGTGCACCAGCAAATGAAACGTATACTTGGAGTTAGTCGTACGGAAATATAGATAATGTGCCTGTGGTTGAGTCATAATCACCTGATGTGTTAAGTGCTTTGAGTGGTCAAAACTATGAAAAACAGACCGTCATTAACACTGACTTAACACAGACACGCGCTGTCACTCATAGCTTTCAGCAGGGACAGAAAGAAAAACAGAAATACTTCATAAAAATTCATGCCGGCTTAAAGTCATCAATATCTGAAGAATATGTTAACTGCTTTTCTCTCACTTAGACGTTTTCTGACTGGAAACTGAAGTTTGTCTCTCCTCGCACCACAGTCCATCAAGAAAATCAGCGATTTTACATCATGGCACACAGTTGTTAGTCCACTGTTGCCTGCATCAGTAAGTTCAACTGTGTTTGAAAGTCTGTACCGAAGGCAGCAGTAGATCCGCAGTTAAGCCTCATATTAAGCATCTAAGTCTTATTTTTCCTTCTGTCCCTGCTGGCGGCCATGTCATCGGCGAGTGTCCGTGTCTCGGCCGTCACAGAAACAGTGGTGCGCTCTGCATAATCAGTGTCAGTGCCTCACACAACCACAGCTTCTACAAACCTGAAGTGTCCCTCAAAATGAAGTTGAACCAGCGGTCGTTGGTGGCTGTAGTTTTCTGCTTAAACCGCGCTCTCTGCTGTGCAGGTGGTGGGTCATAAAGAGGGCCTGGACGTCATGGAGCGGGCCGACCCCTTGTTTCTGCTCATTGGCCTGCCCACCATCCCCGTCATGCTGATCCTTGGCAAGATGATCCGCTGGGAGGACTACGTCCTGCGTCTGTGGAGGAAATATTCTAACAAACTGCAGATCCTCAACAGTATCTTCCCAGGTCAGGACGCACAGTCGTGTTTGATTTACAGCCAATAATCCAGGAATAATGTTTTTCTTTTAAACCCCGTGTTGAAAATGACATTCAGTTACACTTTGAATGTTGTGACGTAAAAAAAAAAAAAGGTTTGGCAAATACAATTTGTTGCACATCTGTGCAGGGATTGGCTGCCCGGTTCCTCGGATCCCCGCAGAGGCCAGCCCCCTCGCGGACCACGTGTCGGCCACGCGCATCCTGTGCGGCGCCCTCGTCTTCCCCACCATCGCCACCATCGTCGGGAAGCTCATGTTCAGTAGTGTCAACTCCAACCTGCAGAGGACCATCCTGGTGGGTTCCGCTCACACAAACACGACTCTGGAGTCGATAACAAACCTGGCTGTCGAACACATGATTTAGGAACGTGACGATGTGAGGGGAAGTTTCTCCTGCTATGTTCTCACCTCAGACATTAACCAAATATTACACAATTACCGTCACCTTTTCTAATAATCCCTGCCCATAGTTGGACAGAAAATGACCAGTAAGTGTGTGGTCATAGAGGACAAACCACATTCAGAAATTCATCTTCCTTCTATTTGTGCTGCAGCTAAATGTACTTGTGTTTATGGGATGTGAGCATATTTCAGTTAATGTGATGCGAGGTTAGCGCAGCTTCAGTGGCTTTGATGTTTGGAACTTTAAATTGCTCATTTCGTGTGTTTTGTTTTATCTGTACAGGGAGGCATTGCCTTTGTTGCCATCAAGGGAGCGTTTAAGGTTTACTTCAAACAGCAGCAGTACATGAGGCAAGCCCACCGTAAGATCCTCAACTTCCCTGAGCAGGAGGAAGCCTGAGGAGGAGGAGGAGGAGGAGGAGGGAGGAGGGAGGACGGCTGGATGATGGACAAAACACATACACACTCACAAACACACACACACACACCTCTGCTGCCGTTGGGAGGGATGAAAACATCAGAACCAGAGAGGGAAGTGACTTTAGATCAGCGCCATCCTCATTTATCTGCTCCTCATCCACTTCCATCACCTGCTGATTTTAATCTTCTGATGCGGTTGGATGAAGACGGATCAGGGATGGAAAACACACACACACACACACACACACACACAGACACACAGACACACACTCTAACTACATGAAGAACTTGTGCAGAGTGGATGTCGCATAACTAATAACTTGTTGTGAACTTAATTGTATTTTAAAGGAGGAAAGAGAGAGAAAAAAATGTGGGGCGTGTGTAATTATGAAGTTTTATATTAATAATAAATGATTATTTTATAATGTTTATTTTGCAGATTTAAAAAAAAAGAAAGAAAGAAAAGAAGTCCCCTTTTGCCAATGTTAGAGGGTTCATTAGAATGAGGAAACATTTGAGTTTAGTGTGTGGAATGTATTAATAATTAAACAGTAAAACGCGTGAAACAGTTGAATCATGACGCAGTGCATTTACTGCAGTCATGAAGAAAACGTCCCGAGCTCCAGACGCTGACCAGAGGGGTGATTTTTATTTTTGAATGTTTCCTTCGCATACGCTGGCAGTGTGTTCACGTCGTGTAGCTCTATCTTATCTATGGAGTGTATACAAGTGCTGTTTTGTTTTTGAGCCCCTGTTGCCATGACACCGTCTTCACCAACTGTGTGGACTTCTTTTTGTGCTTTGATGGGATAACAATTTTTTTTTATTCTTTAAAGCTTTGGGTGACATTGGACATGCTGATCACGGTGTGAATGTCTGTTTTTTTGCTTATTTAAAGTGAATCTTTTTTTTTTTATTCTCATCATGTGACAGTTGGACTGTAGCTCAAGACAGGCTGTTGTTGGAGCAGACAGAAGGCAGAGATGATTTCAAAAATGAGTAATTAAAGCAGCCAACACATTTTCTTTCCCTTCTGCTTCCACCCCTGAGCACAGAAATTAGGGAGTGTGATCTTTGGTACGTGCACAATAAATGGGGTACACTGAACCTGAAGCAGATCAATGAATATAATAGAATGCATTTGAGCTAATAAAATATGATCAGTCATATTAATGAAGCGAGTCTTCCGTCTCGCTCTACATTGACATGAAAAGGTTTGTTTTCATGTAAAGAACTGTTTGATTCCTTATGTGGCAAAGTTTGTTTTTGCTGCTTTCTGCCTCTGGACACACGAGAACCAAAAGTATGTGACTTCCTGTGAGGAGGCGGGGCTTCTAGCCGACCACTCTGATCATGTGAACTGTGCCTACTTCTCACACGCACACACCCCACTCCTCCCACCTGCAACCCCACAGCCTCTTCAGCATATCCATGAAAATAAAGTGTCCACTCTGCCAAAAACAAGTGTGAACCGTGTTGTACAGCTGTGGCTTCAGACTCTAGAGTTTAATGGTATCAGTTCTGTGAATAAATGTATTTTTCCAAAAATGCTCAAGTGTGTGTGTGAGTGACTAAGGAAACATACACAGACACCCAGCTCCATTTAGTTGTTTATTAATAATAAATGCATAACGAAAAAAAAGTCAAACACATCCCGCATCATCGACCCATGAAATCAGCCAGCCAATCACAGTCTTGTGTTGACATGCAAAAGTAATATAATTAAAAAAAACCCACACACATCTGATTTCCTTAATATAAACCAAACACTTGGTACTTCACAAGGTTAACAGTGCACGGCCAAAACAAGCCTGATATGTAAAGATGCTAGTTCCTTCTGAACAGTGTGTGGAAAATGCTTTGTCATTGTTCACACACACACGGATGAAAACCTGCAGCATGACACTGCTGGTTGTTAGTTTTTTGAACAAAGTAGCAGTTCCTAATGAAAGGGGTCTAACTTTGTCAAATAAAATCAATTAAAAAATAAGGTTTTAATTGGACTCAGTAAAATGCTGGAAAACATTGAAGAACCTTCTGTGAAAGCGTCACGTGAGCGTGCGATGAACTGGACCTGAGAATAGGTTTAGTGAGGGAAAAAGAGCTGGTGAGCACCTGAGAGCAGGTCACGCTTACACGACACTGTCATCAGTTATTATGTGGATCCAGCCGCTCACTCCTCCTCCTCCTCACACTGTCCACATGGTGATGTTTATTGCTTTGAGACGTGCATAAATTCAAAGAGAAAACCAGACCGGACGTTTTCTCTAAACCTCCCGCAGACACCAACATGCAACGGGTCCTTTTTAAAACCTATAATAAGCCACTGCACAGTCTAGTCATTGTTTTGTTTTTTTTCCTTTTAAAGGAATCTGCCCCGGATTAGACCGGGAGAGGCTCAGTGCAGCCACATACAAAGTAAGTGATGTCTCCACGGAAAAAGGCACAAGCTGCAGCAAGACTGAGAGGAGGATGACGTTTTCCGTACAGCAAAACAGATTGAGGGACAAAATTAAATAATCCAGAGTCAATTTTTGTAGCAGGTATTACCTATAAATGAATTACTGTGCATTACAGATTGAAGTGTTTTTATATTTTAATCATTTACTAATTAAAAAAAACCCAGCATGGAGGTGTGTGTGTGTGCCCCTGAGATGTCTGAATTACATACTACTGTAAAATGCATTAAAAAATAAAAAAAACTATCCACAGGCAGGATTTTTTTTAAAAAAAAAACAGCTCTTCAAAGGATCCCAACATTTTACCAGTTTCCAAAACAAACAAACAAACAAACAAAAAAAAAAGAGTCAAATACTGAGGATTAAAACCATCACCGTGACTCAGACTTCATTCAGAAATGTGTGAGCTTGAATGAAGTCGACCAAGTGCATCTTTTTAAAGAAAAGATTTTCAGGAGAGTTGTGGTGCCTCATTACATACACTGCAAACATATACGTCAAAGAAATAAAAAGAAAAAAGACCTTCATGACCTCGACAGCCAGTTCAGCACAATCACAATAAAGCAGCTCATCTCTGAATTCTTTAAATAAAACGCCTCCTTATGTGAAGCTTCTGGAGTACACTTTCTCTAAAAGAAAAATGGGACCTGGCCCTCGCCTTTTTTTGTGTGTGTGTGTGTGTTTTATAGGTTGTTTCTATTTCGTCTACAACAACCGACAGAGTATTGTGAAGCGTGTGGGTGTCCAGTCTCCTCTCAGAGAATTAAACATGAGGCGAGTGAGTCTGGTGTGACGCCCTCTATCGTTATCATTGCGGCTATCTATGAGATTTTATCTGTTGAAGTGGTTCCAGCCTGCCATACATCTACACATGTGCATTCATGTGCACCCGGCCAAAAGAAAACACACTCTCGCACGCGCGTTCATGCAGGCCCAGTCTGATTGCAGTCTTCCTGATGGGGTTTGAAGGGTGTTGTTGGGAGGAGGAGCAGTGTCCTTCCTCTGTGCCTCCCTGCGCTGCAGCGTCTCCGCCTGTCAGCCTCACTCACAGTTTAGCAGCCATGAAGTTGATGTGAGGTTTGACCAGCGGGAACAGAGGCAGACTCCTCTTAAACTCAGTCATGTCCTGAACCAACGTGGGCTGAGAGAGAAAGACAAAAGACGACAGGTTAGATTGATCCGTTCCCTCTTAAAACTGTATGCTAATTGCTACACACAAGTCTGAGTTATCAGAAGTAATTGTCAGTTTTTCCGCTCTTTCGCGCATTTTATAGAAACTAAGTCAGGACGTGAGTATTACCTGTGGCAGGGAAGGAGCGGGGGCCAGGTTGACATCATTCTGAGCGGGGAACTCTCCCACTGCTGGACCTGGTGAACACACACACACTGACGTAAATGTGAAGCCAGTGCGACCGACAACATTGTGTGCTCTGCACAGATACTCACAGGAGTCCATCTCCCTGGAGAGGACATGTACGGACACCTTGTGTCTCTTTGGGGCTCCGACTGTCAGCCGCTCCTGCAGAGACACAGACGGACACATGGGAAACACTGCTGTTGGTTCACTTTCACAACAACATCATTACAAACGGTTTCAATTCAGATAATGGATTATCAATCAATTACCAAACTGTCAACTATTTTGATAAATGATTAATTGGTTTGAATGGTTTTTTAAAATAATTAAGTTGAGTTCTAGTAAAGACTAGTTTCCCCGTGTATGACATGTGCTATATACAGTAAATTATGCCGACTTGACTTTATGGATATGGAGTCTGACTTGACTGTCTAGAGCTAGACTATATCTCTGAGTGCTACCGGATGCTGAAACATGTTTTCTTTGTCAAAATGTCATAAAAAAAATAAAATAAAATGATGAAATGGAAATGTATGATGATAATGGGGGCGGGACTAGTTAAGCTTTGCTTCTTCCGCTTTCCCTTTCAGTTATGTATATTGTGTGAACTGCACTGTTGTGTGATGAGTGATCTAATTGTCATGACTGAAATAAATAAATAAATAAATAAATAACGTGTAGCCAGGACAATCACATTTTGAAATCAGTTTTGAAAGCCCAGGGAAGATTCAGCAACATCGTCAGGTCTCTCGCAGGATTATATTAGAAATGAAGAATTGGCTCTGGAATGATTTCTGCTGGGCTGAGATAATGCCAATTCTCTCAGCGGCCGCGTGCCCTTTATCCGCTCTGAAACAGGCTGCCTGGCTGTCATTACGGTGGCTGATACGCTGTGAGCACCCTGTGTCAGTGTCACCTCCACCGGCTATGAATAGAAGCAAGAGAAGACGACTGCTGGGAGACACAGACACACAGATTTTGAGTGGCTAGTGTTCCTCGCTCAGCATGCTGGACCAATCCTGCTTATATATATATATATATAAAAATAACTATGCTGCAGCCACTGCTGTACAACAGTGATATGATGTTATTATGTTTTTCTTTATTATCCACCAAGAAACATCTCATCAGTGTCCGTGTACTTGTTAGGACCAGTAGTCCTCATTGAGACCACAACCTGGTTCTAATGAGGCAGAACCTCAATTATGATGAGCTGGTTTGAATTGAGGTTAGGTAAGGTTAGGTTTAGGGCTTCGTTGTGAATGTGATTATGACATTTTCATGTCTGAAAACAGCGTTATCCTTTATCAGCAAATGGATTTACTGCACTGTGATGGAAATGTAGACATTCAAATCGCTCCATGTTCATACGCTCCCCAATCCCCGTTGAGGATATTCTGTGTCCGCTGGTATCTGCTCGTGTGCGACTCAACACAATCTATACAAGGACATTGAAAAGAGGATGAACTCTTAATGTGAAATCTTTGCAATTCCAAAAAAGATGGATGCAGACCCTGGCTCTCCATGGACGTGGAATGTATGAGTCAGCCCTAAATGGACCTTGTGTTAAAGCAGTTACATACATAGTGTATAGTAAATAACATACTAACCAAACCATGTCTAGTTGGTCATAAATTACTTTTGTCCAGTTCATATTATCAAAAGTACGTCCAAGTACTGTCAAGACGAGTGATTTATATTTTAAAAGTTCAGATCAGACACCAACACTGGACTGTTATTGAAGTTCTCATTAGACAGCTGAAGCAGACATTTAATTTTGATTAATAGACCTATGACACATTTCATGACCCTTCCATCTCATTAGACTCCAGGTTATTGTTGTAATTTATGGATTTTCTGATGACACCTGTGCTGTCGATACATCCACAGAGTACCACAATTAAAGTGGAATGAGCGGCATAATTTAAGTCCGCTGACATAAAACTGTAGCAGTCCGGGAAGTAACGGCACCCAGGGATTCATTTTCTTAGTTTGCAGTACAATTACGCTGGTACTTATGCATTAAATAATAAGCTTAAATCCTCAAACTCAGTTTGGCGTGTTGTTTATGGTTTTCATTACAGCACGCAAGGATTCAAATTGATGACCTCCTTATTTAAGAGGTGACTGTGGACACTTTAACTGTTCTCTGGTGAGTCTGAATTCTCCCTCACGTGATGACGGTGAGTCAATTTACGTTTAGCCAGGAGACTGAGTGAGAGGACAAGTAGAGGACGGTGACATTGTGAGACACAGGGTTGCAATACTTACTTTGTAGAATTCGATTACATTTTCTTTCGTCAAAGTCTTCAGATATGCCACTTCAATATTATCTGCAACACACAACAGAGAGAATGGAGGCATTAACAGAATCACTCAAACGCACATGACTTGTCAACATTAAATTACTAATACTATATGTGCTTGAAGAAAGACAAGTGATGCATCTCAGTAAAAGCTGGTTAAAGAATTACGACTGTATATTAATGCAACTGAAATGCTTGCTTGTGATGCCTCAGGCTTGAGAAGAATCATGTTCCCTTTTAATTCTGTTAATTGCTCATATCCTGGATTTAATTTTGTGGCAATGTGGTGATTTATTGACTTATTACTTGCACAGCGTGTAAATACTGAAAACACAGCTGTTCCAATTCACTGATGATGTCTGTGGAACGTTTTTCTGTGCCCTTGGTGTTGAGAGAACACTGCCCTTGCTCCCCTCCTCCACCACTGCTAGTATCAATACTCACCACCACTCCCTTGGCAGCCTTTCAGAGTTGCCATCAGTCAGGGCTTTAGGCAGATTACCAGGGAATCAAGACCATTATGATCCATTACTGCACTCAGGAGAGTGCTGCTACAGGGCGGCGTGCTACGGCTGCAGATTATTACAGACTAATCGATCGTAATATGCAAAGCTCTAAGCAACTTCCGGCTCACCCCTGGGACCAACCACAATATTGATAACACAAGAATGTATATTTGTATGTAACACAGGCTCTTCATTATAGTTGGAAGATAAGAAAAGGGAGAAAAGTGATGCACTGGGCCTGAAACCTAGGCAGCTGTAGTTTAGTTATAGCAGTATGAAGATGATGACTAGAGAGGACTGAACTCTCACCTCTGTCAAAGTTATACTGCTGAGAGATGATCTCTCCCCAGTACTTGGCACACTCAGCTGAAAGTTTCTTCGGCTTGTCCAGGCGGCGGATGGCGAGGGCCTGGATGTGTTTCTGGAACGCTTCGTCGCTCATCTCCTTCACGGCCGTCTCCATAGTGCAGAGGAAAGCCTCCACGCGGCTCTCCAGGTAGTGGGGCGCTTTCTCCGACTGGATGATAAAGCGCAGTCCCTGAACTCCGTTAGCCCGGCGTGGCCCGCTGAACACAATGTAGCCTGTGGGGGCGGAGACGAGAAGACACGCACGGGTTCAGGTGGAGGCCATTCAGCTCTAAACGACTATATTGTTGCACATAAGTCTGGTTAGAGTAAAACATTTTATGAAGTTGATTTTATGATACGTGTTCTCATTTAATTTCATTAACGACTCTCTATTTATCTTGACAATCATTATCAGGTCAGACACTATTATTTATTTATTTAAATACTAGTGGTCCAAGAAAATATTGTGATATTTCATGGCATAATACTTTAAAGTGCTTTATCGATATGGGACTATTGTTGACAATGGTTTTGTTGTATTGAAGCATTTGACTCTCTTCCCCCTCCCTCCACTGTGCTCAACAGACAAAGAAAATAGTATATTGTTGCATATGATATTGTTATTTTTATTTAAAAAAAAAAAAAAAATATCACAATATATTGTCTCTTGCTGTTCTTGCCTAAACAGTCCTAAGAAGAACTACTTCCAAGGAAATGAGGTTCTGAGCTACTTGTTCCTAAAATTATTAACCATCATCATGGTTGAAAGCACTTTAGCTACTTCAATTTCACTTAATGGTCTGTTTGTATAGAGCTTTACGTCATTACTAAATGCAAATTAAAACTGCATCTTTAGCAGAAATTACTTAATTATTATTATGCTGTTGGAAACTGTTGGACATCATATTCTGGTCTCACCCAGCTGTTCTTTGGTTCTCAGCGTGTTGAAGCAGGGCTCAGAGATAATCTGGCAGAAGAGCTCCAGCAGCATGTTGTCGTGCGTGGTCTGCATGTCTGTCTGGTAGTAGATCTCAATGCCGCAGTTGTTGTGCACCTCGTTCCTCTGCTGATAAACATACCAGCCACCTAAGGGGACCGAGAATTTTGCTAATGTATTTTCTGAATTGTAAATCATGCAATGCAAACACATAAAGTCGATGAAGTACTGAAGCAGAGAAAAAGGCAGAGCTCCTGAAAAACAAACCTCACATTTTTATTTCTATGTGGACGATAAAGGAGAATACTTGCAGTGCGCATGTCTGGAGAAGTCATTTAAATCCAACTATTTTACAAAGAACCTTGTTTGCCTCTGATTTCTTACTGTACTGCTCCATTTTTGTTACAGTGGGACACGTAATAGAAGATAGAATAAGATAAAATGAAGCACTTCAATACCTTTCTGCTACATATGTGTAGATTTAATTTAGATTATAGATCCAGTAAAAGTTCAAAGGACTCAAACATGACTTAATCTTGCTGAGACACTGCTTCTAGAAATACATAAAGCATGGATTGAGCAAAAACAAGCTGCCATAGCTTACAGTAGAAGTCGTGTTGAGATGAAAATCCAGTGATAAATTAACTACGAGAAGCAATGGAAGGCTTGGATACACACACTGCCATATAATGCATTCTTGTTAAATAATCGAGTGTGTCAAAAATATAATGCAGTCTGTTTCAAGTAAAGCAGTGAAAATTGATGAAGTGTCTCGGATGTAGATCTGCAGTTAAAACCGAGCACTTCGCTCTGGTACTGATTTAGTGTAATACAGTAAAAAAAGAAGAAGCAAAGTTCAGATGGAGGATGGTGATGACACTCTGCAGGAAGGTGGAGACATTCTGCTGAATATATACCAACATTGTGCGTTTTTGCTGAGTGGTTCCAAACGAACCTCCTCTATCCTTTTATCTGTACTTGAAATATGCTTTTGGTGGAGCTATCCATTCATCCATGGGGAAAACCAGGCTCTTTTTTTTGTTTGAGTCCAGTGTGATCAAGCTCACTTTAAATGGAAGAGCAGTTAATGCTGGGTAATGCAGGTGCCTTTATGCACATGCTGACTGAGCACTGCGGCTTTGCACTCGGGGAGTGTTGTGTGGTGTGGTGTAGTACTCAGTCCTGAAAAACTTGTGTCGCATTCTTCTCAGTAAGTCAGAATATTTAGGTTTACTTTCAGTACTTGTGAAAGTGTGGAAACTCTAAGCATGTGCTTGTGTGATAGTGCGAACTCTGTGTTGTTACAGGATTTAAGTGACATTTTAAATACTCAACACAACCCTGATGAATAATATAATAATAGATACTCCTTTGTGGCTTGTCCTGTTTGTCAAAGATGATTGTAGAAGCCAAGAGGTCAGGTGTCCGCACTGTCATCTCCATGAATCCCTAGTTCCTAATTTAAATCTGTTCCAAAGCTTTAACCAGTTTATGTGTTTTCTCACTCTTAGTGCAGATGAATTCTAAGGAACCCGGTGCATTCTGTGAATTCTGTTTCTCTCCTGCACTGCAGATATGGGTGTGTGGCCAGAACAGCTGAACACACAAGGAAAAGAAATAGAAGTCAAAAGGACTGGAAGTTCGATGAAGTGGCAACTGATCTGCACTTCTCACCGGGACACAGTGCTATGACTACCATGACTATGCAGCTACAGCAGTGATGCTACTGCTTGTGGCACACTGTTTAAATACATCCAACAGTGCTGAAACAAACATTTTCCAAGGTTAATCAGGTAATATCTGTGTATCCCTGGGACACACAGATATTACCTGTGTATCCCTGGGATGTCTGCCATTAGAGCGTGAGCTATGATTACATTTGGATCATGTGGTGCTTTAACAGAAATTAATGTGGAAATGACCACAGGTAAGATTTAGTGAATATGTTTTTCTGCACAAAAACTTTTTGTTCTGAGAGTAGTAGTGCGTGCCTTTGAAAAACTGCCAGCCAGTCAGACACTTCATGAGCCAATTTTGTGTTTATATCCTTTATGTCCTCCTGCTCCGTCTCTGACTAGCAGCCTGGAGCCAAGCCTGGAAATTTCCTCAGTGAAACACAGGATGTCTCCAGGTGGGCCCTGAACAGCTCTAATTTTCCTCTACACATCACTCAAGTTTCCTAATGTAATCAGAGCGGCAGCACAGGTGCGTTGCTGTGTGCGTCTACATCCATCTTTAAATCGCTGAGGAGGGTGGGTACAAATTTTACCCAGTGACGTCCGTTGCCACTTAGGGATGGTCCTCTGGAGGAAAAACGACTTTAACCAAATCTTTGCAAATACATGACGGCAACACTGATGACAAGGGCAGGGGCACTGGGTAAGAGCCCTTCAGTGCGGTCACCATGGAGACAGGCATGACTAGCAGCTTATGAGTAAGGGTATAAGGACTACAGAACTTACCGTCTGGAATCTGCACCTCTCTGTAGCGAATCAGTTGGCTTGGAAGAAGGGGCTTTGTGTGAGCGTACTCAATTAGCTTGTCCTCCACCATTTGCATCATGCCAAGAGCAGACTGGAAAAATTAGACGGCAATAGGAAAAACATTTTAATTAAAAAAAAAGAAGTAAAAACATCTTTAAGCCATTGGCTCGCGAGTTAAACTCTCTCCCTCTTCACCTTGCATTTAAGTGACAGTTAAGGTGATTTGCTTTGTGGTTGTATGAGGTACTAACTTTGCTGACTTTGCTGACTTGGCACTTCTATGCAGTGCCAAAAACAATGTAGTGTTTAGTCAGAATGACCTACAAAAGGACACTTTCAGTATTTTACTTAGGAAAATCATGAGTTTTGTGGGTTTTAAGAGCAGAAACAATAGGAACCTAAATCAAGTGTTGTCTGTAGCTGTGGGTAAGACCATTACAAGGTGAAAATTTGAACCATATTCTTAACCATCTGATGGGAATGGCTCTTGGAGGTCATTCCGCAATGTCTCACTTCTGTAGCAGATGTACATTGGTGTTTAATGTCATTATCTGGACACATCACAATTTTTCTTGCTGCTGTATATTAGAGATTCAATATAAGGGCAAGGTTGTATTTTTACGAGTTCAGAATTCCACCATGGCAAAAAATTTCAAAATCCCTCGATTTTGAAATTTGCTGCCTTTTTGGCAGCAAATTTAGCTGGCACTAAAAGAAATAATGCAACTCCAAACAAACCTCCTTGGTGATGTTGCCATGGAGAAGTGCTTCGATATGTAACCGTGACAATAGCTGAGGTATGAAGGCTTTGAGACGTGGGAGAGTGACATCTGGAATACAGATCAAAGAACACAGAAAAAGTAAATTCACAAGATGTAATCAAGACAGTATCAGGAAAAAACCGGCAACTGTTTCTCTGAGAAGTGACTCCTCTGTACAGCATCTGTACAGAAAACATAGTCACAATTTAGATCATTTTGCAAAACATGTAGAACACACACCCAAACACAAAACAATTCAGTCTGTCTTAATATGGCCTGGCCAATCTGAATTCAAGCAACATCTGCCCCACATTCAAGGATCAAAGAAATATGACCGGCTTCCTTTCTGAATCCAGACTAGCACTGCAAAAAGAAAGACTGCAGCTAGAGAGGCTACTGTTAGTAGAACCGGGGAGGGAATGTACACTTAATACCTTCAAGCCTCTTTAATTTCAGTGAACTAAATTTAACCCACAGCAGAAAAGGGCTAATAGGTACAAGGGCTGGTACTGAGACAGGTAGAAAGAGAGAAAGATTAAGAACAGTGTCTCACCATCCAGAGCCTCTCTGAGCTCATCTTTGGTCCAAGCAACCTCAGTCATTAGTAGACGGAGGTAGTACATGGCGTGCTGGTGAGGTTGCTCAGCCCTGAAGTTATTCAAAGACCTCATGTACTGCAGGGAGAGAAAGGTGTCAACGTCAGTTCAACATCACAGATCGAGAGAATGACAAAACTACATCTAATTCTGCTGGGTTTTTTTTAAAGTAAAATAAAGACTCCAAGCAGCTATGGTTTTAAGTGAGTTCAATGATTTGATAAAAGTTTTGATCCACCATGACTCATCATAACCTTGTGCTGATGACGGAATTGCAGTGAGAGCTTACCGCTTCCTTGATGATGTCAAATCGCTTCTCATCTATTTCAAAGGTGGCCATCTTCTCAATGATCTTCTTCAGCAAGATGTGCTGTTTGTCATTGTAACCTTTAACAGACAGCTGCAGCAGACAATGACAGAAGACACAAGGTGCATTATCAACAAACAGAAAGATAAGCTGAGCATAGACACGGTTATTTGTAGCTTAGGAAGATTGATTTATCATGTGTGGATAAGTTAACAAATTTCTGATTGTCAATACATTCCCATCACTTCCCAGTTTGCAATATGTCGCTCACACCAAAGCGCATATTTAAAAAAAGTAACAGCTGAGTAGGTCTATATTTACATTTCTCTCTCTGGAAGATTTGGTGGTTGATAATGAGGTTTTCCCTCTGCATATTAGTGTTTTAAAAATGGAAAAGTATTTAAAGCCTCCACTTTGCAATGTAAACCACACCTTATAGCCCTTCATGACTCAGCAAAAACCTCTAGCTACATTGCTATGCATCGTATCTCATCTTATCCTTCGCCTCTGCATCACCAAGTCCCTGCGGTGACAGCTATTAAAGTAATCTTTCCTAACATCATTAACCTTGACGAGAGGCCAGCCAGTTACACCAATACTGCTGAGTCAAATCATCTACACATAGTCCATCATCACGTAGCAGAGAGACAGCTAATTAATGCAGGTTACTGGGTCGTGGAGCAAAACATGCATAGCTGGAAGTTAGAAAACTTGAAAGATCAAAAACACCATAACTGAAAAATAATTGTTATTCATAGGTAGCTTGTTATTTTGCTCTGCAACATTAAATATCTGACAGATGGACACATCTCTGGCATACAGATGCACAGCTGTATTCATACATTGGGGGAAATCAGGGGAGTATGACAGAGCATGTTGCTCCTAACTATGCATCAAACCTGCTGGATACAGATTAACTTCCACTATCTTTTCTGCACTTGCATCAGCAGAAATGTGACTATAAATAAATCAAAAGAAATCTGCATTATTTGGCTTTATGCTTTTTGTCTCGCAACAGAGACTCTTGTTCATCTCCTACATGTAAAACAGTAACACAGCAAAATTGATGGCAGGCAAAACTTGTATAATGATACAGAGGATGCAAAAATGTGCCATCCAGTATTTTCCCTCTCTGTTGCATGTTCACTTTTAGAATACATTACCATGAATGAATTCTGGAAGTGAATCTTTAATATCAGCCACTTGTACTGATGACTGAACCTCCCAAAGTTAGTGCACCATGACAGTCTGCACAAAGTTCAATATTTATTGCCACAGAGCATTAAAATGAAAAGCAAATACATTCATTAATCTAAGAAAGTATTTAACACAATATCATTTCTTAGAACACTTAGGGTGTCAGGGTAATAAAAACTGTTTTAATCACCTTGGTAAATTCAGATAAAAGTCTATGCCATTGCCAGAGCAGTGTTAAACTATCTTGCAGTTGAGAAATGCATCAAGTCAGCATTTGCAGGTAACACAAACGACACACAGCACTTCACATAATCAAACTGGATGCAGAAGACCAAACCATTTCCACACACTGTCAAAGCCTCAGAAGCAAAGCAGACCACTTCCCTACACAGTTCAAGCATCTTACTTACTAGGATGGCATTCATCCCTGAGGCTACGCCATACACCAACCCTGCCAGGCGGGCTGCATATGTATACTCTTTTAAATCATCCTTCAGTAACCTGAGTAACAAGTAGGTCATGTTGCAGTGCAGGGGATCGGTGTATAGGTAGCGACTAATAGAGGGGAAAAAAAGAACAAAAATGTTGGGAATGAGGGGTTGCCAACCCAAAAAAAAACCAAAAAACAAAAACAACAATGACAATGAAAACTATAAGAATGATAAGAGTATGTATATGCAGCCTTGTGAGCAGCCTTCTATCCAGCAAGACTGGCAAAGCTATTCTACTAAAGACCCAAGCTACCACTATTACATTGCAAATTCAATGTCCCTGGTTGAACACTGCTTCACCTTACGTCAACTATAGGTCTGCAATTTCCAATATTACATTTAGAAGAGAAAGTGACTTTGTATGTTCTGAAGAAGAGAGAATATAAAGTCCTCCTCAAAAATGGAGGGTTTCATGGAAGATGGGTGAGATGGGAATTGGGATTGATGAAGAATTAAAAGACAGATGCAGACTCAGAGCCCACCCCAAGTCCAACTAGGACTAGATCAGAAGGTTTATTATTTTTTTTACCACAAGGTTAAATCTCAAATTGTCAATAGCCTTCATAATAAATATAATAAAACATTTCCTGAAATTGTAGGCAGTTTTTTTTGTCTTATGGTTAAAACCTTCCAATCTGACCATATAGAAAATTGTACATGGCCTGGCTGAGCCACAGCAGCCCAGTCTGAGGATGATTAAGTAGGGATGTTAAGTCTGGGACACTGGGTGGGCAATGGGAAGGCAGTTTGAATACTTACATACATCCCATAGACGGTATTTTGGAGGTCATAGTTCAAACCGGCTAGCTCGGCTGCATATGCATACTCGTTGAGGGAGTCCTTGAGGAGCTCCAGGTATAAATATGCCATGTTACAATGCAATGGGTCCACATATGCAAACGGGCTGTAGAGGAAAAGGCATTGGTTAAACAAAGCATCAAAGTAATAGCCTCTACAGTCTTTGATGGTAGGCGCTGAAGACACTTCAAATACAGCACATGCGTACACATCAACTATACCTATTAAGGGTGTGATTTTACAGGTCATCCACTTGAACAGGGCATTTGGTTTAAAGATTACAATATAACCCAATAATTACAGTCTGATGAACAAACGCTGCCTAACTACATTCACGCTCCGAAGGGTGTGGCAGCAATTTCTTTACTTGTCAACAATAATTAGAGAGACAAGTTAGATAAACAAGCTAATCCCAGCCCATTGCATTATAAGTGTAACACTGTAAGAAAACTTCAAACTTAGTGTGTTTGGAAACATAATTTTCTCCAAAGACAATTTAAGTGAAGTAGGCAACTACAGCTTATTTGTACTTTTTCAATTTCCTTTCCCTATTACAGTGTTGGCCTTAAGCTGATTTAATTCAGTTTAACTGAGTGGCGGCAGTATGAAAATCTGCTTTATTCCTTCTCTCCTGCCTTAATCAAAGAGATGAGAGCCTCAATCTCTAGTACCTACTGCTTAAACTTAATATGGTGCTTGAGTTGTAAAATTAAACTACTGTTAATGCAAAATTACATATACAATTGATGACATCTACAGTACATACTGATATTTATCTGCACACTGCACTTTTAAGTGTGCCTTTTCTTTTAATATGGATGGCTTGGTGCTGTATTTGTAGTACTACTTTTAGTTATTTGGAAAAATATAGCTAATGCAAAGTCCACATGTAAAAAGGTTAGAGGATAAATAAAATAAATCAGTCATATACGGGGCTGGACCTGGTGCCAAGTGAAAGAAGACATATTTACACACCTGAAGAACTCGAAGTTCAGGCAAGCCTTAGGCAGGAAAAACTTGTCATCCTGCTTGAACCACACCTTGCTCATAGCAGTGTCCTGGAAGAAATGACCCCACAAACCGGCAGTGATCATTTTCATATTCATTCAACATTCACTCTGAGCAAAAATAATAAATTGCATGAGTACCGGGAAATCTGAGCAACAGCACAACCGGACTGGCCATCAAGTTACACTGACATAATTACTTTCCTTCACAAAAAATAATATACTGTATATACTGAAAATAGCTTAATTAGTTTCTTGAACTTACTCAGACCCTGAGAACAAGAGTTGGTTTTAGGTGTCACTAAACTTTAATACCATTAGACAATAAGAGATTTGTAACAATATGAAGTTAAGCAGAAACGTTAGAAGAATGAGGATTCTTACCTTGATTAAAGTGGGAACTGAGGGAGAGTCTTTCTCGAGAGGGTAAATCTCAAACTTGGTTGGGATGAACTCATTTTTCATGGGTAACTTGAACTTGCCATTGAGGTCTGCGTTTTGCCATTTCTGAAAGACAGGAATATGTTCCGCAAAAGGGTCTCATTGAGTCTGTATGAATGCGGTCAAGATTCTAAAAGACTTGTGGTTGTGTCTCTAACTTGATTAGAGGTGTATGACTTCTGTATTTCACCTTAATGGTTTCTTCAGAGATCCCCTCCTGTTTGTACTGTGTGCCATACCATTCTTCTGCCTTGTCTGTTTTCCCTTCAAATGACTTTGACACAACTGCCACTCTGGGAGGAGAAAGAAAGAGAACCATAGCGCAATATAAGTATACAAGTACCCTCACCATCATATGAAAAGCAAGTGTTATTCTATTAGCACTCTATCTTGATCATGTTTGAGTAAGTGGAGATGTGTTAATGTATTGAAGCCTCTAACAGATGGAGGCATGATTAAAATTCCTACACCAGTAAAGCTGGACTTTTGAATTAATGGCAGCACTGATCAAAGTCCAAGGTCAAATAGCTATACGAGTAAAGCAGATGACCATCATGCAAACAATCGGGCTCAACTTAATTGTAATTGGCTATACGAGATTAAAAACATTTCATCTGTTTTATTATAATCTAATACAAATTCAGTCTGGCATATACACAGTTGTATCAGATAATGTACAATAGTGGTGTTGACCATGTTTCCAAAAATAAATGAACAGATAACAGAAAGAATTCTGCAGATAATAGTCTGTTGTGATATTTCTCGTGTAGTTTTCTCTTCCTGACAAAAGACTGACATTCTCACACTGACCTGACAAATTCTGGTCTCAGTTTATCAAGCACCATCTCAATCAGATCTGGTCTGAAGTCCTCCAAAAGGTACTCTGCTGCAAGGACCTCTTCAAGTGGGTAGTACTGAAACACAGAGCACAAAGCAATGAACTGAACAGTTGTGAAAAAGACAAACACATTCAACGCAAAATCAACGTATCCGTCTCTGTGTGCATGTATGGATCCAAGGATGCATTCATCTCTGTAATGTGTTCATCTGTGACAGTTTGGTACTCAAGTAATTGAGCCCTTTTGCAAAAATCATATGGGAAGTGTGAAATAAAGACTAGCGACACTGCAAAATCTCCATTCCGCCATTAGAGTCAGCAGACGCACTTGGCAACCTAATGACGACAGAAGGTACAAACACAATAAGCTGCATTGTGTCTCCATGGAAACAACCTCTGCAGAAAGAGAGGGGACCTACGTGTAGTAAACCAGCCACTTTGGAAGTATAGCCACGAGGTCGCTCCTTGTCCTTGAATCTGAAGGCCACTTTGTTTAAATCCTAGAACGAGAGGACATACATGTAATTTAGAGCCATATTCTACACATGGGAACTGCAGCATAACAAATAAAATATGGTCCTATTTGAGAATTCATCGCATAACAAAAGTTATGTTTCATTTGAATTTCTTCTATCCAGAAATATGTAGTTCAAGATTACCCAGGACTAGATTACCTTGCATTCATCAAACACCCACTCCTGAGGCCCCTCAGTGCGCAGTTTCTGGATGTATTGGAACATGTGGAAGATGATGTCCTCCACGTGCACTGCAATGACACACAAACCATGGTTTAATTAATGCTCTCTAAACATGACTCAAACAGTCCTAAAGACACACACATAAAAATGACACATAAGGTCAATAAATGATATGCAAAGTCAGTTGTACTACTTACGGAGGCCCTCTTCAGTTAAGTCGACATTGATGATGAAGAACATGAATCCTCTGGCTCCTTCTTTTTGTCCCCCAACAAGTGTGTTCACCCAGCCTAAAAATAATTGCCATGATTTTTATTTCATCCTAATTGTACACATCAAATACTGAAAATGGATTCTAAACTAAAGCACATTTGTTGTCAAATTTATCTTGAGTTTGTTTCAGTGATTTTAAAAGATGTAATTAGTAAAAGCTGTACATATTCTACATTTGGCTGTTATTTTTATTATTATTTTTTACAATCATCTATTTATAAATATAAAAATCGAAATATAAGCCTGGCACAGTCTTTAAATGCTCCACTCGATGTATATTTTGTCACCATCTCCGATCTACTTCACGTCCTACCTTTAGATTTCAACTCAGACAGCAAACTCCCAGGTCCTTCATGGCCAATCAAATGTCCTAGATAATGTCCTGGGTTAGACTTATAATACTTCTGTAGGTCTGGGATGGGAAAGGTCACATAGAGGTTCCTGATGTCTTTGATCGGCACCACTTTGTAGAATTGCTATGTTAGAACATAAAGAACATTTTAGATGAAGTGAAATTCCAGCCACGGTCTTACATTTTTTCTTTAGTATGCAAGGTGTATTGTGAACATTTGTAAGTGACTAACCTTGAGGTGTTCCTCCTGGAAGGGATGCTCAGGGAATTCTGGGACAGGCACGCTTTTATTCTCCACTTCTGCAAACAACTTTACCACCATGGAGGTCAAATCATCTAATGATTCTGTGGGAAACAAGGAAAAGGGGTGTTCATGTATTATTTAACATACACTTGCTTTGAAATGAACATATCATAAGTAGAGATAAGGCTGGGCAATATGGCTTGAAAAGAAAGAAAATCACATGAGTAAGTGAGAAAACATTCAAGGGATCACCCATCGTTAAAAATGTATTCAACGTTCACTCTGAGCAAAGATATATAGTCTCACACTACTGTTGCAAAATCTAACATTTAAGCTGTGGATGACAAAAACCAGGAACACTTAAATAAACATCTCTAAAAAAAAAATCGAAGAATGAAAAGAAATTGACACTGTATATACCTAGGAGAGAGATAAATTAGTTCTAAATGTCATCTAATCATCTGACAGATTAGTTATTAATTAACATTTGAGGCCATCTTTCACAAATAGGTTACCGTTAGATAACCTGTTGAAAACATGCACATTAACAGTGTGATCATGTTTTGTTGTATTTTAAAAAAATAAAAACAAAAGACTGTATGATTTACACCAGATACACATAAGTCATAGGTGAGTTGCAGAGTTTGTTCTTTTTTTTTTTGTCTTGAATGCTCTTGAAAGTGAGTGAGGCTTTGGCAACCTCTTAAAGTATTCTCTCATTTTTTGAGAGATGTACCCTTACCTCTACCTAACACACACAATCCCATGAGGTTAGAGGAATAATATGTAGAGTGAAATTGTAGAAGCTCCTGGCGGATGTCAATCCCATCCTTGGATGGTCTGGTCTCAAGGGTCAATTTGTTACCTGTAAGAGAAATAAAATGAGCCCAGTGAATACATAACAGCGCACATACTTTAAACTCGACAACTTCATGACATACTGTAGCACAAATGTATTAATCAGCCCGTGTTCCATTAGTAAAATGAAAAGACCTTAAATCATATACTTTAAGCTCCTCTGTGTACAAACAGTGTATAATAAATAGATTCAACAGGTCATTAGACAGCAGAGATTGTTATCCTTGACTACTATATATTGACCTGCTCTGACTACATGATGGACGATGGAATGTTTTTATTAGTTCCGTATCGAGGCCTCTAACGTGTTTGCAGGCGGAAATGCCCCCTCCCCTATTCGGCACACGAGTGGGGGAGGGGGGCATTTCCGCGATGCGCGTATCGAGGATTTCTTTATTTAGGGGAGGAGCCAAAAATGATGACGTCTGAAGCCTCACTGCCCGGCTGTACCACGTGATTGCTTCGGGAACCTCGGCCGCAAGGTTTTACAGCTATATAGACCCCTCAGGCTCCATTCAAAATGTGGGTATTTGAAGGAGAGTCGCGGTCAGTTGAGAGTTTGGATAGTTTGGAGAGTTTGGATAGCGTTTATATAGTTTGGAGAGTTTAGGGAGGGGGAGAGTGAGGAGAGTAGGATAGGATGGAGCGAGCGAGGCTCATCATTGTCCAAGTTAAACAAGCATAATCTGTGCCCTTTTCCTAGTTCCACAAGCACTATCACTGTCCTCTGCCTGATTATGCCCATGCCATTTTCAGAAAAACATTGCACAACCTGCCATATTATGATATTACCATTTTGGGAAGATTTACACACACAGAATACATTAAAAATGTATTAAACACATATGTACAGAAATTATTTGGTCATACATTTTTTGTAACACAAAAATTCAATGCATCACACATTATGTGGTTCAGATACAGCTGCCTGTGATTATACACTTGGCCAGTAGGTGGTTTCGTGTGCACATGAAGCTTAGAGAAATGAACCCTTTCTCGAACCAATTGGCTCAAGTGGTTGAATGCCCCATGAGGCTTCATCTCACCATCACTAGTTTTTATGATCAGATGATGATGTCCAACTAAAAAAGACCTGTCAACGACATGTCTCTGTTAATTAACCTTGTTCAAAAGGTTAGTGGTTAATACTTTCAGAGAAACAGGAAAATGTTATCAACCTGGAGACGAGTATGTTAAAGCACATACCATTCAAGCTTGTCTGATCCTCTTCTGTTTTTAACCACGATAAAGTACTATACTATACAGTATAATTCAAGACTGCCATCAGGTGGTTATTTTAAGATCAGCACTACTCCACATCCACATCATTCTGATCTGGGAATTCATAACCTTCCCATTCATCAGTTACATTTCAACTGATGGAGTCTGAATGTATATTTTTAAAGAGACATTGAACATGCTAAAATGTCACTGATCAAAGTATTTTTTCGGTGCCTGCAACACTTTAGAAAATCACGCCATTGTGCTTTGCAAATACAAATGAAGTAATCAATAATATATAAAACAAATAAATATAATAAAATATAATATAATATAAAATATACATATACATATACATACACACACACACACACATATATATATATATATATGTTAGAATATACTTATATATGTATATAGGTATATTCTAACTTGTATTGATTACAGAGTTGAGAGAGACTGAAAGAGAAAATGTAAAATTGACACAAATTAGGATGTATAACAAGGGCGTGAGAATGAGTGGCAACTCTGGAGAATTTCTACCTGTTCCAAATTTACTGAAGGGGTGATTTGGGTTGCCAGTGGCCTTCTCCAACTGAAACAGCCTCCAGGCATCATTCATAAGGTTCTTCTCATGTTCAGAGTCCACAGCATTCACCTCTCGATCCTTACAGCTCTCATCAAACAGTGGGCACAGGAAAAACTGGGCAAACCTACAGAGATGAAGGTAGCTGCATTATTATACAGTGTAGTGCATTGTGAATAATTACTATAACACTTGGGGGTTCAATGTAGCGCATACTGTTATTCAGGGTTAAATTTAGGTTTTCTTGCCTCCAAGTACACAAAGCAATTTAAAGACAGACAAGGGCAACATGTAAAGAGGAAAAAAATATTTGAATGGGTTTTAGGTGTGGTCAACTGCCATGCAAAAGTAACACACACAATTTGAATGGTGGCCCTGATTAAAACAGATCACCATGTCAAAGGTGGTTGCTCAATAAAGGTGTGACCTTTGTTTTGAAATTGTATTATATATGGATACATGCCTCCATTATATTGCCATACTTTGTGTACGAAAAGGCCACATGAGAAACTGTTTTTTTCTTCCAATGGGATTATATAAAATTTGTGCTCATTACAAAATATGCCGAATGACAGAAATGTGTGATACAAATATAAGCATTCTGATTATTATAGAAAGTATATAGTCAAAAGAGTTGGGGCAGCTCATGACATATATGAGCCTTTCAGACACAATCCTCTTTTATTATTAAAGAAGCAACATCATCAATATTTCAGTATACTCTGCACTGTCCTTTCCAACCACTAAAGTCCAGATGGCCTTCATAATTTACTGGTGCAGGAAACAATTAGTTGCTGTTACAGAAACCGGTGCTTGCTAGACCATCATTCATTTATAAATTAGTAAGCTTATCCCTAAAGTTTAAATTATGTCCTCTCCACAACACCACAGCTGAAATGCGAGTGGTGGAACCCCCTGCAAGGTCGAGGCCATCAGCCTCCCCCTGTGCCTGAGGTTTCTCACATGAAGGGGGTAAGGATGATGCTGGTTACAAAATAGCACACAAACTGGGTGTGGAAACTAAAAATGGACAGACAATAACCTGGCAGCTGTTAACCTGTAGATTAACACCTGGGCCCCCATGGGAATAAATGTTTACTCATAATTTAACAACTACTTAGGCCAAGAGTGCGACATCCACCATCCACACTGCAATTTGTTGGCAAGGCAATAAAACACAGCTCAGTGTGGCAAAAAGCAAATTAGAAACCTTAAACTGTGTGACAAATAAACATTTTAAAAAAAGAGAATGTCTTCCCAAGTCTTGGTTTGTCTTAAAGAATTGTCTCAGGGTGATATGGCAGAAGATTTAAACAAAAATTTGCAGAAGGCACCACGTAAAATAACCCCCACTACATAACCGTTGAAATTACCTGTCGAGTGCTCCTTCCAAGTGCTCATGGGACACATCAAAAAAGTAGTTGGTATGCTCTCCACTGGTAAAGGCGTTGGAGCTACCTGCATGCTCACTGAGGAACTGGCTGTATTCATTCTCCTTGGGATACTTCTTTGTTCCCAAGAACAGCATGTGTTCACAAAAGTGTGCCAAACCAGAGATATTCCCTGGGTCTGATAATGAACCTGTGAAATTAACCAGATGAATGACCAGAAGAAGTCAGTCAATCAAGATATTTCTATTTGCACAATATCTACAAATAAACTTTTCTGGGTTTGGTTAGATACCTATGTGGACATCCAATGCAGCTGAAGATTTGTCTGTTGTTGGGTCACTGATGAGCATGGCCTTAAGGCCATTGGTGAACTCCAAACCTCTGTAGACCCGCTTGTCCTCAGGAGAGCGAATTATGTCACTGACCACCTGCTTCACAGCCGTGTCAGTCATTCTGATCGGCAAGGATGACACCAGCCTGTGATGGAGGGAATACATTGTACATTTTGACAATTTGACATTTGGTGAAGTCAGCCACGTTCCTGTTTTGTTTTCAACCTAACATGATGATAGAGAGATTTAAGCAGAGTGGGAAAAACCTGTACCTCTTGTTTGGTAAGGCACAGGATGTTTTGGGACATAGTCAGACATAGTCATAGTCTCATCCGATTATAATTCTGAAACAAGCCCTGTAGATTTGACAGCCTTTTTGCTTGACCCATTGTTTTTGTTGCAGTCAGCAAACTGGTTGATACAGTCTATGTTTGAGACACACCTACTGCCACTTATCAAACAATAAACTTTGAATGATTTGTTATTGTGTTTTTAATAGGACTTTATAGGCCACCTGCTATAAGTTAGTATTAAAAAGTAGCTATTTTCACACAGTGGCCACACAATAAAGGCTTTCCAGAAATGCATTTACATGATGATAATATATAATAGTTGAAATATAAAATGTTTATATATATATATATATATATATACACACATACATATATATATATATATATATATATATATATATATACATATATATATATATATATACACACACACACACACACACACACACACACACAGGTATATATTTCTACATTAAGATGGTGCAGAGATAAGGTGACTCTAATTATTACTTTTCTGTTATTTTCGTAATTTTCTACAAACTCAAGTCAAAATTACTCAGCTCCATTCTGATCACATAACCTGTCTGGTATGTACAGTAGGAGAGTATTTCTGATTGTCTTCCAAGTACCACTAGAATAAGCTTGTACCACTGTTAGTACACATACCAAAGTTTGAGAACCATGGCTCTACGCATTAGCAGTACTGTTGCACAGGACCACAAACACCACCCAGTCTTTCTCTCAAGATTTACAGTATTAATGGCCTGTTGCGTTGCACACACAATTTCCATCTAGGAAGGAGGTGCACGGTGCCCTGTGAAGAATTGCAGCTAGTATCACCACTAAAAGTGAATTTCTGTTAGTGACCTGATGTTCGGTTAAAACAATATTTAAAAAGAAGTTGTATTACTATAGATAAAATGCACAATTAACACGTAGTTGTGAATAACAGTTCAGACATGTAGGTAACTAATACGTATGTTGCGAGTACAACGATTGTTGAACGCAGGGAATGGCGCCTGTAATTCGTTTATTTTACCGACAGTTGATTACACTCAGGAATCTCGGCGATTACTGTGAAGATTAATTATCGTAAACCCTTAGCTATAAATGATCCCCACTCAAAGAAGGGAAAATAGCTTAAGCTTGCTAAATTGGCAGCCAAGGCCACAGGAAAGACGCCAAGCATCGGTTGTAATAAAGTGTTAACTTGTGTTTATGGTATGTATAGTTTATATAGCTATTGTATTGGTACAATATCTTACACAAATAAAGAGATGTCCGCGTGCAAACCGTTTTTAGCTAACAAAGCTAACTCTCTTAGTAGGGCTAGCTGCTCAACAAACCGGCTTTATGGTCCGAGTTGCTATCGTTAGTTTGTGAGCTAGTTGACAAGTTGCTTGTCGTAAAATTAATGCAGTTACTTTCCATGGAAAAAATTTGACATTTGCCCGACACTTACCTAATATATTGGTTAAAACAGACGCCGATGCCTGCTGAGTGGAGAGATCTGCTACACTGGGCCGAACGGTTAATGCACTTAAACATACTTTAACCCCATGGAAAACAAACCACGGCTTTTACAGCGCCATCTTAGAACAGACACAAGTAATCGAATGCGGCACAGTACGTCATCCACAACACGGCAAAATGACCAAGTCTTCAATAAATTATGCGACTGATAAATGAACTCACAGGGAATTATTTTTGATTACACATGCGCGTAAACGATGTGGTTGGTGCGCGACAAATTTAGAAGGCTTTTACTGAAAGTGCATCGCGTCATTGATTCTGTTATCGATTGGGTAGGCTGCATATGGATTTACCAACTGTCATGCGTTCAGCGTCGGATCAGGTGTTAGGCCGATCTTTTTTGCCTTTTTTAGGATTGACAAAAAAATATGCAGTGTGGAATTAACAGATAGACAAAAACAAAAACATAACTTAGAAGCCAAATAAAAATAAACGTATACACAAATCAAAATAAGTTAAAACATAAATAAGCGGATACAAAGCAAGCCAGTGGTTATACCGGGACATACAAATCTTATGCATAGGGTTTAAGTTGTGCCTCCAGTGAAGAAAGGGGAAACATATTCGGACGGTGATCAGACTTTGACGCAACACCCTTTGCATCGATATCAGTATATATTTTTTGTGTTACTGCGTGTATAAATAACACTGTAGTACTATATATATATATGTATATGTTGTATATCTACTCCTGGTCGCTATCTGTCTCTATTTTAGCACATTTTTAAGTCTGGCTCTGGTTCTCATTGTTGGGGGTTCACTTCTCTCTATAATATTGAAAAGGTTTCTGTCTGACTATGAGCAGTGCCTTCAGATAATGTTTGCTGTGATTTGGCGCTAGACAAATAACATCGAATTGAATAAGGTAGCCTATAATACATATAAAAATTAAACACAATGGATGGTAAACATTTTGCAAGAAAGTAAATAAAAAGCAATGAATTCTTTACAAAGTATTTCGAATGCAACCAGCATGAAAAGTCCCCTTTTAGTACAAAACATAGTACTTAATTAGTACTAATTAATTTAGTCCAGAATTCTTTGACTGTATGACGTCACATTTTGGGTGGTCAACGGTTGAAACTGTTAACATCCCTGACAACCACTAGATGGCGGCAGACGCCTTTTACCTGTACAGATGGTCTGTGTTTCCACCGAGTGGAACGGTTTGGTTCGGTCCTGTACAATATGTATTTTTTAGCGCTTCAACTAAGAATAGTACCAAAAAAACCGGACCCAACCGTCCCATGTTTCGATACCCTTCACTTGGGGTGCCAGGGTAATAGTACAGAACGGTACTAAAGGGGCGGAGTTAGACCCACGACAGCCAGATGATTGGGCGACAGAAAAGCGTCACTCCCTTGCGACTGGTGTTCCTTCTACTCCCGCAGTCTATTCTCGTACAAAGCTTGATGTCTTGTTGAGACAAACAGCCACAAACCGAGCAGGAAAAAAAGGAGCTGCCTAGTTGTGGTGTTGTCTGTTTTGTCGCATTCAATGTCGTTGTTTGTTGTCGTCGCATAGATACGACGTCATACTACGTATCTCGCTGACGCGGCCACCGGACTCAGGGCTCAGCGCACACACCGCCTACCAAGTAAATGTACTGTTCTCTGGTCTGACAGAAGGCTTTACCGTTCTAAACCGCACCGTTATAGAAACACACTAACGGTACAGACCAGGTTGAGTCACGCCTGTCATTCGGAAAACACTCAGGAAAGTAAACAGTAACAATATTCATCTAATTAGATGACTATTGTTACTGTTTACTTTCCTGAGTGTAACGTCGTTACCCCTTTAAAATATATACATTAATGTGTGTGATAAATGTACCATTTGGAGCATGTTTTAGTAATAATAGAGGAAAAGGTGTATTATAATTAAAGGGAGCTCTGGAGTTCGTTTTTTTTCTAGATATGACCAAGTTACAGGTAAAAGTGCCTTTTGTTATTTTATTTTCACAAAAGCCTCACGGATAGTTTTGATGGTCCACAATTTTCTAAACAAAAGAAAATCGACTATTCTGTAGTGCATACAGTTACAATTCACTACAGTTTTCTCAACTGTCGAATCGGAAGCCAACGTTAGTGACGGAGTGAGTGACATGACGCTGCTCCTCCTCTTTATAATGATCCTGTGATTCCTGTCAGCTTTGAGGAATTATGGGTTACGTAGTCAGAGCCACCTGAGAGACACGAGGAACCGACCATGGAGGAACCAGCCCGCGGACCACGAAAGAAAACAGTTGTAGCAGTGGTGGGCGGTGGTTTGGTAAGAAATAAAAGTTATTTGTCAAATCACTTCATCCCTAAAAATGTTATGTTTTGTTTTTGTTTATTATCAAGTAAGATGTGTGCCTTAAAACAAGTGGGGTTTACAGTGTGTGTGTGTGTGTGTGTGTGTGAAACTATACAGTACTGCATACAAGTTTTAGGCAGGTTTGGAAACGTGGAAGATTGTTTTCATAAATATATAAATCCATTTTTAATCAATTTGCAAAATGGAAAATAAGTTAACAGGAGAAACATCTAAATCTAATAAATATTTGGTGTGCCGACCCTTTGTTTTAAAAACAGCATTATTCCTCTGATGGTTTTTAATATAAATTTGACAGGAGTAACTCACACATACAGGAGACACATGCTCTCCTACCTTACTCACAGACAACTGCCTACTGAGGAGGCTCCAAGTAACTAACACACAAATGAGAGTTGATAAATCACTATTTGCTCTTTACTCTTAAGTTGTTCTATACATCTTGCAGAACTAAGTTCAGATCTTCTGTGGGTGAAGGCTGCCTTAAATCCATAAAATTGTGTGTGCAACGCAACACACTTTATAAAGTTGAGATCAGGGCTCTGTGTGGGTCATACCTTGTTTTTCTTTACACTGAAGATGGTTACATGACATTGTTTGGAGCTGCAGAATACAGTTTGGGGCAATCAGACACCTCCTTGATGTTATTGGATGAAGTATATGCGTTCTTTAATTTATCAGCATATTGGGCAAAATCCCCAACTCAATTTATAGAAATGCTGCTACAAACTTGCAAGGAATTAACTCCATGCTTCACTTTTGCCGTTATTATTACTACTGCTCTCAATCCCTTCAGCAAACAAATTGCTTCTGCTACAGTCAAATATTAAACATGTTGGCTGGGACATTTCCAAATGACTCTGTTCTCGTTTCATTATTCAGGTTGGGTCACTGAATGCCTGCTTCTTTGCCAAAAGAGGCTTTGATGTGGAGGTCTTTGAAATTAGGGAAGGTAGTATTCAAACCTCTTTGGCCAATTTACAATCTACACACTGAAATACCAATAATCCTGCACAGAGAGGGGTAAATTACCCTTTCACATTCAGAGATGTTTTGTGTGATTTTGGTCAGATATCCGGCAAGCTAAAATTGTGAGAGGGAGAAGCATCAACCTGGCTTTGTCTCACCGAGGTCGGCAAGCACTGAAGCATGTTGGGATGGAGGAGAAGGTATGCTGAATAAATATTTAAGTAAGGTTAAGTTGGAATCTGGTAAGGGGTCTTCTCAGAACTACAGGGTTGGTGGTGTTTAATTCTGGTCTAAGATGGCAAGCAAACAAATCGTCAGCAATTGTACCATATATTTGTGTAGGAAATGTACTTTTAATACCCATGTTACCATGTAAGACACCACATGTAGATATACTTAAATCAAGGCAGACCGTTGGCGACACTTCACTTTTTGCTTGTTATAATAATTGAATATTAAATATGTGACTCTGTAAATAATAATCTGTTTTTCTTCAGGTTGTCTCCCAAGGAATTCCCATGAATGCAAGAATGATCCATTCAATAAGTGGGAAACAGTCCCCAATCCCTTATGGAAAGAAAGGCCAGGTATGTTGCTCCTGGTGTTATCTGAACAAACATATTTTATTAATTGGGACCATGTGCTCCTGAATAAAACCTGAGACTAGCGATTGAGACTATTAACTCCTGGGGAAAATACTCATATTATAGAACAAGTGAAAACCAAACCACCGTCCATTTTTACATATGGTCTATGATGCACACACAGCGACAGCCTGCACAACATGGAGTTACTCAGGAATGCACACGTTGATGATCAGTAAACAACAGAAGCTAAACTTTTGCTTGGCTTGTCTGAAAATTATTGTTTCAAAATGTATTGCTTCCATGGTCAATTAAAGCAAAACTATACTGTACAGCATGAAGCTGAAGTACAACTACATTTTAACCGATGTCCTCCTTTCAGTACATCCTGTCTGTAGACCGAGCCAATTTGAACAAAGAGCTGCTAACAGGTAAGAATAATAGAAGTCTTTAACTCACACAAAATAGCCTTGGAATGGCGAAAAACAAGATGCAGAATGGTAAAATGTATAATAAAATGCAGTAACAGGACAGAATTAAGTTAAGACTAGCTCTTGAAGATTCACCTGGTATTGCAAGTTATTCCAAGCTGATGGAACAGCTTTGAACTTTAAGTTTTTTACACCTGGAAATTCTGACACTGTGGAAATACTTCAAAAAAAGTCATCAGAATGCCCTCTAATTTTAGCATTAATTATCTACAACTCAAGGCTCACAGGTGGAGAGGGAGACAATCCCAAGTGACATTGGGTGAGAGACAGAGTAGCTTAAACTCTGGTAATGTTAAGTATGAAGCTGAAATGGAAATGTAGTTAATTATTGCAGCCAATAAATTGCTTTTAAAGAAAGTGAAATAGTAGTACAAGAAGTGAAGAAGGTCAAGTATGCAACACTGATTACACTGCAAATGGATACTTGTCAGTAATTATTAGTTTCAGATAGTTGGCCAAGTTTGTGTCCTTATTAGAGTTGTTAAAGTCTCCTCTCCCGTTTACCTGCTTGCATCTGTGATATAAGCTCTTTTTCTAACTTCTAAACTCTCTCAGCGGCTGAGGCATATCCAAACACAAAGCTGAACTTTGACCACAAACTGCAGGACTGGAGTGCTGAAACAGGGCAGATGACCTTTGTCAGGTAAATAGTTACCAATGTTTCATGTGTGGACCCTTGCACGGACACAAACACACATGATCACGAGGACCATAGTATGTGCAGGGCGATCGAGGAGGGTGGATCTGCCCATTTAGATTCTTTGCTTTAACTTTATTGATCATGTTCCCTTTGTGCTCCTGCGTGTAAAGACATGTGTCCTTGCACACGTTAACTGCCACAGACAGCATGTTGACACAAATGTTGACTTTGAAGCCTTGTTCATTGTCCTTGAGGTAAACATCATGCACAGCTAACACTGAAACACCCCCAGGTCTTTTTTTTAGATGTGGGAATAAGTATTGTCAAATGTTTAACTTCATAACCAAGTTGTAACGGAATTCTGTCTCATCTAAAATGTGTGGAAATTAATTTAATGTGTCAATGTATAATCTCTATTTATTTGTATGCCTGGTGGGCCAAGTTGCACCTGTGCAGTGGGAAATCAAACATCACTAAATGCTGTTTTTTTAAACATTTCATTTCCTTTGAGTTGAAAAGATTCAGTATTCTTTTTCAGAAGGTCATTTTTTATTTTAAACATAAATTTCAAAGTGCACAGGTCCACTAAGTCATAAAAATACACTGAGTGACTACGTTGTACCTAAGTTAAATGAAACTGAACAGTAATAGTTTTTTGAAGTAAAAGGTGTAAAATAAAACACAGTATTGGATGCACTCAGTCTGCATGACAAACTCAAAGAAGCCATGCATATGCAAGTGTATGAATTAGGAACACATCAGTTGACAGGTGTGGGGAAATAGCTATCTGCTGTGATTGGAATGTAGAAAAACATTTGTACTTTTTATTATCAGGGATCCTGAATGCTAAGCATGAAAAGATTTAACAGTTAAATAAAGTTGGAGTATAAATTTCATTTTATCCAAATTGATGTCAATGTACATACACTTTAGTGAATGTGTCATATTTTTTTCTCAGATTAGATGGATCCAAAGAGCATATCAAGGCTGACCTAATTGTAGGCTGTGATGGAGCTTTCTCTGCCGTACGCAAGCAGTTTCTCCGTCGCAGCCGCTTCAACTATAGCCAGACATACATCCCCCATGGCTACATGGAGCTCACCATGCTACCAATCAATGGAGAGGTCAGTCTAAAGTACAGTCCTTTTTGTTTGCTCTGGGTGAGGAGGTGCTGCTTTTATTGTACTCATATTCTTTAGGCAGAGTTGTCTTCAAAAAAAACAAATCTGTGATCCACTGTTCTCCCCAGTTTGCCATGAAGCCTAATTATCTCCATATCTGGCCACGAAACACATTCATGATGATTGCCCTGCCCAACCTGGTGAGTGAATTAGCCATTGGACATTGTTTATTTGTGAAGTTATTGCCACCTTTACAAACAGCCTTTGCAAACCAACCTTTGCAAACAGAAAAAGGCACAATTAGGTCAACACATTTTCAGGGTATGATTAACCTCTGGGATGTCCTGGTATAGTTAGTTAAGCTCATAAACAAACACTTTATTGCAAGTAGTTTAGAAATTATTGTAGAAAATGTAATCTTGAGGTTCTTCTTGTCCTCCTGTCTGTCCCTCGCATCCTTCTTAATCCCACAATGATTTTTCTAGTCCTGCTGACTCGGCGCAACAGCATTCGCTTTTTGAGGTTTAAGCGGCTGACATTGAAGAGCATTCACTCATGCTGTCTCTCAATGGCTCAGTTCCCAGGAAGGCATTTGTGCTGGGATAAAAAAAAAACAGTTGTGGGAACTATTTTGAATGCATGGTTTTAATGGACTTTTTACTTGTGACTGATGTCTTAGCATTTAGCTTACCACAAATCATTGTTCCTGGTAAAGCCTGAAGCTGAAAGTCTTCCAACAACTGTGGCTGGGAAAATGTTTTCTTATGAGGAAGTGAAATATCTAGTCTGTTATATAGTCTGTTTCATTAGTATTATGTCTTGGAAAGACTTGGTAAAAAACACTGTTTACCTAACACATCTGTACGCTGCATTCATTCGTTCATTCATTCGTTCAGGACAAGACATTTACCTGTACCCTTTTCATGCCCTTTGATGACTTCGAGAAAATCACCACAGAAGATGAAGTCATCAAGTTTTTCCAGGAATACTTCCCTGACACCATACCACTTATAGGAGTGTAAGTGAAACTCTCCTACACACACACACACACGCACACACACTTTTTTATTTCCCCATCCAGTCACATCCTCAGCCAGGATCTGTGAAGTGTGAAATTGCCGTCTTACAGTTACATGACTCTGCGCAGCACTGATTTTAATTAGAAGTGAACTGCACAGTATGTGGATGGTAACGGTCAGATAGAGGAGGCATGAGCTGTAAAATTGGTCCAGACATTGATTTACCTGCTCTTTGGGTTGACTTCATTAGGAGTGCTCATGCTGGCACAACACCCGCTTTCCTCCCAGTTCGGCTGTTTCACTTTACCAGGGCCGATGGGCCATGGTTGTTTAACTTATACAGATGTGACATGTTCTGTTGTCGTGCGTGTCAAAGTAAGCTGCTCAAATTGAGTTTGTAATTGTATTTCCATTTGTGTCTCACAGTGATACTCTCAAGAGGGATTATTTCCGTTTGCCTGCACAGGCCATGGTGTCTGTTAAGTGCTCGCCACATCACATTAACGACAAGTGTGTCCTTATGGGTGATGCAGCCCATGCCGTGGTGCCGTTCTATGGGCAGGGCATGAATGCTGTGAGTAAAACTCAACTAGAGAGAGAGAGAAATAAATAAAATAATTAAATGAAGACTCATTCATCCATTCATGCTTTTTAGGGTTTTGAGGACTGCATTGTCTTTGACGAGATTATGAATCAGTTCAATGAGGACTTGAGTAAGTACATTTTCAGATGAACATACAGTAGCTGAGCAGAGACACTGGGAATGTTCCGTGGCAGAACGTGTTTCTCTTCACAGGTGCTGTGCTGCCCGAGTACTCGAGAGTGAGGGTTCCAGACGACCATGCAATTGCTGACCTGGCCATGTACAATTACATTGAGGTAACGCATATTTATAGCACATGATTCATTTACCTCATGACCATGGTGTGTCAGAATTTAAGATACGCTCATTCTGAATTATGCAAAACTCTAAAGACTTACATTCCTGTGTGATCCTTGACATTGGGCTTTAGTCTTTTTCCCTCTGATTTCAGTCTCACTGTTGTTTTTTGTACACAATAATGCCTTTAAATGAATGATAATGTTATGTATGCGTTTGGAGTTTCAGTTGGCCATCTTAAATGGAGAGAAATAGATATATTTTATGAAGTAGCACACAGTGGAAATACTTATAAATACTACATATTTGGAGCTAAGAAACGTGCTGAGAAACAGAATATAATATGTTATGTATTATAATGTCATTTTGGATAATTGATTGTTTTACATGAATTACTGTGATCTCCACTGTAACCAATTGTTGATACATTGCTTGTATATGAGATGTGCTAAAAGGCCGTTCATATTCATCGGTCATTACAGGTTCAGTGACTGCACTGACTGCAATTATCAGATATTTACACTGTCCGTTTACACCTGACAGCTGGGCAGCTAACCAGCCATCTGCACAATAAAGTTCATGCATGTTAAGAGCCAGTAATTGGTTCCGGAAAAGCCATTACTTTTAGAGCAGATGAGAGACCATGGGCATTTCTGATGTGGCTGTAATATTTATTTAACGATATCACAGTGCAGCACAGATGGTTCACCTGTACTTTTGTTTTGTAGATGCGAGCACATGTCAATTCCAAATGGTTCCTCTTCAGGAAACAGGTTGATAGCATCCTCCACTTCTTTATGCCAAAGACAATAATCCCCCTTTACACAATGGTAAGTATCCTAACAAACAGAATGATTGCTGTCACATTGCTTTGTTATAATCTATATCTCTTGTCTTTTACTGTCTCCAGGTCACCTTCACAAGGACAAGATACCATAAAGCTGTGGAACGCTGGCAATGGCAAAACAAAGTGAGACTCTTTTCTATTATCTTTCTTGCATGCCTTTGAAAATCTGATTATTGTCAGGCAATGTCAGTAGCAACCATGAAAAGAGGATGTAGCTCTCACTGGATAGAAACTTCCTCTTTTAGAAACATTTGATTTATTCTAACAGGAACAAAGACATATTTCTGATTTCTCACTTTGCTCTGTTAGCGATTGAACCTGATGTGACCCGAGCCGATGGCTAATCGTCCACTGGTACATGAACAGAAGGGGATTTTCACAGGTTCCCTTGCAAAGTGTTTAAAGTCCACAGTGATGTTTGGGCAAAGCACACAATGACCTCTACGAGGGTCAGAAAAAATAGCTCCATTTACAATCATAGAGCATAATTGTTTCATTGTTTTAATAATATCTAATATCTTAATGTGATATTGAAATTGACATTAAGGGCAACAGACTAAGTTTGTTTTCTCCATGTATAAGGCATTAAATAAGTAAGCTGTCAGAATTCATAGTTGTTACAGCAGATACATTATTATAAATCAATTATGAAAATAATAATGAAAAACATGACTACAAACAAACATGACTACACTATAGAGTATCTACACATTTAGTCAGTTGTGTGGTATTGTACCTCTAATTATTTGGAAATAATGATAATAATAACTATAAGGAACAAATGAGAGTAAAACCCAATTTGATTTTTTTCTAATTCTATTTTACAGGTGATAAACCATGGCCTGCTCATCAGTGCTACAGGAGCTGCTGTGGGAAGCGCCTACCTGCTTATTAAAAATCCTCCCAATATCAACAAGCTCATCATCCCCGCTGAGAAAATGTGGAACAGGATCGTGGCCTTCAGGACTTCTTGAGCACTGGCTGATTCTGATGCGACAGGCAGAAGTTTACCGTCTCTATTGATAAACGTAAGGGGACCAAGGGGCTTTAAATTTTAATTAGTGTTTGATTGAGTCTTCTTTTTCACAATTGAGGCTCCACCAGGAAAATGCATTTATCAGTGATCAACAGCTGATGTTTTTAGCCTTTAAATGAGATTGTTTTCAGTTTCACGGTCAGAGCGAGGTTCTCTGTCACACTATCCTGACTTACAACATTATCACTAACACCTGTGCCTTATGTCTGCATTAAAAAAAAATGCATATTGAAGCAACAATAACAGACTTTGCATTACTCTTGCTGCCAAATATTGTTCACAAGTGCCTTGCTTTACTCTGCCTGGTGTTTGGTTTTGTAGCACACACATTGCTGTAAGTGCTGTAAATTTAATGATGAGCTGAAACTCCCTATAATATTTTCATTAAACGTGTTACAAATCTAAGCCGTTATTATTATTATGATTGTTATTATTATTAATAACAATAATAATCGTTGTTATTATTATTATTATTATTAATAATAATAATAACAATAATTATTTCGGCAGTTATTATTATTATTATTAATAATAATAATAATAATAATAATAATAAGTGTTTTTTTAATGTTGTATTGAATAATAGATGTTCTGGGAGTTCTGTTTCAGCCACAGTGGAGCAAAACTACGGAGACCATTGTCCTTTGAGCTTCGTCCAATATAGCAAATATGGCAGATGCCATAAAGGAGGAAGTTTTTTTTTGTAAGTTCTGAAAATAAGTGTCACATGATCTTGCTTAGTAAACGTATTCATAAGCATAGCTACACTTTAAAATGTGATCTTTTGTGCTGCTGTAGAAACATGGTGGCAAAACGGTGGCCTCCATAAAGAAAGAACCTTGTACATCTAAAATGGCTTATTCTGAGCCTGTGAGACATTTAAAAGTGATATTTCATGTATACATACCTACCTCTGCCAATAAACCCTTCTAAATGTTACACACTGGACCTTTAATACACAGATAACAATATGTAATCAACCTTTTCATCTACCTCTTAGCAATAAATAGGCTTATTTCCTGTGAAAAGAAATGCGATATAAAAACAAAAGGCACTCAATTACACAATCACACTGAATTATGCCAATTCATAGCTGACAGCCCAGGAGGTTATGAAAGGAGTCCCATCTCCTCTTATCTAATTACACTCCTTTAGTCCTCATACATATAAACTCATGCATATTCCATTAGATGTCATTTCACGGCGAATGCTTTCATCACGCAGCAAGGAAGAGACTGAAATAAAGTAAACAAGTCTGATTTCTTTATTGAATCCATACATAGTAATGTCGGTTTGTGCACTCGTGTGTACTGAGCTAAGGCTTACTTTCCAATTTACACACTCAGTTGGGTACCAACCAAAACAATCTGGCATCACACGTGGAGCCAGCTAGTTCTGCAGTTGAGCAGTATATACACTGTATGACATATGTGATAAATAGGTTTGAATCTGATTTTACAAATGTATACTTGCTGTCACAGCTGATGATGGTAGATGAGGATGTCACACTTTCATTCTACCTGTTAAGACAAAACACTGTCAGGAAAAAAGTTTCAGTTGACCAGATATTGGCCAGACAGTTGGATATTTACAATTGAAAAAGTTTGTAACTCTGTCGACAATAAAAAGGTAAGAGGTAAGAGGTTTATTTTTGGCTTGGAATTGCATGAGACATCCTAAGGCATACTGAGTGGTGGTGTGAGAAGTCCGGCTGATTACAGTGGCCTCACTTGAATGACATTAACCTCTGAGGATCCTCCAGCCCTGGATGTCATGTCCTGCTGTTGGAAGTTATCACTGGTGATGATGAAGACGATAGAGGAGGCGCTGAAGGTCACCCTCTTTTTGGGTCGGTCTCTGCTTCCGCAGTCATTGGACATGACTATTGGCCGGATTGGGCGTTCAACCGGAGCCAGGGGACGCTCTTTCAGGCTGTGCTGCAGCCAGGAGAGTCGCGAACAGAGCAGCTGCAGCAAACAGCGTCGGAACTGAGAGGAGGAGCAGCAGGGCAGAGAGATAAAAGCATGGTATTTAAGGAGTGGACGAAATAGCACACTCACTCATTTAGGTGTCAAACATTCAAGATGCCAGCTGGGAGTGACAATTTCACTTCCCCACTTATTAAAAATCATTTCTGCATTATTTAAACAATCTGTTTTTTGCTGTATTTTTTCTACTCATACCACGGACTGAAGCAGCACAGCACATCAAATCACCACTGACTGGACATGGGAATGAATTGACATAAACCACAGGAAGCAGACAATCAGAACTGTCCAGTGAAACATGTAATTTATTCTAGAAAAAAAATGGAGCACTTAACAGCACTCATCAGTCATACTGAGCAAGACATTTCTAAATACTGCAATTAGATATTTTCTCCAAATGATTCAGCCTTGATGCGTACGCTTAAGGACTACAAACCTTTCTGCTCATGAACACATAGATGAGGGGGTTGTAGGCTGTGCTGGACTTGGCAAAGAACGAGGGGATGATGGCCAGTGTGGGAGAGACCACGCTCTGCCTGCCGAATGCTTCTACCATGGACACAGCAGCATAAGGTGTCCAACACACCAGGAAGCAGGAGATCATCAAGAGAAACATAGCAGCGACCCTCTTCTCGTATCTCAAGATCTTGATGATCTGAACCGTCTGCAGGTCCTGGATTGAGTGCAGCTACAAGAGACAGGTGAGAATCAAATGATGTAAAGATGAGAACATTAGACAGACGACCTCACAATTGATTTAAGTCAAATGTTGTACATGAACTGGGCAGATTTGATTGATATTCACTGGAGTGGGAGTGATTAGTTTCCTTATGTAAGAAGTGTCATTGTCAAAAAAGGCTTCTTTGAATTTGTTTGTGTTTTTAGCACTTTTCCCTACTGTTGCAATCTAGTAAATAATAACTTTATGTTAAATGTTAAAACCTCTTCAGGTGTGTGGATTGATTGCCACATTGGAACAGATTGAATCCCTGTAATTCTTTCTATAAATGAATAAAGATACTTGTGTATTCCATATTTGACTGATTTCATGATCTGAAAGGGGTTAAACTATTCAGTATTTCATGAGACATGTTATATAGGGGACTCTATTTAGTGTGCCAGTAGCATCACTAAAGAGAACCTGAACCATTTGTGAACGCCTGTGTTGTGCTGCTGCCTTTTTTTTTTCAGTGAGGATGTCAGATGACTTCTCACACACTGAGCAAGTTGATGTGTGGTTTGAAGCCAAACAAATTATGGGACTAGCAGAGTGGAATCTGGCCCTCGAAAGTTATGATGTTGAGCATGAAAACTGTAATCATTCAACTGTAATGGAAAATCGATATCTTCACTCGGAGCTGTAACCTCTGCTCAACAACGGCCACTGGGGTCAGAAGTAGCAGTGATTGGATACTTAGAGTAAAGAAATATCACAGTGTTGGTGAACATCTATACATATTTTGGGCAAATTCACTGCCAACATACTGTAATAAAATTGAGAAATGGGACCTTTCATTGCTAATGAATAAAATACACATTTTTTATCTCTGATTACAATAAACCATTAATAAAAGCATAAAATTTAATTCTGCATTATTCAGCATTATTATCATAAGCTGAGCAGTGTCCGACAGCTCATGGAAACATACATGCAGGAACTCAAGAAACACAGTGTGTGAGTGACACTGTAGATTATATCCTGCAGCTAAAGAGATGAGACGTAAAGGATAAAGCAATAAGAGACTACCCCAAGACTTCCTATACAAGCTGATTAAAAAAGAAAATATTTATGAATTCACATGGCCTGTTTTATTCATGTTCCATATGTCATGTGACAGTATGCTGTGTTACTATGCTAAAGCTATGCTGCTCTTTAGCTTTTTGTGGTGATGTCTATGAACAATGTTGATTTTCTTTTGTTCTCATCAAGCCAAAAATGACTCTAGGTGCAGAGTGCTTCTCTTTGAACACTGTTATTGCATCTCCCATGTTTGATGTGTGATGAGTCCTCCCAGTCCTCTGAAGTGTTCAGGATGATGAAGAGGGGCTGAGAGCTCTGTGGTGCTCAGGGAGGAAGCAGCAATACAATGTGAACACTAAAGAAGGTAAAATGTGATGCAGACTGATGATTACTTTGATTAGGGTTTGTAGGTTCCTGCTCAAACACCTCACTGATCTTCTGCGTGATAGTGAAAACAGATAAAGACCCCTGCATCCTGCATCTTTGTGTAAGTCATTTATCTGAACACAGTTTCTTTACTCTCATCCTCACATTCAGCTCAGCTGTTGTTCATTACCAGGCTGCACGAATAATGAGCTTTCCAAATATTTCAGAACAGAGTTTGCAAAGCAACAGCTTAAGAATACATTTAACACTTTTATTTTAAATATGTTAATTGGAAGAAGGAATTGGAAGAATTGGATTTCCTGTAAAAAAGAACAAAAAGAAAAAGAAGTGGGCAATTAAAACAGAAGTGCTGAAGGAAGTGACATTTTTCAGTTAGGTATTGAAGGTGGTTGAAGTGAAACCTGGGTGAAGTTGAAGAGAAAAGAGCAGCAATAAAAAAGAATAAAGATAATATGTAAGTTGTAAGGGAGTCAAATCTGTGGCATTAAGTTGGATAATGTATTGAATCAGCAACAAGTTGGATGATTAATCACTTTGTTGTTTTGATTAGGAATAAACTAAGGATCTTTGAGTTTTAGACAAAATGAGACATTTAATGATGGCACCTTGTACTCTTTTTCATTCTATGTTTTTTGTTAGACCAATTGTGATTAATTAAAAATTATATAAAGATGAATCAATATTTTTTTCATTTCATAAGCAGCTACACTGGGGTCCTATCTAGTTAAATCATAACTTTTTTGATGTATGGTTTTATTAAATATGTTACCAAAAAAAGCCCCAGCTATAGATAATTTGTGTTTCTTACCATTTGCACTGTATAGAGAATGTTCCCGTAGCAGTAGATCATGATGCCCACAGGCACAAAGAAACAGGCCAGGAGAAAGAAGAGGATGAAGGAGGTATCGTTTGGGTCCTTTGATGCCCAGTCCAGAGAACATCCCAGCTGGTGGATCTCCAGCTTGTAGCGGTTCCACCCCAGCAGAGGAGCACCTGTCCAGGCCAGTGAGTACAGCCAGATGTGGGCAATGGCCCTCCACGCCCAGGGGAAGTCTACCACCTGGGCATGGACCACACGGATGTAGCGCTCATATGCCAGGGCTGCCAGGGTCATGATGGAGACAATACCTGGCAGCAGATGAAGAGAGACAGACACGGTGAGTAATGCAAAGGATTCGCCAAGGGATGTGGGTCAGACGGCTACTCCGCATCTCTTTAGATGTACACACCTCGGTACTGAAAATCACATTCTGTGGGGAATCCTTGGAAACTCACAAAAGACTCGACACCTACACACCATCCAAGAAAAGATGCATCTGTGCAGCACAGTGAACTTTGTCCCTTCCACAGTACCAGGGTTTGTTTTCTTGGTCTTTCCTTTAAAGTTTTACAGCTCTCAACACTTCAGATTGTACATCACTGGGGTTTGGCAGATGACATGTTAATTAAAGGGCACATCTGTGAGCCAGAGTCATGGTACAGCATCTAACATTGATTTTGAATCTTTATTTGGTCAATACACACACACACACTCACATAACCTACATACAAAGGCTGGGCATCTCTGGTGTGAGACTAGTATACATATATGTCCATATATATATATGTATACATATATGTCCATATATATATATATATGGCCCATATGCCGGGCCACACAGTTGGTGTAGTGATAAGCACTCTTGCCTTTGAAACCCAAGGGCCTTTCTTCATGGAGTTTGCATGTTGTTCTCTCCTCCCACAGCCCAAAAACATGCGAATTTGGGGATTAATTGACCGATTGTGTGAGTTTGAGAGTCGATGGTTGTTTGCCTCTTTCTGTGATGGACTGGCGACCTGTCCAGGGTGTACCCGCCTATCGCCCTATGTCAGCTGAAATTGGCTCCAGTGACCCCATGACCCTCATGTAGAGGACAGAGCAGTAGGCGATGGATGGATGCAGCACCTGCCAGTCTGATAATATATAATTCACACCAGAATCACAATACAGTATGTGTAGAGGCTAAGCTGACGCTTTAGGCTCCTGCGATGTTGCACTGAGCGTCCTGTGCGTACATCAAAGTCAGAAACAAAGGCTTCCAATCAAACACACTGTATATCTATTTTCTTTGTCAATTGTTTCATTGCAATTACAGTCACTTATTGGTGTACCAACTAACAAACACCTGCCCAGGCAAGGTTTAGTTCCTACTTACAACCTCTTTCAATTTGGCTCCTACAGTATGGTTCAGCAGTTGTATTATTTATAAAGCAACTAAAAGTAAGGTTTTTAAACGTTTTTAACCCCAAAAAGAAGTAAGTAAGAAATAAAGAAATAGATTTAAATTATCATTTAACAAATATATCTTACATATCTGCTTACAAACAAATATTAACCTATAAAAATCAATATGATGATCATATAGATTAGATTCTTGCAGTGCAAACATCGCATAACTAATGACTGCCGATGTCTTTGCGTCCATATGAATCAGTAAATCTTGCTATATATTATAGTTCCATTACATACATGTACAGTATGTCCAGTCGTTTCCAATTGATTAATCTGTTTAGGACATGGTAACGCTGTCTGTAAATGGATAAAAAAAACAACCTTCACACATTATACTCTCAGCATGAGAGCTAAGGTTTCAGTGAGGGAAGGAGGTGCACTCCCCCCCTCACTGAACTGCCAGGGCCCATTGATTGTATTTGTTACCTCTTTAGGACCTTTTTTCCTGGCATAAACCCTGACCTTGTGAGGACTAGTAGTCCACATGGGGACCAGAACCTGGCAGAACCTAATTTCTGAGGAACAGGTTATGTTTAGGGTTAAGATATGGGGTTCAGACATTAACTGGTTATGTTTAAGGATAGGGATGTCACATTGTTTAGGCTGAAAATGTGCATATAGTGTGTGTGACACTGACACCAACCACCACTGGGTACAATGGCACGTTTGTGCACACAGGAGTAGAGGACAAAGACAGAGGTGTGACAAGTATATTTATGCACGTCCATGTTCCTATTACAACCTGTGCCAGTCGGGATCCATATTATGTTTAATCTATCAGTGGGTGCCCCAGACATGAAGCCACGTTTTCATTCAATGTCACCAAAATGATAAAAGCAGACCTGGCGCTCACAGCACAGATAAGAATATTAGCAAAATAAACTTTGCATGACTGCTGGTGATTCCAACTGTGACAGCGGCAGGTAAACATTTTCTTGAGACCACAGAAGCCAATGTCAATTAAAGGACAGTGGGAGATAAAAAAAGAGGGCATGCAACCGTTCACTTCACCTCTGTGATTATTTTGCTGAAAAAGCAGTGAGACACTTGCAGATTTACACTAATGAGTTCATTATTCCACGTCCTTTCTCCTGTGCTCTGTGAAGGATCCACATCTGTTTGTTCACACAGACAGAACACACTTATGCTGATTACAAAAAAGGAAAGTGTCGCAGTAAAGTGGAAGCTGCGGTCACAGTAGAGGTGAGAAACACCTTTTGCAGCATGAAACACTGACCTACATCCTCACTTTATTTGTGACAGTGATGTCAGGGAATTTTCAGACTATGCTTCACCAAGGTTTAGATTCAGAATGTTTTCTGTTTACAGTTAGGAGGTGCCAATCCTGTTTGACTTTGAGACAAGATGGACCGAGAGAGTCTCCAACCCTCCTCATGACCATCATCGTTGTCATCATGGGTCATAAGAGAATTACAGCCACAAACATCTGTGCAGAAGGGTTTTTATCTGCATTTTTTTCTCTTCCAAATAATAACCCTAACCCTGAACATTATTACAAAAACAGAACAAAACTGTGAGCCTTTCTTCAGATATTATTATCTCTTATTACTGACTGAATTTTAATAATCTTTAATAAGGAAAAACGTGCAAAATCTAACAAAAATGTGTTTAAATTAAAAATGTTTTTTGACATTATAGTGTGTTATATGAGCTCATCTGTTTTTGCGCATGATTTAATGAAGGTCATATATATACATATATGTATGTATATACTGTATGTCATATATGATGTGTCACGCATCATTATGAATGCAATAGTGTTTGTTTCTCTCACCAAATAAGCTGTTGCTGAAACCGTCCCAGATGCACGTCGCCTGGCTCCAAACCCATCCGCCTTTTACGCACGAAACAAAAGTGAAGCTGATTCCGAGGACAGAAACCAGGAAATCACTCAAACTTATGTTGACCAGTAACAGATTGGTCGGCGTCCGGAGCCTCTTGAATTTGCAGTATAACACAATGACAAGCGCGTTACTACAGAAGCCCATCAATCCAATGGTCCCGATGGTGAAAGCCAGTAGTTTGTATGTGCCAACTGCAAACAGGTATTTCTCTGCGCTTCTCTCCTCTCCGGTGTCGTTGGCAGGATTCATCGCGCGGGGAAAAACTTGTTTTCCAGCATATTGAGCGGCTCGCGCGGTGTCTCTCAGCCTGCGTGTGTCCTGCACACGACTGACTGTGGGTTCCACGAGCCGCGCGCGGCTCATTCACACCGTCTAGTACGGAAACTAATGTTTGTTTGCAGAAACTGGGTCAAGACAAGACTGACGTTTTCTGATTCTGGCTGCAAAAATGATGTGTAACCTACTTCACCAGTGTTGAACACAGAATATGTGTAAGAGAATATCCAACACATAAATAAATAAATAAATAAATCTGTAACCTTGGTAGAATAAATGAATACAAATTATGCCGTGTTTCATTTGTCTTTTTACTGTTTTACACACTGTGACATTAAACACCTTTTGAAACCATGGTCACATGTAATCAACAGTGGTAAGATGATGAAGCATTCGATTTGTTTTTTACTGAGACACAAAGGATAAACTTTCTGGATTGGCACCTGGTGTGGTCTTAGTCCACCCAGAGCCAGCCAAATACATAAGCACTACTTGGGGCCCCGTGATCACAAGGGGCCCCCTGTAATCTGTGGAGTAAAAAAAAACCCCAAAACATTTTAACATAGTAAAGAAATCTAGATAGCTTTAGATTATATTTAGATATCTAAATAGTGTTTATCTTAAGTTATTTGGTTTAATTTTGGAGTTGAAGATTGCTCATTTAGTGCACGTTTGTGTATCTGTTCTAAGGTTTAAAAACCAAAGTCATTAAACTTGTTTAATTCCAGTTCAGTATCACCACACTTAGTGCTTCACTTTGAATATGAAAGTGCACATTAATACATGGCCACCTTTGTGATTTTACTGCCCTGCAAGGTTGAAAAACAAAACAAAAACAAGAGTGACACTGTTTTGGTGTAAACAACGCAAACAATGCAACTATGATTAAAGCAATTTAAAGTTACATTGGTATCAATTATAGTCAAGCACGACTATGATGCATTTGTTTAATGGATAATTATGGGTAATTTAGTTTATGAGTAATTACATTAGTTAATGACATCCACTGAGAGAGTGAGAGAGATAAAGAGAAGCAGTGTGTGTGTGTGTGTGTGTGTGTGTGTGTGTCCATTGTGACATTTTGAGGTTCTGTTCTTTCACCAGTCGCTCTCATCTTGTCCACAGAGAAATGTCACCTCATTGAAATGCTCCGAAGCTTTAGGCGTCTGACTGCATTTCGGTCCAGAAAGCAAAGAAACGGATTCAAAATATCAAATCTTTCAAATAACACATAAGATGAGAGGGAACATTGAGGATTCCAGCAGTGTTTCAGCAGTTTACCTCAAGGTCATTGTGAACTGAAATATGTTACACTTTAAATGTATGATTAATATTGACCTCGCTGTATAAAGACTTTTGAAGATAAACCGCGATGATGATGATGATGTAATGCTAGAAAACAGTTACATGACCAGTGATTCACTGAGGTTTTTATTCATACACGGTAGATCTTCCAACATATACAGTGAATTCCATTACTAACACACCTGAGTGGCATTCAAATATCCTGACAAAAATTCACCATATGTGCAGTAAAGGTCAAAAACTGGCTTTACTAACATAGAATCCTTTAAATGTATAAGTCCCATAAGCTCTGTAGAGACAGCTCTCCTTCATGTCTTTTCAAACAATCTCTATAGCCTTCACTGCTGTCATAATCTCCATAGGAACTAAAAAGAAAATCAGGCATGTCAGTCATCTATCTGCAACAAGGTCAGACATTTAATCTCTCTCATCTGTACATCACTCTCTGTCGCTCCTTGTTTGTTGGTCTCTCGTTTAAAAAAAACAGACCAAGAACATAAAAGTGGAGCAAGCCGTCACGCTTTAGAAAATCAAAAAGCAGTTGGCAAACACGTAGACAATTACCCACCATGCACTGTGGGGATTCAATTACAGTAGAATTACACTCACTCTACTGCCAACTGGCTCCATAATCAATTTTTCTGAGGTGTTTTACTGCGACAATCATGTCAGTGTGTTCAGACGTGACAAAGCTCTGTCTATAAGTTCTTTGCATAGTTCATTAACGGACTCATATCCTGCAGTCACATCGGTTCAGTGAGTGTAAAATCAGACGTGGAGCTGCAGAAAAATATGTGATATCCCGTCTGTGTTAGAAGCTAATTAGAAGCAGTTTTATGCACGGTCACAGAGCCGCAGTCAAACGTGGCGGTGTTAATGTGCTGACTTTTTCATTGTTACACTCTGCTGGAAAGACGGCTCTACTCTTAAACTCTGTGTTCTTTATTGGAAGATAAAAGCAAAGTCATTATCTTCAGTGGAAAAGGCAGTGATCCAGCATGCATTTTCCCAATAGACCACCAAAAGTGGTGGTAATGAACAAGGTGCAGTTTTTATTTTACTATGGACAAAACAAGACAGCCTCTTCCCTGTTTAATATGAATAAATACATTCAAACCATTGTCTAATCAGTTCATTATTTCTCGGTATAGTAGTGTTTAGGTCTCGTGCTGCTAGTAAATCAAGACGGTTGCAAACAGGTTATGACTGTACTCACAAAGAAGCACCCATGGAAAGTTTCAGAAGCGAATTCTCTCAGTCAGGTCTGTTCGTACTGATCATCAGAGTCTAAGTTGTGTTCAGGGCATCTATGACTACTACCATACTGCAAATCTGACATTTTTACTGCACCGAGAAATTCAAGTTCAAGTCCAAGTCCCATATTTGCACTTTATAATCAAAAAAGAAGTTCTGGACAAGACTGACTAAGTTGTGTTCAACACATCTATGACTACTACCATATTGCAAATTATTTATAGTTCTTGGCCTGCTGTACAGTTTTGGAGAAACTTCAAGTTAAAAGTCCCATCTTAGCAGTTGTTAATAGAAAATAAATCTCAAACTAGGTTGTGTTCTGGACATCTATGACTACAAGCATACATTTTTACTGTACAGTTTTAGAGAAATGTCAAGTTAAAATCTCATGTTTGCTGCTTTTTAATAATAAAAAAGATCAACTTTGAGATGTAATAAAACAATTCCATAAGTTCTGACCAGCCTTCCATCTCTCCCATAATTAAGATCACTGTAATTACTTGGAGGTGTGATTGTCAGTATGAGTAGTTGTTTGTTTGCCTCTCTCTCAGCTTCTCAGTGTCTCCAGCTTTCATTACAACACCTAAAGGATAAGCAGTATAATTGATAGATGGACGATGGAAGACTTGCTCATGTTGATCATCGTGAGCATCTACAAAATTCTTCTGCAGATTGTGAACAATTTTCCTCTGACTCCACAGAACACCGTCCTGTGTGAAGTGGCACACAATGATCCTGACATATAAACCACATTTACTGTAACTGCTGCCTAATGTGTGTGCGCCCTAAACCGTCTTCTTTCAAGTGGCTGTCTCATCATCCCGGCTCTCTAGGGAGGAGAATGTGAACTTGGGAGATGAAGACGAGGGAGGAGGAAGAGGAGGTAATGCAGTGCTGTGCATTGATTAAAGGGGGTGTACCTTCAGTCGGTCACGTCTGTTTTAACCTGTTTTAACCTGAATATGTCCCCCAGCTGTGCAAACTTTAGACTTCCAGCTCGAATTAAGCTATTTAATCAAACTAAATCGTTGTTCTGCATAAGAGAACATTTGTCTCTCATGTCGCCTCTGTCGTTGTCATTGTCATACTTGAGCATTCAGGTCATCTTTCATCATTTGTCTTCAGTGTCTTTGAGAAGTTGCTAAACAAGGTCTTTGGTCGCTCGGAATGTGACAGTTTCAGTCATGCAGCGTCTTTGTCTTTCGGGAAAGGATACATTTTACTCAATAACCACAAATGATGGTGGTTCAGGGATTAACCACTTAAATCTAAATTAACCTAAAGACTCAGAGCACTGATATGTGCATATGTGCACAGTTAGTCTGTGGTGGGAGAATGCCAGTTTTGTTTTTTTCTATTCCAGAAGACCAAAGCCAAGTTTGCCACAAGGGCAGCCACAGTTAAACCCTAATTGCAGCCAGAGTCACAGATTGCCGGTTTCCAGTTCTGTCCCCACTAAAACCAGCGTCATTATGTTGGATGATGATGTCAGCTGAATTCCTGGAATAATCTTTTAAAGGGATTCCGAAGAGCAGTCTCCAGGTTAACACGGTGACCTCTGCGGTGCATCTTTATTGATTCATACATTATTCATCCAATGAAACCATGTCTCGCTCTCACAGTAATGGGATAAGCCCGATGTGTGTGAACGTGTAAATAAATAAATGCTTCATCAGATCTGAAGTGTCACAAATGTAACATGTGTTGACATGGTTGTTTGTCTTGAATGCATTTGGATCTGTGTTCCTCACCTCACTGGAGTCATGGATTTATGAAAGGTTGCATTGATGGGCTGCTGGGATTTTATGCAACCAAAGGACAAAATTGGCGTTTGTTGTCAGGATTGTGGGTGTACCCTCTCTTCTCAGTATTCTCCTCATGTTCTCCCCTCTCTATGTGCTGTGCATGTGTATGAGTGGCAGGTAACATAGGGAGGCATGGCTGACACACTGGTCCTGCAGCTGGCCTTGCTGCTGAAACCCATTCACAATCAATGTCCCCAGTGAGAAACACTGAGTCATACACAACATCTGGCAATCTGGACACAATTTGGTGCAATTTCACGATTGATTTTGCATAATTAATGTCCATGTCAATAACCTTCGGCACTGTGCTTTAGCCAGTCCAAAACATGACCCCATTTACAGACACAGCAATATGAAAACCTCAACACGGCAGAAAACAAAGTTGTGGTTGTAGGTCGGACAGTAAAAAGGTTTCTTGATCTCACAGAGTGAGACACACACTTGCTCCGTGACACATTCTGGGTACTTTATTCTATTTTGGTCAAAATCCCTTCCTGCTCTCAAAGATAAGAGCACAGAGTACAAAAAGGTCATTGCTTGGCCTCTAAAGTGCTACAGCTTTAGTGAAGTTGGGTGTGAGTCTACTTCTCCAATTTGCTTAGATACACAGTGCAGTGGCAGTCTCACATACACTGTCCTCAGAAGGACACTGTTTATTAACTTATTAACTAAGTTTTACATGCAAAATCTGAGATTTTCAAGGAAAAGCATAAGACTTAAAACAACAGACCTTGATCTCTCAGTGATTAATAAAATGATTGAAATTGAGAACCACAGCATGAATAAACTAAAAGGACTGGAAGGTCACCATCGCTGCTGCCCTTATACATTACAGTCTCTTCTAACAGCGACGACAGGCGTCAGTTTGCCATTTGATACAACAGTCATGCTCCTGATGATAGTTAATGAAAAGACTTCCATTGTTATGCAGGAGACTCCCGCAGGGCTTGAAAATGTAGACACAGGTGTGTGTATGTGTGAGACAACTTGATCCTCTCTAAGTCACCATCACTGTCCAGCTAATCTCAGGGTGAGGACAGACCTGCAGCAATATCTCACTGGGTTTAAGGAGGGCTGAGATCAACAGAGGAGGGTTGGATTGAATTACTTATTTTGACGTTCAAAACACTTTCGTTCATGAGTGGCCCTTATAGAAAACATGAATTGTAATTTATCAAGTGACACACGCACACACAATGCCATGTGCTTTTAATGGCACACACTTAATTTGTAGAAGCACATTTCATGCCAGTCATACTGTGCAAAAATGTAACAAATGTTACTTTTGGACATAACCAGACTCTTGGTATCTGTTATGTTCTGTTAAGGTAAGTTAAGCTGCATGCATATGCTTATTTAGCTTTCACTCAGATTTTCACATCTGACTCTGATTTAATAATATATTTATCATACGATATATCATATTTACAATATATTAAACAACATAATATAATGTAATTGTTGAGATTGAGTTCCCTGAGACACAAGCAACATTATCTTCATGTGTGTCTTTAGTCTGTTGGTAATTAGATTTTTATCTGGCACAAATGCATCCAACCTCAGCAGTATCATGCACATTTAGCACAAAAAAAATGGCATTTTTGATGATACACAATACTTATGTTGACCTTTTTGCTTCTTGCACCTGGCAAATAGTCCATATTACAAAAAACTACACACTAAAACTAAGCATTTACAAAAAAACTAACCAATTGGAAAACAAAAAGTCAAAACTAAAAACAAAACTAATGAAAAGACTTTGTAAAGTAAGACACAGTGTAATTTCATGGTGTCAAATGTTTCACAGAGGCGTCCTCCGTGAAAGTGTTTCAGCAGTATGCAAAATGGCTTTGGTTTGCTGAATGATCGTCATTCAGGAATTCTATGAATGGAAAGAAACAAGGACCTGGGTTAAAGAGCTGAGTGTGAAACATGATTGTGTCTGGGAACGAGGCATTGAAGACGCAGGCAGGTATAAGACGTCATCATCTCCTCTCATGTTTAATGCATTACCCATCGTCTTTTTGGGAGCAGCGCTGAGTCAGAGCTCTCTTTGAAGTCTTTGAACCTCATTAGGAATCGTTGTGCTGATGGAGAATCATCTTCTGCTCACCTGTGAGTATGAAGCAGATCTGGAGGCTTCTCTGATGTTTGCATGGAGGGTTTTCTTTGTTTCCTGCCAGAAGAGTGGGTGAAAACAGAGCAGAATATACTCATATTTAATAAGTGTTGAACTTCATTATATGCATTCTAATTCATTTTGATGTGGGATTGGTAAATTACTGAAATGGAGGCTATTGCATTAGAACAAGGAGAGGATATTTGAACCTTTTCTTCACCTTTAATTTATATTTTGTGACTGAAAATCTGCGAAGCACAGAATAGAAAAAACTGCCACTGTTTTCTTTCACAATGCTCAGCTTATTGTTTTGCCTCCTTGTTCCAGTGTGGCAATACAATTACACCGACAATAATTCCTCTAAGCTCTTTTCATCTTGTATCGATATTCACCTCACACTGAATGCCACTTCAAATTGAGTCTTCCACTGCAGGAGGGATTTATTTTGACACGTATTACCACTGCAAATGTCGCAGAGCATGATTGCTAATCAGAATCAATCTAGACGTAGGCAACAGTAACCCAGCCACAGCATCACTCTGCCTTGTTGACCGATGTAAGCAAAGTCTCAGTGAGCCTCTCAGATGGTGACATTTCATCCGGCAGACAAGCATAAAATCAATCTACCTGGATTTATTCACAACAAGTGTGACATCCTTTTCCTTTGATAAAATATACAAATGATACATTATACATACGCCACTGTTTAATCTATGAAGCCTGTTCAAAACCGACTTCAAAACACAAAAGAGGCATTTACTGAAATCAGATTTTATGTGAAACAAAACCATCGTTTGTGCTGTGGTATATGACAGAACCTTTAATTTACTGAATCTTCGGGAACATATTCTGTTTGAAGCAACAACATTTCAAATGTGAGATCTGCCAGCAGGAGACTGTACGCAGAACACGCACAACATTCTCTTTTTAAATCTGAATTATGCCCACGAGGTCAGGGACAGACAGAAATGCGAGGATGCCAGATGAGCTTGTTCCAGCAACACAACTTTCTCCCAATATCAGCTTTGACCTGTTCATTTTTCCACCTCACAGACCAAAACAGCCTGACCTTTGAAGACCTCAACCTCTCACCATGTTATAAAAATGTTCTTTCTGAATCGTGGGCTTTGAAGTACAGGGACTCTCCGATGTAAGAGAACACTGTAACACTGGGTGCTGGGCACTATTTTCGAAGTGTTCATATTTATATATATATATATATATATATATATATATATATATATATATATATATATATATATATATATATATATATATAAATATATACATATATATGTATATATATATACATATATATATATATATATATATATATATATATATATATATATATATATACACATACATATATATAAGACATCATTTTCGAAAACATGTTTACATTTTTTGCTGTAGCCACTTCATTGCGTAACTGTTTGATTGGTGGCTTCTAAATTATGTGCAGATAGTCATGTTGGCATGAGGTTGACTATTTTGCATTTTGGTGAAATATCTCATTCACTCCTGGATGGATTGTTCTGAGGTTTGGTACAGACCAAATCCTCCCTGGGATGAACTGTAACTTTTATTTTTTTTGGGACCAAGACTTGTGCGAAATAGTGGTAGCAGCATTATCATTTGTGATAAACAATCTGTTTAAGTCTATATGGAAGGACCAGGCTTTACAGTAATGAACTGATCAGTATGCAGTTCAAATTCATTGGAAGACTGATGGGCTCAGCATACAGAAATGATACAAAAGGAAAAGCACATATGCAGAAAAGAGGACAGGTCCATATAGACCCTAATATATCATATGTGAGGCTCACAGCACAATAGCACTGAAATGTATCTATAACCCTTGGTCAGTCTTTAGCATTGTTAAATATTATTTATTATAAACACAGAGCCAAAGCCTACTTTTTAGGAGAACATGAAATTCTTCAAACTGGTTTCTACGTTGGCTCCAAGAGAAAGCTATTGTACACAAAGCCTTTGATGATCCTGTTTCTAATGCAATATGTTAAAGGTCATTATGTAGATGATTATATGTGTCATCTTGAGGACTGATCTTCACAATTGGAGGTAGTGTCGTGATGTGCACGCACCTGTCTTGAGGTTGCCTCTGTTCTCCTTGGCCCCGCATATTCAAATCAATCCTTTAAACTTAGGTCATCATAGACTGCAGTGCCTTCTTCACTGTTCTCCAAAACCTTGTTAGCAAACATCCCCTAACAACAGTGAGCATGTAATGCTAATATTAGTGCTCTTGTGAAATCTGTTAAAACATTTTCCTTCCTGATTTCACACATAAGGGCACAAGGCTCAGAGTTATTGATCCAGGAACATTTACTGTTATGAACAAAATAACATTTCTATTGATCTCTTCATCTGCTTCTGGATATCTGACTTCCCAAAATGGCACAATGTTTCTTGGAAACGCCAGTCGTATGTTTGTTGTACAGTATATTCATGCCCTGGACATTCCGTGTGTATGTTATTTTCATGTGTATTTAGTGCAATGAAGCCTGTCTCCCTGCTCACTGAAACTGACAATGTCTTATTCTATGATTTCCATGACAACGCTGATCTTTTGACAGACATTTACACCGATTTATCTCTTAATCTTTGTAAGACTTGTCCACAAAATGTATCACTTCAAGATAAGACAGCAGTGCCGTATCCATGCTTTCGTTAATTACACATGAGATGGTGTTTCATCAAAACCCGTTTCTGTTGTATAGGGGAAATTTCTCAGCCGTTACCTTGAGAAACAATCACAAAATGTCACATATGATTTGTAGTCAACGCAGCAGCAGCAGCAGCAGCAGCAGCAAAAGCAGGCAATTTGATGTGAGGCTAATTACCTGTAATTACCCCAGCATATCATGTCTGATGTGATGTGTGGGAGAACAAATTCATCACGCCAGGTGATGAGCCGGCACGTGTCAGTGTTTATGACGATGAAACGGTGACAGTGGTGTACATTTTGACCCATATTTATATTAGCACATCTGACCAACATAATTATATTTTTAGATGCTTCCTTCAGTGTTCTTCTGTTGCTTTATCCTTCACGTGAGGGTCGCAGGTCAGTTTTAGGGTGAAGGGCAGGACACAGGCTGGACAGGTCTCCAGTCTGTCACTGTGCAAACACATAGAGACAAACAACCATCCACTCTCACACTGACAGTTCAAAGTCAACTTCACAACATTGTTATACATTCTATTTTTATACATATGTTTATTTATAGATATTTTTATAATCTGTTTTTTTTTCATGCCATGCCATTTATCCTGTGTGTTAAATGTTCATTTATTTAGTAATATGATATCTTACCATTGTTGAGTATCACACAGTATGATCAATAAGGGTTTGTATTGCTATTTGATTTGATATCAACAGATGTCTACTGTAATCAGAAAAGAGCTACAACTTCAAACTTCCACACAGATGGAAGCACACATCACCTGTGTCTTTCTGTTCCGCACAAAGAAGCTATTCTAAGCAAACAATCTGCAAATGGAAGAGTGAACGATATAAGTGCTAATGCTGCTAATGCTGCCAGTGTGCGTGTGCACTGCAGGACACTTGGCAGTCGCCAGCCGCCCAGCAGCCTCTGAACATCAGCACAGGCTGCTCTTTCACCAACATGTTGAGCTGCTGACAAGAAGATGCTGTGCTTTCTCTTCTGCAGCACAATTACCCACATTGCTGACCTCTGGTGTTTGGTTATCTGTGTGTACTTCTGCTGTAGGATTTTGAGCTCATTTTAGCTCATTTCAGGAGCATATGTAAATCTGTAAAGTTTGAGACTTCCAAAGAATGTACTGGACTTGAGGCTTTTTTGTGGTTTTTAAATGCATTTCTAAACCAAAACAGCTGCAAAAGGACAATAAAGGAAAATTCTCATGGGGACGCTTAATGGTCTTTATACTAACATTAAAACAACAAACAGATCTCATCTCTTTTCTCTTTTCTAACTTAATAAATTCATAAAAAAAACATTTTGGTGCTAGACCTCTACAACTAATCCTATACCAAAACAAAACTCTCTCACTAAATCTAAATGAAGCAATGATGCACAGTATGTGGGGACAAATGTCAGTTGTTGTCCAAAAGGTGACACAGTTCCTGTGTGTTCAATGTTTTAGCTCCCAAAGGAGCATGAAGTTTAATCAATTAGAAACTTCTGAATTAAGAATAGAAGAATTAAGAGTCTGGACACATATGACACATGGCGATGTCTTCCATTGCTGCTATTCACAAGAGCAGCTTTACAAATACAGTATGTGATACAGGTTTTTATCACTTTGTCACATTCACATGAATCGACCAATGATGGCAGATTTTTGTTGTCCTCAGCAGGTTCAGGAGCCAGGGCCTGATTTTACAAGTACGGCAGAAAAATTGTGCTACAGCAGCAACCCCTCACAGTGCGACCATTTCAGCCCCCCACAGTGACTGCTGTTCTAACACAGCTGCAGTGCCCACATGTGCCACACTGCTGTGCATCCATTTCTAAAGGCTACAACGTGCAATTTTGCACTTTTCTTATTGTTAAGGAACTCCGCGGTGAAATTACGGATGAGCCTCCTGTCAGCCGCTCTGTATCCCTGAATTTGGCTTTTGAATTGCACAAATTTGCTTTATGCTCTGAGCACAATCATGTGCAAAGTGTAACTCGGAGAGAAATCGCTCACAGTTAGCAGGTGAACTCTGTCCCTCAGTACGAAGTGCTGAGCTGCTTTTGCCACCTACCTCTGTGAAGAAGTGTGAATTATCACAGCCATAGGCTGGATGACACACAGACTCTAATAACGATGATATATAGTGTGTGATCAACAACAGACCCGGAGGAGGAAGGGTTATCACATCACACTTTACAGCCTGGAGACACATTTTATTTTTAGCCTCAATATTTCTTGTGTGCCACATGTGATCTGCATGCTCCACAGGATGATTACGAGCAAATTCACATCATTTCCCCATGAACTGACCATCAGTGTCCCACAGCTCTGTGTGAACCACTATGTCTAAATGACTTCTGTTCAGAGGAACCACTTGATGTTGATTAAAAGAAAGGCAGGTGAGACACACAGTTGAAGGGGTTGTGTCAGTGTTTAAGGAAGACTGCATCATTTCACTCTTGTTCAAGTAACACAGGAACCCACTTTCGACAATATCTGTCCCTTGAAGAACATCCTCACACACAAAGATGTAAAATAAATGTGTTGTCATATTATGTCCAAAAGCAAAGTAAATTAACTTGACCCAAATTGTTCACCCTGTTTATGTATTCACTGTAGCGGTGATCCATCAACATTTTTTGTGATTGTTACCACACTGTCTCCTAAAATTGTGAAATATTGCTTACGAAAAAATGAAAAAATCACGCTCTTGGGGGTTTGCTAAAAAGTTCCCTGTTATTCATGTATGACACTTTTGTAAATTATTAATTTCTTAGACATTGATCATTGAACCCTATGTCATACTGAAGTAGTTTAGGTGAGTTTTTTTTGTTTTTTTTGTTGGACTTAATCTTTTAGTTTTACCACAGGTTATTTTCAGCCATCTCATTGAGTGTATGTTCTTCTCAAATAAAATGCATTATTTGCATCTTTCCGTAGGAATATTATAGGAATCTCTGAATGCAATAAACCGAACAGCTGCCTTTATTTATTGCGCCGATATTAAATTGAAGTATTGTGCCGCATCTGTGTAGGATGCGTGGGAGAGTGACACTGTGCCATGAAAAGGAAATGAAAGGAAGCAACATGCTGTAAAAATTCAAACCAGTCAGCTGCTCTATGTGTCAGGAAATCATTTTAAATTTCACATTTCTAGTGGCATATACAATATTAACGTGTGTCTCATAGTTCCACCATTGTAGCTTTAAAAATTAAAGTACAAGGCATTCTTGTGGCATGTTGAAAATAGACAGCAAGTGATGAAAATAAAAAAAACAACAACAATGAATGCATCAGTCACTAGTTTAATTTCTTTGTGTCATACTTTCTACCCACTGTGTGAGTCCTGGACTGAAGTTCCCTCCCTCTGTCACTGGCTTCCAGGTAACCTCACAATGTTTAAAAGTCCACTGTGATTAAAAGCAGGGACAGATGGTGGACGTCTAATCAGAGGTCTGTCTTCCCCTCTGGCCGCTCTGGATGCTCGCCCTGTGCTTGTGTTGCATGAAAATGAGGTGTGCGTCAAGCACAGCAAACTCGAGACTTGTGGCCAGGAATTCACAATGACAGGATGAATCTGCCCTCAGCCTGGAGGACAACAGGACATCATGTGACAGGCACTGGACACACATGAGAGGCCAAGTGTGTTTTATGCCGGACCTTGAGAGATGGAGGTGTTTAACCCTTTAACACCGAGCGTACCGCAGCATCAGCAGTATCGTCACAAGTTGAGAGTTGGAAAAACGCCTCGACATAGTTTCCATTTTATTGGCCTGTTTTTGGACATTGAGACAAAGTTATTGTAAATATGTTTCATACTGCTTAAATTTCAGATTTATTTACCACACAAAATATGGTGTCCATGTACAACGACAGTGTTTTTTTCTCAACAAAATGTTTTTCCTTCATTTTAAATTGCTAATACACTATTTTAACATGCAGTAAATTGTAAATAACTGCCAGATATTGACAGTTATTTTGGAAACTCTCTTGATTACAAAACAAGCTCCATTTGAATGGAAGTCAATTCACTTATTATTATTATTTGTTTTTCTAATCAACATGTGATAGCATCACACACATTATGTAGAATCTTTTATAAGACACTGTTTTCTATGTAGATATAAACAAGAATGTATGTGCGTGAGACCATGTATGAGGGACAGAGCTGCTGCAACAGGCACCTTCGTCTGAGTGATGAGCGATGTTCAGCAGGGAGGGCACATCGCTCCTCATCGCTCATCACTCAGACGATGGTGCCCGTTGCAGCAGATAAATTTCTGCCACTTGGTTTTTCCAGGGTGCACAAATCAATCAAAGTGTTCATATACAGGGAAAAATGTCATGTCATTGTGTTTAACACTTGAGGAAAAAAAGACAGACCTTTCTGTCTGTTCACTGTATGAGGTGGGTGTCAATTTCAAATCACTGGATTTGAAAAAAACTTTTTGAAATTATTCCTTTGAATGTTTGCTTGTTGTGTCATGATTCCCCCTCACATTTCTTCTCTCCCTCCTTCTCATCACCTACCAGCCACTCCCTCCTCATCAGCCACTCCCTCCTCATCAGCTCAACTTCACTCACCTGTTCAAAGCAGCTGCACCTGATCACTAATCAGCTCAATATATATACTCCTCTCCACCATGCAGTCACTGTAGGAATTTGGATTGATTCCCTGTTGTCCGCCCCAGCCTGTCGTCCGCCCCAGCCTGTCGTCCGCCCCAGCCTGTCGTCCGCCCCAGCCTGTCGCCCCTGCCTGCCTGCCCGCCCGCCCGCCCCGGCCCCGGCCTGCCTGCTTTGTCTCTGCCCTGGTGATCTACTCTACATCAATCAAGGAATATGAGACAGGTAATAGTAGATGATCCTACATGAATATAAAGGACAGTTGATTTATGGCACCTGAGGAGGCATCATGGGATAGCTGAGGGGTTGGGGACCTGGAGCACAACTGGGAGGTGTAACTTCCGCCCATGTCCTGTTGTTGCCATGGATACCCAGTTTGATGGATGACTTTGCAGTGATGAGGTTTTAATCTGTCCCTGCTCCCGTCTGGGTTTTCAAAAAGCACTGAATAGAATTTAGCACCATGGTTAAAATAACACACATGCACACACACACACACACACATGCATCACATTTGGCTATAAAATGTTACATTTAATTATTTGCCAAATAAGTAACAATGATGTGTTTGGTTTTAAACAAGTTTTTGAAAGATTTCTAACATATTTATGTTTGCTCATTTTTGACAGTTATGTACAGTATATCTATATGTTTTCTTAAAGCAGATCAGAGAGAATTCATGATGACCACCTACATGTGAAGCGGCAGCTGTCTACATATAACATAGGGTGAAACCATACAGTGAAGCATTTAGTCACTAATTATCCGTCACTCACAGAGGTCAAGGTGATTATATTGCATTTAAATGTTAAAGTTGATTTTGTTTTTACATTCTATTCAACTTTAAAACCTAGTTTAACTGAGCAATGAAATACATTCCTGTTTTAAATAAACCACGTTTTCTCATTCCTGTCAACAATAGTGTTATAACTGTGCACCCAGAGCACTCCTTTTTTTTTTTTTTTCCCTTTTTGCATTCTTATCCCACTCTTGTTTAATAAATGAGTCTGTCGTCTGTAAATAAAAACATGGATTGGCCATTTCTCTTGATTATATCAGGATATGATGAATTACTGTAATTCCTGTGCTTTCACTTCATTTCTACAGTCATAATGCACATGTGGGGAGGAATTAAAGTGTTCGGAAGGACAGTTTCAGCAAAATCCAGTTTCATCCAATATATACAGCACCTTCACTTTATTCCATCAATAATAATGACATGTCACGTATGCATCAACGCACACGTTGTACATTATGAATTGTCATAATGTAAGTTAAAATGGAAAGTATTCAACTGTATTTTATATTCTTATATTTAAGATGTAGTAAAAATCTTGCATAAATACATTAAATCACATTATTTTACCCAGCACTGCATTATGCCTTTCTTTTCTTGCCCATGCAACCTTTGCTTCGACAGTATTGATCAACGGTTATTTGCATGCAGGGCAACAACTGTCAGATGTAAGCACACGATCAACATCACAAGTTGCTTTTGTCATGACAGGTCAAACATCAGCTAATCCAGTCTGAGTTCTTAAGATAAACTTTTGTTGCTGATTCATAAATATTTACTCTTAAACAGATTTACTGATTTGATATAAGCGATGAGCCTCCTGTTATCCTTTATGACCCCATTCAATGTTTATCTACAAAACTATCATCAGAAATGATTTATATCTTTTCTTACTCCATATTTAATGACTGAAATAATAACAAAAATCTGTACTTAAACTCATTAAAGTTCAATTTTTGCAACTTTAGGCCAATCAGTGAGATTGTATGGTGATTTTCATATTTTTTTTCCCTCTTGTGTGTAATACTTAAAATACCTGACACAAAAACCTTAGAAATAATCTTAATTATAATAACGCTATTTAATGGTAATTAATAAAAACGACAGACTTGGGGGGGATTTTAAAGGAATTAGCACTGCAGCCATTTTGACAGGTCACACTATTTTTCAAATTGTTAATGTGACGAGGACCACCTGTACTTTTCCTGCTGTCAGAATGATTTACATACTTGCATACGTACAATTTACATACAAGTCAAAATACAGGTCCATCAGGTTTTCCTGCACGACTGTGTGAAAGCAGCATGTTTGCAACAGCTTTCAAAAGGTTTCTTGTTAAAAAGAATCAATCCTGAAATGCTGTCTTACAGTCTGTGCATATGAAAAGCAAGTTAACCTATCATAATAAACCATGCATCAGCTTTGGATTTAAATACAGAACATATACAGAATAACTGGTGTTAAATGTTTGAAATTCAGTATTTTGTGTAGATTTGTTGGTGCTGTGGACAGTTGCTGTTGCACTATATTGATTTGAACACTAGATGGTAGATGAGGTTAAATAATCAACACCATCTTCTCACTAGTGAGTATACCCACTACCTCCCTTGGACGGAAGTGTGAGAAATAAAGACTTCACACACTGTTGTGCATATGAAATGAAACTGTCAGATAGAAAAGGAAAGGAAATCATCTTTAATGTCATTGTTCAACTGGAATTGCAGATGGAGGGTTGATCAGAGCCAAGGGACCAACCTGAACTGACTGTCACTCCTACACTCTGAGACACATGAAACATATATTTGCTTTGACAGCCAGGTCAGAACTGTGACAACTTAAGTCCAAAAGAAAACTTTGCATATGGCTTGGTTAAGTGAGTGCAATTGGTTTACGCGCAAAACACAAAAAAAGTTTTCATGTGAGATTACCGGAGATTATTCAAAACCAACATCAGTTTGGAGCACCAGTCATATGGCAGCTATATTGTGACTGTTCCACTTTCTAATAATAAGGTTTATGTAATTTAGCAAAGCTGACTTGGATCAGATCATTTGGGGGGGTTTTAACGGATCAGTTAGCATGCGAGGATTAAGCTGCATGTATTATTCCCTTTAATTTTCTGAATTAGAGCCAGCCAGGGGCCTTCTTATAATAATTTCTCTGAAAGTGAAGTCACAGGCTTGCATGCTGTTGTTTGAAATGCTTAAATAGCTTCAATACAGGAATGATAACCTAATATTTCCCCCAAAAAACAGTGCTGCTGCTCTTAAATGGTCACAATTCCCTTAACTTTTGTTTTTTTTCTACAGTTCAAGAAAGGAAACAATCACTCTTGTTGAAATGCCCACCGTCCAATTCTTCATTTTTATATTTATATATATATATATATATATATATATATATATATATATATATATATATATATATATATATATATATATATATATATATATATATATATATATATATATATATATATATTTCCTAATATTACAGTGGTTATTTCTCTACAGGAAGGAAAATGCATGAATAATTCAGTTTTACAAACCCGACCAATAAATAAGAAGAAAAAGCAGACAAATACATATGAATAACATAATATATAAACTCATCTGTGTACAAAAACCTTTTTTTTAATATACTTGTTAAGTGCTGGTTCTACTGTATTATAATTAATTATAATACAAAGCTCTTAATTTTTCCAAGTGGTTGCTTGTTCATTTTAAAGGCTCAGAGCTAATGTCCTCTTCTTCTGTTTGTCTATTTTACAGCAGTATGTCTCTGAATTGCACATCACCACCTCCTCCTCCTCCTATTATCTTTCTTTCCTCTTGTCTTATAACGAATGAATAACTTTTGAACAAACTGGTCATTCAGCGTTCCAAAAACATCCAGTACATTTTAATGCGAAATGAAAACTCAACTCCACTTCAATCATTCAACAGATTTCATGTAACATGTTACATTTTAACCCGAGTGAGGGAGACGGTCCTTCATTTTGAAGAGTCCATGTAGTCCAGCGCTGAGACACTGATTAACTCCGTTTCATGGCAGCACTGCGCAGAAATTATCATTTGTATCCAGTGATGGCAGAGTGACACCCAGTGGTTCATCACTTCTGCTCAAGAAAACACAAATAAAGTAGTAATATCTCATTCAGAGTAAGGATTGATATCGAGTCAAGCTGTGGGGTTTTATTTCTTCTTTATGGGAGAATCATTTTAATTTTTTGGTACACAGCTATGGAATTGTGTGTTTGAAATAGTTTAAAAATAGTTAAAAAGGTCTAACATGTCTGTATCAGGCTGATATTGATGTGTTTGTCATCCCTAATTCAGAGTCACTCCAGCTAACTCTCTGTCCTTTGAGGGACAAACATACAGTGTAAGCATTAGAGAACACTTCCAATTGTATTATCCACAAGCTTCTTGCGTCTCCTGAAAATGTAAATGTACCTTTGGGCTTAATGGCAGAGTGAATTTATGGTGTGTGTGTTTTTATTGTAATGGACATAAGAGAGATGACTCTGGGCATAGTTTAAACTGACACTGACTCGTTACTTAGTGGACATGTTTGCCCAGAGTTCTGCACCTGATGGCAAGAAGCCTGAAGTCTTGTCGTTAAACGTTTGTTTAGACTTTAAGGCTTGTTGACTTTTTACATCCATAAATGCAGGTAAATGACTAACTTTTGCTACTGGCAAAGCAACTGCAAACGTGACGACCTACAGCGTAGGAACTGTCATTCTTGTTATCAGCATTAAGTCTTTAATCCGAAATGTCTGTATTTACTTTTCTGCAGCTTTAATTTTTAAAGCCCTTTTAATGATCTATGTTGAGGTAAATTTTGCTGCTGTTTTTTTTTTTTACAGAATATTGATGTAAATTCTCCAGTAATATGTATAGAAGTGACATTTTTACCATAATGGTGGTAGTTTAACAGAGATAGTTTAGCAGCAGCCCTACATCCCCCCTTTATCAGCTGCACCTACAGCCTCACAGCAGGAGGTTCTTGGTTCGCGTCAGAGCTTTTCTGTGTGCTTTTACATCAATTAAAGTAACAGGACAAACTGGACAAAGTTTCAGGACAAAGGCAGTATAGTGTAGGAGCAGCTGCAGTCACTAAAGTGGGCTCCTCCTAACTGTGGCTCCTGTGTGTCATGGAGCCACCCTGGAAAAAAACCCTTAACAAAAGACACAAGCACAAACTTTTTATTTTTATTTTGCAGCTTTATTTATTTGTATTTGCTTTACAGGGTCTTTCCTTTCATTGATCACAAGCTTCTCTATTTTCATATATTCATCATCATTTCTTTTTCACATCTCTGGAAAGCTGTGTCAATGTAGGTCACATCATTTGTTTCCTTTTCCTTGACGTGTGTGTGTGTCACAGCCGCCTCTGGTCATGCCCCCGCAGCAGTCAGCTCAGAATCGAGTGACTGGAGGCCATGTGACGGGTTTGGCTACTGTTGCTGACGGGGGTCGCTAATGATTGAGTGGCACGCAAGCACATCGTTAGCCCGCCGGACAAATTAGCAGGTTGCATGCAAAGGACTTGGGATCTTGGGATCAGGCCAGCCCACAAAATAGTTGAGTGATTTCCATTCTTCCTCCCCTGCCCTGGAAGGGAAGTGGCAGCCAGATAATGTCATTAGTAAAACAAATCTTATGTAAAAGAGTTTCTGTTGAATTGACATTTTCAGTCCGGTGACCTGCACAGGTCTGTTCTTTGCAGATAAATTGTTTTATTGTAAGATATAGTGAATTAAATTAAAATGTTTAGTGTAAATATTGTATAATTCTTCTAATTTCGCGGTATAAGAAGTAAGAAAATAATACCTGAATCTTAAAATGACTTCTTCATTCAAAAACACTGCATAGGTACCCAGTACTTCAAATAGACTTGCCATTATTTGTTTCTCCTTTCAACTCGAATACTCTGCAGGTATTTCTCCTAAATACCCCATACATATATATTGTAGGTCATCAGTAAGTACAAGAAAGCTTCCAGTATAATTAATTTCTTTTTTCATCCAAAAATGACCAATTGTTACTCTCACTGTATTGTACTGTAAGTAGTTTTTTATGTACTGGTCTTGCCGTGAAATTACACAGTGAGGCTTACATGAGAACTTACATCAGCTCCATTTGCAATGCAACACAAAACACACGAAGGATCAACACATATCTACAATGATTATGTGGTTCACTCTGATCATCAGTCAGTCAGTCATCATCTAACCTCTTCATCCTCCACCAGAGGGTCGCGGGGGGTGCTGTGCCAATCTCAGCTACATCGGGCGATAGGCGGGGTACACCCTGGACAGTTCGCCAGTCCATCGCAGGGCCACACACAGATAGAGACAAACAACCATTCACTCTCACACTCACTCCTATGGTCAATTTAGAGTGTCCAATTTACCTAATCCCCACATTGCATGTTTTTGGACTGTGGGAGGAAGCCGGAGTCCCCGGGGAGAACCCACGCACACACGGGGAGAACATGCAAACTCCATGCAGAAAGGCCCTTGTTCCAACCGGGGCTCGAACCCGGGTCTTCTCGCTGCAAGGCCAGAGTGCTAACCACTACATCACCGTGTGGCCCACTCTGATCATATTAAATATTATTTTAAAAAAAAAGAAGAAAGAATATTTTTGTTAATATATCTTCCTTGTGTGATTGCCTTTAATCTGTACCTCAATTTGGTCTCACCTTCTTAATTAATGGGCCTCTTAATTCCAACCATCCAAAAATAACAGATCAGCTTGTGTTTAGCTCATATGCCATCACCTCTGACCTGATCGTGGGTGGGAGCTGTGTGACCCCGGAGGTGCCACAATCAGCTTAAGTCCTTCTGATTTGTGGGGTTAAATCACAAAAATGTTGAGCTGCATTGTCATCCATACACACCAAGAACACTTCTATTCAGTCATCGCTCACAGAACGTTGACATTTAAGATTTAATAACTTGAAGTTTTTCTTTGGTAAACCTTTACAACCATGACGCGTGCATTTCTCGGTGAGGACATATTTAGCCCTAATTGTGCTTGACATTCAGAAGTGAGGAATGTTCCTGTTAAGATAAATCTGGGTGGTCTGGAGAGCAAAATCCTCTTAATAAAATTAAGTCTATGATTGGTAAAGCCCCTTTGTTAAATAAGCCTGGCTTTAGTTTCTTAATGACCAGGTGGATTCTTATGACAGCAGAGGGCGCTGCTAACCATCTCCCATAATCACAGTCAAGTTTTCATTATGTCTGAACTAATCTGAACCTTTGGTTGATTGTTGTGCTTCTGTCATCTGTTGCCTTTCACTTTTTTGATATTTTTTAAAAAACATGTACTTGTGGTTTCTTATGCATTGCCTATTTCTATTTATTTCAAAAAGTATTATTAAGAGTATTGAAGGATCTGCTGAACCAATCGACTTAATCTACTTAATTAAAATGGTAGTGAGTAAAACAGTCAGTCTTGTTTAAAGCCACTCTACAGCAGCAAGATGGACCTTTTTCTTTTTTCCTCTAAATTAGGTCAGATGTTTCTGTTATTAAAGAAACATGAATTTGATGTTTGATATCCAATGATAGATGACAGGAAAAGAAAACAACACAGGGAAACACAGGGAAAGAGCCAGTATAAAACCACTATAAATCACTGTAAGCTTTCCTTTTTCTTTTTTTCATGGGCATTTTAAAAGCAATGTCTCTTGAAACAGGGAAGGTAATCCCCCCCCAAAAAGTGCAATGCTGATTATTAAGTTGATGAAGGGAAAAACGTATGATTTTCCCCAGAATTCTGGGTTCCAGTTTGTAACTTTTAGGAGGATTTGTTAGAAGAAAGAGAATATACTGCATACGTCTGTTCATAATTGTATAATCAGTTTTTAAAATAGAAATTGTTCTACATTATATGAGGCCTTACTTTACCTTGCACCAACATCCTTTTCTTGCATGAGACGGCGACTGTATCTCCCTGAGTTGTTTGGAAAAGGGAGGGGTGAGAGGAAATCTCTGTTTGTCACAGGCTGCAGTATCACCATTAGATGTCACTAATTCTAACACACTGGTCTTTAATAGTATCCTAATCACTGTGTCTTCCAGATTTGAACTTGTTCGTAAAGTTTGATAAATGGTATAAATGCCTCTTGTCTAATGACTCTTTGATGAGCAGGTTTGATACATTTCTCACAATTCTCTCAGAGCAGCAGCTGTAGGCCAAGAACACTCAGGTTCACAGAGATCATTCACTTTGACCTCAGTTACCACTGACTATTTCAAAAAAACATTACTCACAAACTGTCATGCTCTTCAAACACACTGACAACCAAAAGCAAAATTGACTTTGCATCTGGGAGAATTCATCGCTGGTGTTTTCTCTTCTTGCAAGGAAAAAAAAAGACCTGCTGACCTGTGAACCCTGGGAAAGGTCAGTTATGTAAGAGTTGATGTGTGAGATTAATGAGGCTGTTGTGCAACAGTGTAGAAGTCATGCCACCAGCAAAGGGAACCTGGAGTTATGGCATAAGGTGCCTAAAAAGAGTTCACTGGACTTAAAATCAGTGAAGAATTGATAACTCTGAGAAATATAAAGCCATATTGTGTATTGTAAACATGTGACTCATTAAGACCTCCACTGACAGGAATCCACATCCCAGACATCAATTCTGTTTCTTGTCAAAACATGTTGACCTTGTTTTATTGTGAATTATTGGATTGCTTGTCTCTTTTCAGATTGTCTGTGAAATGTCTGGTCAGTCAGGAACAGCGCAACACCACAGTGTGAAAAAACTCCCTTTCAACTCTTTTAAATCATGGATTGCTTCTCCTACACTGGACTGTCTGTAAAATGTTTGTATCTCTCTCTTAATACTGAAAAATAGGAAATAACTTATTAGACGAGACTTGAAAACTCTTATTTTGTGCTGTATAGTGTTGGTCAGAATGCAGAGCCAGAACCTGGTGAGATCCAGATCCAGATGGATGTTGATGGACGTTACGAGGAGAGCCAGAACTCCTGAGTCCTCGTTGATGATTGACAATCTGAAGTAAGCTGTTATATTGCTTTACTCCCCACGGTGTCAAATGTAGATGAGATGAATTTTGCAGACATGGTGCGGTGTGCCTGTGCGGGTACGAGCACAATGAGAGCATGACACAGGTCGCAGCATCATGAGAATATCATCAATGTTGATTTATACCTCCTCCCACACTTCCTCTAAAATAAGAAGTGTGAAGACGGAGCCATGTTTCTGCTTTCTCTCTCTGCGGTGTGTGTTCTGCTTTATGGCCCGGCTCTAATTCACCCGTGCAAACCTATAGTGTAAAAAAACGCCCTTTCAAACAATGTGTGAAATGAATGGCCACCAGCTGCTGCGTCTTTTAAAGGGCTGTCGGAAAAGAACCTGTTTGGAAATTTCCTGCAGATGTGATTGCATGACTGGCTGGTGTCAAACTTATACAAGGAGACTCTGGGGCACCCACAGAGCCCTGAGGAGACAGACAGACCTGCATAGGAAGAAGAAGAACACAGGGAGGTCTTACCTTATAAGGCAGAATCCTGAAAGCTGTTGGCCATAATGGCAGGAATGTAGTGCAGTCCGGTGACCTGAGCACTTCTTGGTTCTATACGCTGCAGGTTATATGTAATTCGTCCATCTTGTAGAAATAAGTCAGGAATTCAGCAGAGACCAGAGGAAAATGATGGAAAATCAACAGGATGCTAACTTTATACAGCCTTTATACTTTATACTTTCAGTCAGAATATAAAAGATAAATACCACTTTCATCTCTGCAATCAAGGCATGAAACTTACAGTCTTCTTTTAGTTTCGATGGGAAGAGCCCCCCCCCACAACACTCATGTGGAGGACAAGCGGTAGAAGATGGATGGATGGATGGAAAAACATTAATGTCAGCCTCCTAATCTGAGTCTGAGATGTCAAGTGTTTCTGACAGCAACAGTATTTCCCCACTTACAGAAAAGCTCAAAAATACTGAGAATGATAATTTACTGTATTCCAGTGGCCTGTCAGTGGTGATGTGTGGAAAAAACCACACACACACACGGCTGGTATCAGATTTCTCATCTCACTCTTGGACAGAAATCAAATTGACATATGCCTCAAATTGTTGAATAGGAAGAAGGCAACACGTGCTCCTACAAATGAAACTCGTGAGCTTGTGGTTATGATGTTACACTATGTCATGTACACAGTATGCACAGAACGTAGACAACGACGACTTGAAAACCCTTGTTTGTCAAAGTGATTTGTAAACGCATGTGTTCACCTTCCATCTATGTCGGTCTACAAATAGGTCTATATTGTGTATAAAGTCAAGTAAATCTGTAGTAAAAACAAACAATTTTGCTTATCTACAGCCTGCAGGATCTATATGTATCCAACAATAAACACACCTAGGCAAACTCAGTGACCTGGCCTCTTTAATAGGTCCAATAAGCTGACTGGATACAGTTGCCTCACCAGAGTGACAGATGTTGCTGATCTGCGAGAGGAAAACATGGTAAGTGATATCACCCATATCTATAAGGAGAGATACCCCAAGCCTATTCCCCTTTCACACCCTCCGCCCCCTGCATGGCATTGATGATATTCTCAGAGGGTTGTGTGGTGGAAATGTGGGCAAAGAGCAAATATATAAATACTTCCTACAGTATGGGTGAATATAGATTGTCGACTGAAGGAGAGGACCCGAATGTGCAGCTGCTGCCTGGGGTTGAGGACATTTGAAAAGAGACAGAATATAGACAAGATTTTTTAGAAAGACTCAAGTGACGATCTCTGAATTTGGTTTCATTCCCTCATGCTGCCTTAGAAGGAGAGCACAGACACACCCCCCTTTCATCCCACACTGAAATACTTATGAATAAATATGATTAATTCATGAATTGTTTGCAGTGTAGGGGTTTTTGTAAATTGAGCCCGTTTAAAAATGGCGAGCGGTCTTTGTAGTGAGCCTGATGTCTCGAGCAACCTTGCAGTATTTATCATAAAGCTGTCAGAGGGACAATGAATGTAGCCGACTGAACGCTGAACACTAATGAGTGATGAAAAATTCACTTTACTGTGGCATCGAACACATAAAGTTAATATGTATTTTCTTTGTTTACTTACATTTTTAATGGCGACCTCAAATTGTTTTGTTTCATGTTTTCTTTTTTTCAAATCTGTCTGATGGGTAAACTTTTGGAGAAAACTCCTAAATAAATAATATGTAAAAAAAAACATTAAAATTCCCCTGACATCAAAACAAAGAGTAAAGGGCTTTAATCTTTTTATGTTTATGTTGCATGAAATGTAATTTCTCCAGTTTTCCTACAACTGCTGTGCCCACAAATCCACTTTGAGATTTTGGATCAATCATCTGAGGGGAGACTGTAGCTCAGTGTTTAGAGCGAGTCGTCAACTCTAAGGGTGTGGGTTTGATTCCCAGCTCTGCTAGTCACCTGCTGATGTGTCCTTGGGCAAGACACTGCTCCTGACAGCTGTGCCGATGGCGTGTTAATAGGTGTGAAAGATGAGTGACAGAAAATGTCCTGCACATAGATGTGTGATGTATGAAAGTGTGAGTGAATGGGTGAAAGGCAAGCTTTGAGTGGTCGTCAAGACTAGAAAAAGTGCTATATAAATACAAACCATCTCTACTCACAGAAGTAGATTAAGTTGCATCCAGCCAAACGCTGTATGCTTCTTTGGACACCCCGCCCCATCCAACCCAATGTGCCCTTCAAATGCATCAGCTCCATTTTGGGAATGAGTCTGCATTTTCTCTTGTCTCGTCCTCCTCAGCAGCTCCTCTGCATCATGTATCAGTTGAAACATATATGGCCTCACTCCAGAAATGTCCTCATCATCATCATCATCATCGTCCTCTTGCTCAGATAAACCCCTCTCACCTTTCTCCTCTGTTATCACTGCACATATAGGCGACAGTGGTAGTGAGACGTCCTCCAACACGGGGAGTAGGTCGTCTTTATGCTGTGTCATAGTGCTATTGGCTACTGACCCTCCCTACCAAAAAATATTCCAAATTGAATGGTGTTATTAACTTTCCCAATAGCTACAACAGCTGTTACTTTGGTTAGATGCATATGGGCATTGAATAGCATACGTTATTCAATGCCGAATGCATATAACTCCAAAATTATGACAACATTAGAGATATATGAAGTACATGTTTAAGTGTACAGAAGCACTTGTTTTGCTCTACATAGTGGGGAAGCATCATTAACAGTGCCTGTATATTGTCACAGCACTGTTCTGGTATCTCATCCTCTCGCTGCCCTTCTTTCAGCTCAGTCCTCACTTACTGAAGATACTCAGTCGACTCGCTATGGTTACTGTCAGCTAAACAACAGACAACAGTGCAGTGAAGCTGAGCTGTCCAGTGGCTGCCAGAGCAGGCTTTGTGCACGCTCCCCTCATATCTGCACTGCATCAACTCCTGCTCAGGCTCATTCTATTCCCCTCTGACAATAAGCTCTCTCGGTTGTTGTCTTTTGAAAGGGAGCTGCAGCTCCACACTGCTAAATCAGCAGATCTGCAGTGCACTTGAATCCACCGGTCACCATCCCAAAGTAAATGTTCACAAGAAACTCCAAACTCCTTCTGCTGGGGCCCCGATTATCATAGTCATGGCATTTAGTTTTGGAGCACATACAGTATGTATCAACAATGAATGATAGATCTCCAGCAAGCAAGAGATATATTTTACAAAGCTCTGCTCATACCTCACATATTTCCTCCTGCCCAGTCTGTTGATGGGATGGAAAGTACTGTATCTGATATTGGGGCCCCTTTTGTGCTGTACAGCGTTTATAGCAGAGGAAAATGAGGTGCTTTATCTCTGCCGTCTCCATCTCGAGCTGGTGAGTGAGGAAACATCTTATTAAACTTTCCCCTCTCACCCTATGAAGGGCTCCTTCACTAACACCTGTATGTGAAAGACAGCATGCACATAATGCCGCTCTGTGGAGGTTGGGTGGAAAGGTTTGCTGGGTCTGAGCTGTGCTTTCTTTGGCACCTCTTGGCCGAAGCTTATTCATGTGTAAACTGACAACTTCACCGTAGCCCAGGAAACTGAGGAGCTGAATCCACCGGATCACCAATGGTCTGGTCTGGAGGAAACTTAATGAAGAGCTTTTTGGGGATTTAACTTGCAATGTACTGGCAGATATTTTAAATATATGGCATTTGTGTGCTTTCCTCCCCTTGTGATGGAGTGAAATTAGCATTAGGTATTAACTAGCAAATGTCTGAAAAGTTGTTTATGTTCCCTCTTCTCATTCATTCCACCATCCTTCTGAAACATCACAATCAAAGAGCCAGAATTGAGCAATGAGGTTTTTTTTTTCTCTCTTTGTGCTGACAAAGCAACTGGTTTGGAAATTACAAGGCAGCAGGTAGTGGCAACACCCATGTCACCTCCCTCTCTCAACTAACGCAACCAATTTTGCAGCTGCTCCCCTGTTTTTTTCCGTAACACTAGTATGGATGTGTTTGAATAATTGTTTTGTCGAGTAACTTCTCACATGATTTATATAAATAAATATTCAAGCAAACCGAAAACGCCAAACAAAGCAATAAACCATGCCATGACATGCTCATGAAACAAGTGGAAGATTGTTTTCTGAGTCTGTGGGCGCCACACCGAGTCGCCTGATTGTGTTGCTGTGCCGGATCAAGGTCAGATTTATTCATCAGAGGCGGTGGAAGTCAAGATTTCTTTGAGTCGAACTTCAAACTTGGCCCTGTTAAAATGAAAAACACTCCACCAAGACTATTTCTATCATTGTTGGCACCTTTTCTGCCCTAAGGCTCCACATCGACTGAAGCCAGAAACAAGACAAAACACTGTGTGCCTGCCGGTAGCCAACACACTTGCCAGGTTGTGCTTTTCTGATGCATTGTTTTACTCATCCTTAACAAATAAAAATAAAACATTCAGAAAAAAGGTTTATTTCATGCTGTTCGCTCAGTAACAAAACAGAGCCCGGGGAGGAGGACTTGTATATGATTAAATGAAACTGGTAATTCTTGGTATTTTGTGTCAGAGAACATTGGCATCTCCACAGAAACGCAGACATTCTTCTGATGTTACACAACACACTAGAGTGCTGTGGTTGCAAGTTCTTTTGTAAACCAAAGAGAGTTTGCTTGAGGTCTTCACCTGTAAAAAACGAAGGCTGTCATTGAGTCAGTGATGTACCGTTGCAGGTATAAACACAGTAATTACTCTACCTTAACAGCACAGGTTTTCATTAGTCGTGTGTCAGGGTTGCATGCACTCTTAAGCACTTATGCTGGGATTTTCCAGTGGCTGCCGTGTCTGTCATGACATGGGTTTTCTTGCACGGGGGAAATGTCCATGTCTCCTCTAACATCTGGTTTTACAGTGCCTTCAGATGCCTCTGCTGGGTTTTGTTGGGGTTGTTTACTGACATTCTGAGGCCTTTGAGGGATTCGGAGAGGTTGGCCACATCAGTGTGGTCAATGACAGAAGTGGAATCAACCCCAGATAATTATTTGCATATGAAATTAGCTATAACAGATGAATTTGAGACAATCTTGTTTTCACTGCACATGCATGACAAAGTGGCACGTGGGTGTTTGAGGGAAGCCCGCTATAAGTCTCCACTGGATCATATTATGACTTACCCCTTTTGACTGTACTGAAAAACCCCACTGGGACAGAGTATCAGGCTGAAGAGGAGGCCACAGCTGAGGGGTGGCTACATTCAAGAAGCTGACACACTGCACATTCAGGCTGTTTCTTTTACACTGCTGGGTCAACATGTCTTTATTGTCATTACACTGAAGACGAGGGCTCATCTATCGTTCAGCACTGACCAAATGTTTGCCTGCAGTTTGTAAGCATGTGTTTTATTGCCTCATTTCTCTGTACACACATATAGCTGATGGATGGTGTGGCTCCAGGACTAAAACCCTCCCTCTTCTCTTGAAACAGCTGATTTATGTCTGGTCGTGGACACTTGTGCTCTATGGCTGGAATGCATGGAATTTCAAAGACCCCTCCTCTGCCTGTCCTGTCCACATGCAAACAAATGGAGCAGGCGCCTGGCTGGGCAGATGAAGACCCACCGGTGCTCCCAGTGGGCAGCGTAGCAGAATGTAAGGAATGTGAGAGGAGAGAAAATAAATCTACTCTGTCCTTTCTGCCAATGTGTCGCTCTTTCTTTACTTGGTATCTTTCGTGTTTGAACTTTCCCTCTTGTGCCTTCACTTTTCTGGCATTATTCTTGTTTTCCAGCCTTTCGTGGAGTTCTATCTATCTAGTAAATGTATTTTTTGAACTTAACGCTCACGTCTGTTGTACGTACACACAAGTCTCACACGGAATTGGCCAAAATGGCACAACATTAATTTATTTGTGTTACAGTTTCAAAAACACAAATATGCATAGTGTTCTGTTGTTTGAAATAGTCATGTGGGAAATGACCTAAGTGACAAACAAATGAGTGCTTTGTTAAACACATTTAAATTCACAGAATGCTAAATGTTCATAGAGAGTCTGACAGCGTAAAAAAAGCAAGGAGCCTTAAAATGATACCGTGAAAGTCAACGTAAAACACGTAAAGTAAATTAAAAGCAAAGGCACAATGGCTGTGATCTAGCTGTTACTCACTATCACATGCATCCTACACATGCAGCTAGCATGATAAAGAACAAATAGAAGAATCAACACTCCATAGAAGCAAGAATATTTACGTGTTTTGACAATGAAAACATAAGCAACTCAGTCTTTTCTAGCTCATTTTTATCTTAATGATATATCCAGACACCATTTTGATTGCTTTGTGAGTCTCTCTCCTCGTGGCTATAGTTTGAAATTTTTTTTCCTCTTCTTCTTTAGGACCTCACCACAGCTCAAGGCCTGCTCTTTGCTGCGGGGTTATCCATTATGTTGAGCACATCATCTAGGATGGATGGGCCCAGATCAAGTTCGAGGGAGAGGAATGACCCCGTGATCTGGGTGAGGGAATCTTGCGACGTGCTCTTCTCCTTGGAAAACTCAAAATTAAAATCACAGATGCGACCCTCCTCCACACCACTGTCCCTATCCACCCACTCTCTGTTGCACTTTGGAAGCTCCTGATTGAAGCCCAGACTAATGTCATTGTTAAAGTGTCCATAAATATTGCTGTTGCTGCTGAGACTCGGCTTACCATTGCAGTTCTTGTTTGGAAAGTCCCCTTTACCGCTAAAGCTGTCAAAGCTGTCAGTGCTTATGGTGCTGTTCAGACTTCCGTTAGCTTTGTAGATGCTGCTGCTGTGGCTGTTGATATAATAAGATGATGACTTATCAAATATACTTTCACTCTTATTTATTTTATTGGCTTTGGCAACTGCCTTAGAGGTGGACATATCAGTGTTTTCCAGCAGATCCAATAGGACATCTGGCTTTGACTGGATGTCTGTGGAAGGAGATGACGACCCGTTGCCAAAGACATCCATGGAACGCAACAAAGCATCCATCTGTAGGATCTCGACTGCCTCAGAGCAGTCCGGTTTCATGGGAGCTGCAGGCCCCATGATGTTGTCCAGTGGCTCTGGGGGCATGGAGAACACAGTGGAGGATATCAGTGGAAGGGTGAGGGCCTGGCAGCCACCAATAGTTGGGAGGGAGATGGCATTCTTGAGTACAGGAGAGGGAGTCTCTGCGAAGGAAGCATCGCCAATACTGTTTGCTCGCAGAAACTCGCCTTGGATGCCATACTGAGGGTGGACATCCACCTTCCCTGGTAAAAGCTCAAACTTCCCCTGGAGGAAGGACATGTCTCCAAAGACGTCCCTCTCCCCACCCCTGCCAATGTGGATTGTGTGACGAAAGTCCCCGAGTGGTGGACTGATCATATCTGGGGACAACATGTCTCTGAGACGACATTTTTTCCCCTTTTTGTTATTGGTTGGTTTCAGGTATATGGGTGCTTTTGCTGGCATGGCTGTTTCTGTGATGAAGAGCTCAGATAAATGCTGGATGGACAAGTTGGATGTGCTCTTTAAGCTCTGGATGTTACAGTTCCTCAGGGGCGAAGCTAGAGTTACATCCTCAGAAACACGCTGGTCAAACAGGACTCCAAAAATAATTGCAGCAGTTGCAGCATCTATCGGGAAACAGGAATCCAAATGAGACACGTCTGCTGGTGTAGAAAGGTCCAATGGGCACTTGTCTGAAATGAGAAACAGATAAAGAATATGTCAGAATTTCTTCTAAAACATGCTGCTACTGGTACAACTCTTTTCTGGTCTTCATGAAAAAAAGAAATCTGGTCACCATTTCAAGTCCCACACAAACTCTGCAGAAAAAAACAAAACATCCTCATCATTTCTTGCATCTGGTGAACTTAGAAGAGGAGGATGAGGCCTTGGTCTTAGGTGTTTTGCTGCTCTATTCACATTTCCAAACATGAGCCTGCTTTGGCCTCCACAACTCTGGATGTGCTAATGTGGAACAGCTGGGCCACAGATTGGGAGAGGAGAAGTAAAGGGGAATTTAGTAGGATGAGAGCAGGGGCGCTTGTTTTAGCAGTGTGCTACTGCTCAGACACATAGATAGAGAGAGGGATGGATCCGGGGAAGAAAGGGTGGTGGTGGGGGGTTTAAGGGGTTTAGGAAGATTGAGAGAGCTAGAGTGAAAGGACTGGTGAGCGAGTGGATCTTAAAAAAGACGGTGATGCAGAATGTGAACTGATTTGGCTTTGATGGGTCGAGGGGTCAGCTCCAAGTTTAATAAGTGCTGAGAATACATCAGGATGGGTAAACATTATGCAGGGGGTATTGAGTTTGATAAAGAGGTGCCTGATTGTGAAAAGAGGAGCGAATTGGTTTGACCGTTTTAAATGACATGGCAACCAAAGAGAAAGGGAAAAACACTCCACGGAGGCAGGGATTTGACAGTGTATGTGTGTGTGTGAGAGAGCGAGAGACTGGGGGTGGGGGTGGGGACCACTGAGGAGAGAGCTTGCCCATTTATAGACATATTTACTTTTGAAAGGTCTGTCAGCAGTGACCGTCTGACAGAGTACACCGTTGCACAAAGTGCCTGGGCGGTCAAGTCCACCCCACCAAAAAAAAAAAGAAAGAAGAAGGTTTCACTAAGAAAACATCCACATTCCTGCTGTAACTGAGCCAGAGGAGACACACTGCATCAACCTTATCACAGACACTTTAAGTGGACTACAGTTATTGAGCAGGCACATTAGTGTGGAGCCAGAGAGACAGACACTTGCTGTCTATTTCAAATCCAAATACCAGGGTGGGAAATACTGTACTGACTCCTGTTTCCAGTGTCACAGCATCAATATCTTTCCCATGAAAGCTGAGACTTCATTTAACTGAGGATAAGAAGAACAGTATGAAATCTTCTCACTTTAGGGGTTGCCATATCCAGAGAAATAAACCTGCCAGCCGGAAAGCACGACGGTGCTATAAAAAGTCCTAACAAACACTGAGGGATGCAAAACATGTGTGAGTGTGTTGAATAGCAACAGAACCCGACAAGGGTCCTTGTGTATTTGAGTGCTGGTGTGAGTGTCAGTGTTTGCACGAGGTGACTGACTGTGCTTCTGAGAGATAGCAGTTTTGAATGTATGCCATGTTTGCATAGGAGAATGTGTTTGTTTGCTAATAGTGATATAGGAAAGGAAGGCTGAAGAAGTGCTGCAGTGTTTGGTGAGGGGAGGGGTGGTTGGGGGAGCAGTGAAGAGCAAAATCTCCCATTTATTTGGCTTTAGCTTTCCTCTTATTTTTCCCTGTGCATTTCTTTTCCTCCCCCGTAGTTCTTGAGCATCTTTCCCCTCCGCTGCTGCTCATCGTTTTTTTCTAACCTTGACGGCTGATGTTCACTGCAATGGGATATTGGGCTTGGATAGGAAGTGAAACAAATACACCTCTAAGCCCAAATCTGCGTCCTGTGGGATCAAAGTGCATTCAACTATTTCTGTATTAACTTTTGTTTTTCTGTGTCTGACAACAGAAGGTCATTGCCGCGCTTCTGCCAGAATCACTTTCTGTGAAACATAACAATTGATTATTGGTGTGCGCTGGTGACCCCTTGCTGGTCTGTGTGTATCCTCTGCAGAAGGAAAACACATAGTTCATGCATTGTAACAGATGATACCGCTGGTTGAAATCAATAGTACGGATACAACTTAATGGAAAACCTGGAGCAGATGAGCAATTCAACTCTTTAAACTCTCACAGAGGGACATCTGCTATGCATGCTATCCAAGGTCAACACTTATGGCCCATGAGAAGTCAGCTGGTATGGTGAAAGCCTGAAAGTCTGTCCTTCCCATTAGCTATCCTGCTGGTGCTCAGTTTGGACTGGAGGGCAAATATGACTGGAATTCCAGAGGCCACCAGCAAAGTATAAAACCGTTTCCTCATGTTCATCTCTCAGGGATTTGCTGCAACACCAGTTAATTTAATGAGGGCCTGAGTAAATTAGTATTGGTTTGAGTGTGTGTGTGTAGTCTCTAGAGCAATTTAGTTAAATATGGTAAGCCTAGTAAGCTTGTGTTGGCCAAAGAGGAAATGAATCAATGAAAATGGCTCAGAATATCCCAAGATGGACCCTTATAGCCTCTCACCAAGTAAATCCATTAGTGGCTCATAGTGGTGCATTCTGGTATATCTTAAAACCAAGGCCAAATTTGCACATTCACCTCTGGGGATGTGGGGATCTGATGATGCCTTCCTTTTAAACTGTGTTTTACTGAGCAGCCTCCCAATCATTATTGGAGCTGCATGATACAATTATTGTGTCACTGGGTCAGTAACAAGCTCTCTGTCTTGACATGAAGTGAGCCTCTTTAAAAACAGAACTTTGCCTCATTGCTTTGTGCTTTGAGGGTTGGTTATTGGCGAGGGGCAGCAGAGGGAGTGAGGTGATGAAAGTTGAAGTGCGGGGGCAGATAAATGTGGGGTAGATATCTGGTAATTAAACTAATGGCTTGAGATTCGTCTGGGTATTTCTGGACACCTAAGAGTCACGTGCCATATACTGTAACTGGGTCAGTATATTCTTAGAGGCAGTGTAACCCTACAGTAGTCTAAACAAATTCTACACTTTAATGATGCACCAGTATTAGCTGAGCTGCTCCAGTGCCGGTGACATGGAACCTACAGAGAGAGCCCTCGGAAAACAGCTGCTCAAAATATGACCTGCATATGACTTCACCATTCTTTAAAATAGAACCCGTGCATCCTGTAAATAATCCACCCGTGTTGGGATGACGGTGCTGACATTTCACATCAGTGCCGTTATAGTTATAGTCAGTGTAACATCATAGGCCTGTAGGAGATACGTTCCTCGAGATGTGTCTACTAAGCAACTACACGAAGTTTGAAGATTCCAAGTACAACATCTCAAACCATGGCCTTGATCTCTGTCCTGTCTTTGAATAGCAGAAAGACCCTCTCTTTGGAGCTGTTATAAAAAGCAAATGCACATACCACAGAGGGTAAATGGTAGCTTTAAAGAATAGACTGAGATTTTTTTGTTACGTAAAAAACCCCTCAATTATAGGCAAAGGCCTTACTTTTGGGGGACTGGTGGTGGTGCTGGGACGAGGGTGAATAACAGGGTGGAGTATTTACTCTGACTTTTGTTCTTGCTCCCCTTATGCCACCCACAAGCATGGCTAGCACTTGCTAGAGTTATCCTTGGCAGAGATGACCAGGAAGTTGAATGAAAGCATATGAAACATGGACGGAATGTCAACACATCTGTCGACAAAAAGACACAGTCCCCTTAAAGAATTCACAACCGCACAGCCGAATCTGCATTTCAGAGGAACATGCCTTAAGCGTGTAGGCAGACTAAAAATGTTTCTCTTGGAAAGAAGGGAGGATATAATGTTGCTCTTAACATTGCAGCTCTCGTGTTGCACGTATGAGAGCTGGACACACATTCTTGAATGAGAATATCTTTCCATGCTATCACACGTTTCACTGGTATTAAGCAAAATCCCCTTCTACCAAAGACTTTCACAATGCCTCTGATGTGAACAGGTAAACTGCAGCAACACTGTCTCACCTAATATACTGAACCAAAAGAGAATGAAATGAATAATTTTCTCACTCACACTCACTTCAGATGTTCCGATGGGGATTCTCAATCTCGATTCCTTCACGGGTACCACTGGTGTTCTACCAAATGCTGCAGCCCCACATTTATGTGTGTGTTGAGTGGCTGCTGTGCTGCTCCTGTGGTTTGTTGACACTGCCCTGCCTCCTGACTCTGCCTCGGGCTGCACTTCTGACGACTGGGACGTCTGCCGGACAGCTGTTTTGGAATTGCTCTCTGGCTCCTATTCCCCTATGAAGCCAGTCAAGTCTCCTCCTACACCTTCCCCCTTCCTCTCTCTCTCGCTCTTTCTCCTTGTCTCTGCTCCCTTCTCTCTCTCTCTCGCTCTCTCTCTCTAGCAGCACCTGTGCATTTCTGTCCTCTCTCTACACAGAGCTGAGATTTTTTAAGCAGCTCTGTGGTGTTTGAGGATCCTCCCTGCTTCCTGCTTCTTGGTTAGGCTGTGGTGATGAGTGATCACAAGCTCTGGTCTTGCAGCCCCCCAAAAATTAGCACTGTGCAGGGACAGGCAGATGCCTGACGGGATGTCTGGCCGACTCCCTGCTCTAAAACAATCCTACATAATATGCATAGTGATTGTGTGAGTGTGTGCACTCTTTCCCTCCCTGCCCACATCTGATAACAACTATGCAGCCGGCAGACACTGGCCTGGATTCTCCTTGTGTCTCTTTAAAGCCTCGCCTCTCTGCCCTTATCTGACCATCGCACATGCACAAACACACCCCCCTGTTATTTTCCCTAACTGTAATTGTAAAAGTTCACTTCAGATTCTGTTCAAATGTATTTTTGCGATGTCCTTTATGCTTTTTTCAAAGCCGCAGCAAGGCTGAGGCAGAATGGGCTAATTACTGCAGAATGCTGCAGCACTGGAGAGAACATTTACATGCAGACTCATGGACAGTGAACAGCGTGCGTAAGGGATCTAACCTGATGTCCTTGAGTCATGGAGATGAAGAACCTTTCCAGTGCACCGCCCCTTACTCTCAGTTCTATTCTTGTGTAGAAAAAAAGTCCTGTAACCTTGGTAACCAGTGCAGCTCAGAGGTGATGTCAGACATTGCTGTGATTTCTCCCCATTGAGATTGGGTAAAGAAGAGGAGGTGTGTGACTGTGTCTGCTCATACAGTTCCAAAAGGGAAAAAAAAGATAAATGTAGGGGGGAGGAGTATCTTTAGCTCAATCAGTGTGGGTGTGTGAGAGAATGTGTGTATGCGCGATTAAGAAAAAAAGGGCTGCAGTAGCACTTAAACAATAACCATGTATTGTCCTGGATATGACACATTCTCATTCATCCCCGGTGAATTGAGCATTTTCTCTTTAATCCACCTCTCCCCTTGTTTGAGTTTCATGTGATGGATGCACCACTGTAATAACTACCCATCTATAATGCTTTGCAAATGAATGCGGGGTTGTGGCTGTTTGTGGACAGCTCAGAGTTGCAGAGACACATTCTATTTAACTGACACAGGCATTATTATAGCACCAGTTAAACAGCAGTTGTGAATGAAGCCCATTTAGTGTGGTGTTGTCGTGTCGCCCTGGGGTGATGTCATCACTACATCCATGTGGCCAGCACATGATCTTTAAGTAGAACACACAATGCTGTCTTCTCATTTAAGAACACCAATAAACCTCGGGAAATCCAGAGCAAGAGGATGGGGAATACAGTCAGTGATAAATTCTGTAGAAAACACAAATGTAGTGGAGCCTATATAGGTTTTAGATAATAACTCTGATTTATTGATTTATAGTTCTGTGAAAAAAGTCTCAGGGCACCACCAGCTGTCAAATTCTGTGATCAATGGCATTTGGATTTGGAGTGATGTGACTGAAGGATGGTCTTAGCAGTTTAATTTGTACAACATGTGCTCAAACATGCCTTTTCTTAAAATGAATAAGGGTTCCACCTCATGATTTAAGAGCACCAGGCTTGTGCTATTGCACTAAGTATAGGCTACACTAAATCCTTTACACTTCAACCTGTAGAAGCTGTCGTTTTTTCTTTCTTGTTTACATTTCTGTATTTTCTGGATGTGTTCTCCTCCTCTCAATCCTCCTTTTCCCAAGTGTGTAAGGGAATTGCAGTGGTCTTCACATATGAAAAAGCTTTTGCTGTTCATCCAGTCTGCTAGAAACATGGCCCAAGATGGCAGCCTCTTTAAAGCAAGGTCCTTTCCTAAAGTGCAAAGGTTTATTCTAAGGCAACATAAAGCATTTATACATGAATGCAACCATACATACTGTGAAGAATATTCTATTTTTGTCACTAAATGATGCTCATTTGATAATGATCAAATAAGCCTCAAAGTTGGTACTTGTAAATATAAGTAAGTATATGGCCTGCTAAAAAAGTCACTGTTTCTAAACCTTCCCACCCCAGTGTAAGATCATTGGTTCAGACTATTTTTCAGTTTCCCTGATGAGACCACATTTCTGCTGTGTTTTGGAGTGTTTTTTTCCCCTTCACTCTCCTCACGTACTGCTTCAGTAAACTCAAGAAAGCAGCATTAACCTACACTGAATAATGTATTCAGTTGAACACACAGTGCTTGCCAGGAATATACTTGTCATCCTGTTTATGTTTTCAATCATAAGTTGTGTTTTAGAAGGAATTAGTCTTATTTTCTTTATTCCAGTTCAAAACCAGCTTGTCTTGGTCTGCGTTACCCATGCCGCATACACAAAGAAAGCATTCTACATGATGTTTCTCCTAAGTGTTTGTGTGTCCTGTCCAAACTGTTCCACTGAGGTCACTTTGTTTCAAATGACACAGCATGCCAGTCCTTTTCTACTGAAGTAAAACAAGTAAAAAAAAATCAAACAAACAGGAATTTATGAGGCAAAGTCAGTCATTAAAATCTGTATTTTTCAAACTCACGTGGTGTAACATATGTCGACATAGAGACTTACTTTGAATCTCCCTTAGTTGACACATCCACCGTCTCCACTCCTCCAGCTGCTATGTTGTGAGTTCACACCCATTATGAAGCAAAGCTACATCATTATCGCCTGTTGTCTGGAGGAGGCAGAATGATCGAGGTGACAAATATGAAGAAATAACACGAAGCAATGCTATAGACCTACTGTGATGAGCAATGTAACGGCTGCTACCTCAGCTTCTGGCTTTCAGTGCAAATATTTGAAACTGGTGGAAGTTTGCCAACCTTTACATACTGTTCGCCATAATGTAACCCGCATTAGAAAATGGAGAGAGGATGTGGAAAATATAATGTGGACTCAGTAATAATTGCAGCCATGAGAAATGTATACAGTATCAGCCATTTTTTCATAATTAAGCTGGGTTTCCATCATATAGATGGAAACCCAGCTCGTACTGAAGTGGTTACTGAAGTGGTTGGTTTCAAAAACAGGAACAAGTCTGAAATAATAAAGACGAATGAAGGCATAACGGTAATGTTCATCCCGATGACTCTCAGGAGAGGGGCTCATTGGAGTTTTTGTCAACGTTTTCCACAGCTTTCAAAAACATGACAATGAACAAAATGCTTGGCGCACGTACATTGTAAACGGCTGGAGACTTGACGCCATGTGTTGATGGTCTCATCTATAACTGCTGAATTTAGATCCAAATCTAGGTTTTCTCTTACGGTTTCACTATTGTGCATTAATTTCCATTCTGACAGCAAACATTTTACAATGTTCTCAGCCTTAAAGGCAGCACACAGGGAGGGACCCAAGGCTGAGGGCACTGGCCAGTGTTCTGAGTGGCGGGAGATGTGCAGCCAAACGAGGGGAGGAGGGGATTGTGGGTAGTCTAAACACTGTCTTGCTCTGTGGCTGTATCCCGAAATGTTTTTCTGTGTGTGTGTGTATGTGTGCGGGCGATGCACCATCCTGAATTAAAGCAGACCACACACCAGAGGTAACACCTCGGCTTTTGTGTCTATTTTAGCAACTGAGAAAACCTGGCTAAGTTCAAGAGTAAGGACAGCAACAGGTCTAGATTTACAGCTCACAGTGTGGTTACTGTGCTCACTGACCTCTTCGTTTGAAAAGTATTATACAACAATGTTCAGTTAAATAAAACACAAACGTGTGTCTTTTTCATCATCTTTCATCGCCTGCCTGCATCATACATCTAAATCTCTGTACATCACCAGCTCCAAAGTGTTTGCTAACATCTGATTGCTTCACAGCCTCTTTGAGGGAAATCATCAGTGATTTAAACAGCCAAACTGGCATGAATTATATTGAACAGACACTGCACCAACCTCAGCGATTTACTACCGACACAAAAATGCAGCACGGCCACAGTCACGGAGTCGTTGGGAAAAGTAACTCTTTAATTTCGTTAATGGAACAAAAACATGCCAACACTGAGTCATTAATGTTGTTTTCTCCTGCTTTTACTGTTATGCATCTCTACACTGCTATGATTTCCATGAATAAACCGCAAATGACTGCAGCAAAGTGAGGCATGTTTTCTGTGAGATAGGAACGGGGTGAAACTTTCAGGAAAAATGCACCACAAGAACAACGTTTACCTAATGTGACACCTCATCACAAAATAACTGCTGAAATGTGTCAAAGGGCTCAGCCCTGATGATAGTGTACCAGTACCTGAGGTGAGATTTTTCCTAACCTTGCAGAGACAAAGTTTATTCTACAATTAGACAATCTGACCACATCCGCACAAGGGTGTTGGTGTCTGGCATACATCCTTTGAAACAGAACAAGTGGTGCATCACATGGTAAGCAGTGAATCTTCCTACTGGAATTCTTGCAGCAGTGCCACCGGCCACCCTCTTGCAATCAGCTTGCGGTTGTCCATTTCCACCAGCTTATATCCTGCTCCATCCACAACCACAAAGCTTTTATGACCATGAGAATTGGCAGCATGTCCTCGCCCATCTGCAATATGGGCGAGGGGAGAAGGACACCAGCCTGATTCAAGCAGAGTTCAGCTCATTCAGCTTAATTTGAGGCCCGAACCTGAGCTGCGTTCACAAGCACTGGTCATTGATTTCTCTCATGTTTCGCTGATAAAGATCTTGAGATCGTTTAAGAGACATGGTGTGCTGTACAGGTGGTGTCCTCGGCAGATTTATTCTTTGGCCCTTGGCAAGGACTGTTTCTCATTAGAAACGTGTTTCAGGCTCTGGAACATGGAATTCAGAGTATGTTCAGAGCCGAGATTATATAATGGCTTTACATGTGAGGAGATAATGTGCGCCAAATGATGTTTAGAGGCAGTTATCGGACATCTGTCTGTCCCTGAGGGGCCACAAGGGGTAAGAGGAAGGAAGACATTAATCATTGCATGTGATCAATAGCTGCTCAGTTCTATTTTTGAAGCTAGAGTTTATATATATGGTTGATGCATGACAACTTCAGAAAGGAGAGATGAGCTCCACTAAAGCCTTTCATTGTTGAGTTACCTCCAATCTGATTGAATGACTACTTCCTGTTTTTCTAAATTGCCAACTTGGATGTCCACAGGGAAACCATGTGTCGCTCCAGTTTGGTTTATAAAAATCTTATCTGTTAAGTAAAGAACATTCCATGATTGAAGCAAAAAGAAAAAGTTTGTCTTTGTAGCTGACACTGAGAATGTTTTTGTGTTCTCATAAAAAAAACAAAAAGACACTTTATTGAAAGCATCAGCAAGAGAAAACCACTTGACAGAAATCCATGCATTTGATTTAATTTTTGAAGAACAAATATATGCCAATAATAACAGTGGGTATTCTGGGAGTGTTTTGCAGCATGGTACATTATCCCAGTGAATGTGTGTTGGCTGCCTTTCACCAGCTTTAGATACAAGTATGTGTGGTTTCATTTCCAGCAAATCTAATGGGCTTTGTAACATCTGGTGAGATTATCTTCAAGTGCTCACTTCATTAGAGGTGTTTGGAGGATTCCAGCCGATTACTGCTGACTTTTTACGTTGATTGCATTCATACTTCATAAACAAAATTGCTTAATTGTGTTATTTGAAATAAGAGACATTCTTGAGGATTTCTTGGGCACTGTTGCTCATTTAGTGGCACACATCCCACAGCACAGCATATGGTTAGTTCCAAAACATTGCTACACTGCACGAAAAGGCAGGAGAAGGATTGCGCCAGGATTTTGTAGTATAATATAGTCTTATTTTTTTATCACAATTTAATTTGAGATTTAATTCTTTCCCAATTAGATCAAATTATTATGAATGTTTCTGCATTCACAATGAGATTAGCTGTACTTCTATTTTAAACCTTAATGTTTACCACACATCATACTTGAACCTTCCACTTTCATTTTCAAACATAGACATAGAACAAAATTGGATAGCTAAATGATACACAGTCATTCATCCACCTTCTACTGCTTTATCATCCACATGAGGGTCACAGGGGCGGGGTACACCCTGGACAGGTCGCCAGTCATCACAGGGTCAACATGGAGACAAACAATCCTTCACTCTGACACTTTTTGCCTCATCCCCAAATCTGCATGTTTTTGGACTGTGGGAGGAAACCGGGAGAACATGCAGAAAGACCCTTGTGCAAAACAGGTTGCAAATCCAGGTCTTCTTGCTGCAAATGCAACAGTGCCAACCACTACACAGTCATAATATAATTCATTTGAAATCATTCCTTTCACCACATAAATACAAGTCTAATAATTACTCTTCTTTTAGCTCTGCTTTGGTTTCTTCCAGCTCCGGCTGGGAAAAGGTCCACAAAGCTGGTCAGGTGCTAAATCATTTTTCTAGTTTGTTGCTAATTTTGTGTTAATTTATTCAGTGTGTAGGAATTTGTGATGCCTGAATGTTGAGATTGCAGACTACAAACGGAGGGCTCCTCACTCACTCCTCCCTTCCCTAATCATGTCAGGGAACTATGGTGGCCTATACAATCATAAAGCACTTTCGCTTGTCTATTCTGCCTGCTGTAAAAATATGGCGGCGCCTCTACAAAGCAAAAATAAAGTACATGTAAAAAACTTATTCTCAGACTACAAAAAACAACTTTTTTTACTTAATTATACACAAATAGAAACATACTAGTGGGTAGTATGTTACATTTTTGCCAGTAAACCCACCTAAACTTTATGTTGTGGTCTCCAAGACATAGTCATGTGATCCATTGTCACTATTAAAATATTATCAGGTTATTATGAAGGTAAACGATGGCTGTGTGCTGGAAAATGTGTGTCACACAATGGTTTGGCCACTATCCGTTATGACATTATAAGAAGCTGACAGTTTTGGCGTTGGCCTGTCCAGACCTGTCAAAAGAAGGAGAAAAACTATTTTAACATAACACCTCAGTTACTCTCTGTGACCAAGTGAAGCCCACATATAGTATCCTACTCTGCATTTCTCTCTTTAAACACTGAAATTAGCTCAGAATGGTTTTCAGCAGAGGCCTGTAATAATGGCCTTTTCCCCAAACTCTCAAAGGCAGAGGGAGATGCTGCGGGGGCTAGACAAATACCAGGGATACCTCAGCCTTTATTGTATTCAGAGCCAGTGAGCGTGTACAGACACCAAGCGTGTGCAGTGAAACTGAGTGCATGCAAACCAGTGAGGCACTGAGAGGCCACAAAAGAGTGATCATGTGAAAGGATCTGATAGCTACGATGTATGGAACATCAACATGGAAACAATTAGATTGACTGGAAGAACAGCCAAAGATATCTCTAACTTATCATTTTGTGACATGGTTCGACATCTCTTAAAATAAACCATTGTCATATATTATATATGTCATATATTATATGACTTCACACAATGCTGATTCAGCCCATCAGCTTCACATGACTCTCTCACAGTATAGCTGTGTACAGCAACATTGTGCTAGTAAAGTGAGATAGCTGCAGACAGGTTGGAGTGTGACTGAAACACAATGAAGTGAATTCTACTGCTCCAAAAACCATGTCATTCAGCAGATTGACTGGATATACAATACTTGACCCCGCCCACTGCTGTGCTGCTGGTGTATACAACACAAATGTTCCCTCAGTCAGGTCTAAAGGCCCATTATTATCCATTTCCGTACGTCTCCGTCACTACCCTACATACATCCGTGCGTGTTTCGCGTCATGTTTTAAGTTTACACAATATTTCCTCCAGAGGGCAGTGCCAAGTTGCAGGCTTCTACAAACATAGCGACCATTAAAAGGGATTGTTTTATTGTGCTTGATTGTGCCCACTCTGTTTTTGTAAAACAATTTTATGTGATTCCTATCTCTTCGTCTTCTTCTTCTTCTTCTTCTTCTTCTTTTGAGACAGGTGTGGTGGCACCCTGGCGTTAACTGGTGTTAACATATCATATGCATGCATGTTGGTGGTTTAAAACCAGTTAGTTACGTGTCCCAAACTCTCTTCCTGAACTACTTTTCTCGGCTCCAAACCCGGGACGAGATCTCATTAAATGATTTAACAACATTGGGTCCACTCCACTCCTGGGGTCAGTGTCACACAACTTCATGTTGAAAAATCTGAACTATTCATTTAAGATTTGGATTGGCCAGAATAATATGTGTCTTTAGGGCTTATGTAATATATTTACTTAAATGTATGCTGGGATGATTCATAGGGGCTGTACAATGTAGTCCGTAAAAAATGGACATGTAAGCAAATGTTAAGATTGATGGTCCCATATAGAAGCTGTTTTGTACTTCATAAACCCCTGAACCCCTTAACAACCTCAATATTTCAAAGAGAACTGCTATAAGGATCAAACTAAATCTTGTATTTGGCTGGACAAAACAAGTGTGCCTATCATCCGCTGTGGCCACCCCTCGAGAGAGAGAGAGCAAGAGAGAGAGAGCGAGAGATAGAGAGAGAAGCTGAAAGCAAAAGCAAAAAAAAAAGTGGTCTCTAATTACACTGACAGGAACTTTCTTTTTATCTGTTTATTACTTCAAAATAATTGATATAATATTCTAGCCTTTCATCAAAGGGAGAAACATGCAATACCATCTTTCTGTATTACGTGGCCACCGTTAATCTCTGTTGCAAAGCAATATCTCAGTAGGGTCATAGATAAAGCATCAATCAGCTTGTTTCTTGTGTGGCATAACGAGCAGCCGTATATTTTATTCACTACACAGTAAACTTTCCCAGACTGTCTGTCCATATATTAGCTGGGTTATACAGAGGCTGAGGGCAGAGAAAGCTCTGTCTGGGTTTCCCGATTCCCCCCAAAGGACAGATCAAAGTGTGATCTACACCTCTTCCATGTGGTATATATTTGACATGGGTTAAGAGTTGGGGGTGCAAGCTCAGCACTGGTCCCCACTACTGTCCCAGACTAAGGGGTAAATCATGGGAGCAGACATATCCGACCTGTCCCATCTGGGCCTGCTTATCTCTTACGTGGTGGAGCCAAGTCCAGCCGTTAATCAGAGCCTTTACAGACAGAAGTGTCTGTGCTGAGATGTGAAGACAAGACTGCGGTGCGTTATTGGTTGAAGAGAATTAAGAGGATTTCCTTACATTGCTGGGTTGAAATGTGTTAGGTCTGACCGTGTGGGCAATTTAGGTCACTAAGCCATAAACAGCAGGCCTCTGCAGTGTGTTATGTCTGTAATGCACAACAGAGGAATACAGAAGGCCGAGCTGGCATCTTTCCAGACCACTAAAGTTCTGGAAGAGTGAGAGTGGGGTAGACAGATGTGAGATAGAGTGCGGATATTTGAGTGGGAGATAAAGCAGTAGTTTTCAGTGGAAGCATTCTTCTACAGTGAGTGTATATATGTGTTTGTGCTTCACCAGGTGCCTGGAATTCATCCGGACAAACAGGCAATATTTCACTCATATGGCCCTTTGTGTTGCTGAAAACTGCGCATTTAAGTCGGCGAAAAGAAAGCTGGAGAATGACAAGATGTTACGTTAAAATGTCTCCTGAAAACAATGGCCCTTTCTGTACAGCTGAAGCGTTCACCAACAGTCTGTTATTACATTGTTTTCAGTTTATATTTCCCAATGGTGCAGTTCACTGACACATTCAGATACCAAACAAATGGAATGTTTCACATTACTCTCAGATTATACTGCCCTGCCTTGGGGTATAGGTAAACAGTCATTAGTGGTTGTATTTAATCAGCTCTGAGTAATTGTGTGATCAGCAACAGTTGCACTCCTGGAATGTCAGTGTTATCGTTAACTGTGTATTTTGCACTAATGACCAGCATTGTGATCAGTACCATGAGGTGTGTTTATCCTTTTTCTGCTTATTTACTGCTTGCTTGCATTTTTGAAATCTATAAATACTATAATGAACCATTGCACATATGATTTATGATAAAAAAAATATTGGGAGAAATGTTTTGTACCAGTGTTATGTTACAGCACAGCAGCCAAAAATACATGGAATAAATAAAACAGTGTGAGGAACACATAAGCCAAATCCTTTGACAAGCTGATACATTGATTGTAATAAATTATTGAATAGGAATGTGGGATTAGAGAGGTTAGATGCCTGGATATATTTGATTTTCCTTTCTGACAGGAGCATTTCATAGTGGAAATCAAAGTTCCCTCTCCAAATCGATTTTCTTCCTACCTTTCATCTTCCTCTTTTTTTACCCTGCCTTTCCCAATAGTTTATAAATCTAAACGGCAGCTGTATTTGAAAAATATAGAGAGCAGGGGGGACAGAAGAGAGGAAGAGAGAAAGTGAAAAGTGTAAGAGAAGAGGACAGAAATAGTTGAGGGTGTGTAGGCCCAGTTCTGACCACTGGCATGCATGAGGAAGCAGCCTCCATTCCACCGGCCAGCGGATGGTTTAGAGACACTACAGAGCTCACAGCTCGGCAGCCCACATGCAAGTCCACTGGCCTTCCCCACCCACGGCTATTCTAGGCCTCTGTGCCACTGTGGTGGCTTTCACTCAGCAACCACACAAATAAAGCCTGAGTGAGAAAAACATGGGAAATTGAAGCTTCAGACGAAGAGGGGAGCATTTGTATTGTTTACTGTGTGTCTTGTTATTTCAGTACCTCCTGCCATCATTCTTTTTTACTGATTTACAGGGCTGCGGTAGCACCAGAACAAAGTCATTTGCCTACATTTTAAAATATGGTGGTTGTATCATCACCAGCTGCCATATTTAAGGGATAAATCCAGCACTTGGATTGCACTGTTGCTTTGGCTGTAAATCACACATGATAACATTACCTCAACCACAATGAATAATACATGCATGGCAATTTCACAACAACTAGTCTGACAGGACAAGATAGTCGACATGGCAATCGGATAGAAAGTCCTACAATCAGCCAGATTATGTGGACCATTTACAATCTGAACATAAAACCAAATGTCAGCACACTGTAAAATGTTGGTACTTAATTGGTTTCGTGTCTAAACAATCCCAGCTGATGAAGAGCAAAAGGTGGGGAACATGCAAGACTATGGCATGTATGGAAGCTCTGAGTTGAACTAAGAACCAGTTTGGTTAACCTGGAGGTTTATTTAAAACCAGTTAGTGTAGTATTATAGTGGTGTAGTCTAGTGAAGTGTAATATAGCATAGCATAGTATAGTACAGTAAAGTGACAAGTAGGCCTAGTATAGTAAAGTATAGTATAATATGGTAGTGTAGTGTAGTAGTACAGTACTGTAGTCTAACCTGTCTTGTATGTACTGTGTCATACAGCACACTATGTTATTGTTATAATAATAATAATATAGTATATTATAATACAGTTCAGTATAAAGTACAGTCGAGCATTGTTCAGTAGGCTAGGCTAGAGTATAGTATAATAAAGTGCAGTAACCTATACAGCCACACTATAGCACTGCTGTATCCTTTGTTAGAAATCTCCATTTAATGCTTGGCTATGAGTGTATATTTTAAACTGGTCTAGCAATACATGACTGAGATCCCTGCAAAATGATATATACGGAAAGGTTCATATTTGCAACAAGAATGACGCTCTGACGCTCATAATTCCTTCAGGAACTTTTATCATCTCGTGTTTTAGAAGTCACACAAATTTCCTCTGTAAAGCCTCACTGGTCTCAGACAATAAGTGCCTGTGCTGTATGCCGAAGCAGATTATTGTGTCATGGACAATAAACCATCTTCTCAACCTTCATGTGAACTTTCAGTGACTGGATGACACTACCTCACTGAAGTTTGTTTTATGAGGATGACTTCACTTTTGCCTGTTTTAAAGAAGCCAATCAGCTCTGTTGAAGGCAACCGACCTCCTAAACTGTACCTCCACCTTCAATCAGGATGGAAAAAAGACTGTTTGGCACAAAGATGAGGAAAGATGAAGACCTCAATGACAACTCAGCCAATGGAAACATTAGAGGAATTTGGCGTATACACTTGTAACAGAAAGGCAGAAATACTTCCGTATGAAAAACAAACTACTCATTTGAAGCCTCAAGATATGCAATCTGTGGCACCATGTCATTTAAAAAATATGTGCAGTACTATATTGTTTATTTTCTTCTAAATGGGGATATCATTTACAAAATTGTAAAAATCATGTTCTATTTAAGAAGACCTGAAACAAAAAAAGAATTATTCAATAATATTTAATGTTTACTGACAATATAAACCAGTGTAGTCACCCTCTGGTGGCTAACTGCTACTTCCGTCCTACTTCCTAGGCAATGTCCATTTCTTACATACAGTCTATGGGTGAACCCTTACACTGTTTGTACAAATATCAGACAGTAGAGTTTCTCTTGTGGATGAAGAAATGTGCCGCTCCCTCCTTTGAGAAATAATTAAACATTGATGAAAATCAAATAGAAAGGAACCAGCCAATTCCACTCTTCTTTGAAAACTGAAGGATGTTCTACCGTACAGCTCATTTCTCAGCGCATTTTATTTCATAAATGAAGTTGTGAGTTGCAACAGTTTTTGAGAACATCTTGAAAAAAATAGCTCCAAAGCAACATCTTCAAATTAGAAAGGAGAACTTTTAATTGGAAAGGGGAATTACCAGTTTCTTGTCAGCAGCAGCAGCAGCAGCAGCATTGTACCGCTGTGCCCAAGAACTACCCATTTGTTCTCTTTTCAATTATTAAGTTGTCTCATCTGATTTGTCATATGGCTGAAAAGAGACTGCCTTAAACACTCCTGTGCCACATCCTTGCAAAATCTGAAGATTCATTAAGATTGTACCGTACAGTTTTTCATTGGAACTTTTCAAAGAGGCATTCATCCAACTTCATTCTGGAGGCTGGAAGCAATTTGTGTTGATTTGTATTGTCTCATTCTGGCAAGTGTTTTCTGTTATTCTGTACGGTCCATTTAGATAAATGATAGCTGAATGAAAAAGATTTGACTATAAAAGACCTTTCATGTGCATTGATATTGTGTCATATATACTATACTGTTTGTATATTTACTGAGAGAGTCTTGTCTTGCATTTGGTAATATTTAATTACCATGTTCTCGTCTACACGAGGAGAGCAGACATAATGTAACTCACCTAATAGACATGACTCAAGCTCTCTTCACCTTCACATACAGTGATGCAGTAATGTGTCTGGTTCTGCCACAAGCTGATTACCTTCACCACCAGCTCATTCCAACCCAAACCACAATGAGCTGTTGTATCTTGACCAGTGCAGAATAGTGATAGATTGCACCGTGTAGGATAAGCTGAGCAGGACATGCATCCTGTCAACCCACAGGAGGATCTCAATACTGATTCTTTAAGCGCCATCTGGTGGTCATGCTCTGTTTGCAAATGAAAAAAGTGTCATCCCTCAGGTGCTTGGTTAGTGACATCATGAGGACATGGATGGTAGAGGAATGTTATGTTTGCCCTTTACTGTTTTGAATTTTTACTTACAATCATGTCCTGGCAGTTTATTATTCAAAAATAAGTCAATCTCTTGAGAAAAGGTAAAGGCTTAAAATGCATTACATGATAATTCATGTTCGCACAACATAACATAAGTAGACATTTCAAATGGGGTTTGCACCGCATCAGGTTCTCCTATTAATGTTTGTTCAGCTACTTCTTTGTTTACATTTAGTGTTCATGGTGATGGCATTCAGCATTTTAATTAAATACATGCTCACATGAGTGTTGGGGAAAATCTAAGGCAGGCTGATTACATCAGTGACCTGTGAGTTAATCACGTCTTCCTTCCTCTCTGTCCTCCTCTGCATGTATAAATAAATGCATTCCTCCTTAAGTAGATTACACAATTTTTTTGCAGACTATTCAAGACATCCATGTCCCTCACAATGAAAAACAACATTTTATTTTTCTTTTCTGTTCAAATTTGGAACTGTTGGTAAGAGCAAAGGTTCCTTTATAAAACATTTAAACAAAACACCCGCACATTCCTCTCTTGAACTTCGGTCCTCCTCTACTACTGAGTCAAAACTCACCAGCATTAAAACCGTGGTTCTCAAACCATGTCAAACTGTCTGCAAGCTGTGTGTGTGTATATATATACACATACAGCTTGTGTACAAAATAAATGTATATTTATTTAAATAAACAAAGGAAATAATGTGAAATATTGGACTAACATGACCTCCACAATAGCTTATTTTCCTACAAGTGTGTCCAGATCAGTTGTCACATGCTGAAAAGCATCTGTCTAGAAAAGAAAAGTACGGGCAGCATTTAGCACTTTCCAAGAAAATTTTTTTTTTTTGTTAATGTAAAGACAAGTGGAATAGTAGGATGAAGACAGCTGCTGTGACGTTTATAGAAATATAAATATCCCCAGGTGTTTTATAAAGGGCCACAGGGCAAAATAAGCAAAAGTAAAAGTACATATTTGTTAAGCAGTCAAGGTATAGCCAATAAATGTTCAAACAATATTTAAGTGTCCAGGTATCCAGAGGCTTCAGTTCTACAGTTCTATCAACTAAACTAAACTTGCGCGGTGAGGATTTTCTCATTATGAGGACACATGTGCTGAAGTTTACTTCTCTCTTTGGGACAACCTGTGGACAACTATTTTCTAAACGCAATCTTGCAAGTAATCGGTTCATCTCAAGACAGGCCAACTGGAAATTGGAAAAGGAACAGTCTCATCATAGAGGTCAGTGGCATTTTCTTCCCTGTAATATATTTACATATGGTCTATACAAAGGCCAAAACTGAAAAGGTTCTTGAATATGAAAAGAGTTGTACAGATCTGTAACACAACCCGTTGAGGAACATTTTCAAACCATATTTCAATTCTGTTTTTGTAATAATAATTACCCTATTGTTTAAACAGGTAGATATTTCTGTGCATACAAATGTGAATATGTTCAAAGTTAAAGAAAAACATTTTGAAGGAGATAAGCACAAAAAATATATGCCTGTAACAGTTTGTAACAGCTATGAGTAAAAGTAATGATTATTGTTATCTCATTTCAGGGTATACAAAACAGGAAAAACAACATTTTAATAAGGTAGGTCTGATGTGTGTGTGTGTGTGCGTGTAAAAGTGGATGGCACTGTTGCTTCACAGCAGGGAGGTCACCGATTCCACTGAGAGTCTCTCTGTGTGGAGTTTGCTTGTTACAAACATGTGCACATGGGTTTTTTACCAGTCTAAATACATGGAGAGGTTGATGTGACACTCTGAATTGACAACCTGTCCAGGGTGTACTATACCCTGCCTTTCAACCTATGTCAGCTGGGATTGACTCCAACTCCATGTGACCCTCATAAAGCAGTGAATGAAAGAATGAAAGAAATTGGAAGACATTTTTTTTCTTTGGATGGGAGGATATACATACCAAGGGGACCTCAGGCATTTAGGCCAAAAAATATAAATACAAAAAAGTTATTTTTCCACATCTAAAGGTAATAACATGAAATATTGGACTAACATGTCCACCATGATGGCTCCTTTTCTACATGTAAGTGTGTCCAGATCAGCTGTCACATGCTGACAAGCATCATGGTGGCTGTCAAGAAAAGAAAAGTATAGGCAGCATTTTGCACTTTCCAAGACAAGTCGTAGGATCAAGACCAGCTGTTGAATTTCTGGTGAATTTGCAAAATGTCCCCAGGTGTTTTATAAAGGGCTTCATGGCAAAATAAGCCAAAAGAAAGCTGAACAAACCATTAAACAAACAAAAAATGTTTTTACAACAGGGGAAATGTTTGTCAGTCCCTTTTGTAAGAACAGCATTTCCTGAATATAGTTCAGTTTAACACTCTCTGTTGATATCCTCACTAAAACTTTCTTTCTACCATGTGTTCAACTAACAGTGAGTCATCACTCAATCAGAGGACAATAAAGTAAAGTTTTAATGTACATTTTTGTGACTATTTTAGTTTTTGTGACACTGACACACTAATTGTGTAATAGACCTATAAGAACACTAAATTGCCTGAGGTAGGTAGAGCAAGTGTAGGCCCATGGGTTGGACTTCCCCAGATCATGCACACATACAGTTGAATGCAATTGTGGTTTCTGTAATGCAACAATTGCCAAATCTTTATGGCTGACTGAATCCTAAAACTATCTGTAAACATGCTTGTTTTTCCTCCCACTGAAGCACACGTCTCGTGTACATGTGCAGAAGACATTATATTTCTGACAGGGAACAACTCAGCTTCACACTCTGTGGTCTGCCAGTGGCGTCCTGATAGTAACGCTTCATTTTACCCTGATTCTTGTGTTGTTTGACATCTGCAATTGGCTTATTTCTGTGAACAAAAGCAAATTCGAGGAATATTTTATTTCTTTCCTTGCGGTATGAGAGCCTGGCCAGACGTGCAGTGGGTGGATAAAAAAACGACAGTGTTGACAATATCTCCTTATCTGCTAGCTTTGACCTGATGGGAACAAGGCCATGGATGGGTGCACCTACCTTATCACCATATCTGCATCTGCAAGGCCAACCCATAGGCACTGGCCAAAGTTTTTTAAACACCGCCATGCCTCCAGGTTTCAGGTGGGCTATTTGTTCTCTGTGCTTGCAGAATGCAGGCTGTGGGTTAAGGCACAATACAGTGTTTAGAGAGTAGGAACGAAACTGCACGTAGTCTTCCCCACATCTTATTATGCAAAGGAAGTCCCTGTTCCCTTTTTTCCGGGCTGTCTGTCTACCTTTCACCTAAAAAGAGTTCATGCACTTTTGCCTAGACAATTAAACATGATCATAATCTGGAAAAACACATGAACCCTTCAAAGTCATCAAATCCCTGTTTTTCTTTTATATCTTTATTGTTTATTGTGTATTTATTCAGATGGTATATTTACCAAATAGCTTATCATGGACATATTTACTGTGCACTGATAAACAAAATTAAGTGAAGAAGTAAATGAGTAGAAAATATCAACACATTCATAAATAAATCACAGGTAGTAACAGAAAAGTGTCGAATCCTTAACTGTGTAATGGTGATGAACCTCGACAACATAGTACATTAGGAACACAAAGTGAACTTTTAGTTCCATTATAACTCTTCTCTACAGCTACATTCCATCTATAACACTAAGAAACATTTGGGGCATGGAAACATTCTATGTTCACTGATTCAGATCCAAGGTTGAGGTAATAAAACTTGTTTAGATACTTTTTTTTTAGTTCCTGTTAAACGTTCCATTAACTTCACGAACCGGGACATAGAACAAATCAAAGAGAAGGGAGAGGAGCAAATCGTCGAGGTGGGTCCCTTTCTGAACCTCTGCATGTAGAATAATGATGAAAAGCTGCATACTTTGTTTATAATAAGTTAGCACTGCAGACTACATACAAGGTATTCTTGGCAGTTGTAGGTAAGACTTGCAGATGACAGTGGAAAGATTCTGCCTGAAAATGAAAATGACAGGTGATTGTCACTCCATTTAAAAGAAGTTATTACTTTTTTAAATGCAACTGTCAATAGCAAGTGGATATTGGCACCTTTGTAGCCCTTATTTGAACAGTGAAGTTTGAACATTTAAGTGTTGTAGTACTCGGTAAACAGTAGATGGTACACAGAGAAACTCTGGCTGCTGTGATAAGGTGTCTTATTAGGTGTTAAGTCTCTTGTTGTGTCTTATTTAAATGTCAAGTCTTTTGTCGGGTCTTATTTAAGGGTTAAGCCGTTCTTTATGTCTATTTAAATGTTAAGTCCTTCGTTATTTTTGCTATTTTTTTGTGTACCTCAAGCCGGGAGTCTCTGCAAAAATTTCATTATGTCCTCATAATGACAATACAAACTTCTTGAATCTTGAAAGGCAAATGCTATATTTTGAGGCGAAGGGTGATTGATCAAGCTGTATCAGCAAGTGGATTATGGATATTCTAAGAGAAAGGAAACAATTTAAATTATCAGTTAAATCATGGTCTGAAATCTCATGTAAGGCTCTTTTATTACTTTTATACTCAGTCATGGTAAATTATTTAAATAATATATTTGAAAATGTTCTTTTGGTCATGGGAAGACATCTAAAGACAGATGATGGTATTAGTGGAAGACGGGAAGGAATAATAGTAGAAGAAGGGGAACAGAATTGGGTTTGAAAGTTTTTTTGAAACAGTGTTGTGACCTGAACGACCACAATGGTTTCTGCAACATCCTTGTGTAGATAAGTTGAATGTACATAAATACAGTTGCATGCATATGAATTGCTGTGAAAAATGATTTTACTGTTGCCGATGCCTTGGGCAGATCAAAGCCTGGGTGAAGTATGAAGCTGAATGTCCAATGTCAAACAGAGCTGTCCTATGCTCACATGTTTCGTAGTGGTTAAAATAGTCAGGCTTCATTTGGTAGCCTATATTTAAGTGGAAAATTATCTAGGTCACTGTTATATTGATTCTGAAGATAGAGAGGACTGGACGTTGACATTTCGAAGACACTCTCCGTTCATTCCCAAGGCAACGTGGTTGAATCTGCGATGTTATATCAGCAAGAACTCATTATTTTATTAATTTATGAATTGACTGATTGCAAGAAAACTAAGTTAGGTAGGTTTTGTGACATTGGCGAACGCGCGGAACACTTTGCTATTGCTTATGTTCACGCACGGAGCCTTTTGATTGTTGCATCGGGGAGCTGTCAAGCCATCACAAGTGCCTCCTACTTTCACAGTAAGTTCTCTGTTATTCTCCGTTGTACTGCTAATTGAACGAAATATGCTTGTGTAAATGGTCAAAATTCTCTGTTTGAGAATGTTTTAACTGTCTAAAGTTACTGAGCCACTTTGTTTTAGTGCCTTTGCTACCGTTTGCTGTTGTTAGCGTTGTGGAAGCTGTAACGTAGAGCTAGGAGCAGGGTCATTAGCAGTGTTATTAGCAGGGCTATTTCAAGTAAATGAAACCAGTATTACGAGTAGGTCTCTGACATGAATATCTAGTTGAATATCTAGTGTTTTCAGTCTGTAGTAAGCTGCTGTGTGCCCGATAGCTATTTCGCATTCTTAGTAGTGTGGTAGTATCCAAGCATGTAGATCAGACATCAGACACTGTGAACAGTTGGCTATATGTGTCTTTTAAGCGACATTCAGTCTGACTTGTCTGAGTAGTAAAAGTATAAGTTTGAATAATAACAATTACGATGGCTGAATTCAAACTTTAAAGATGTGCATGCAACAGGATCTTCCGTTGTGTTTCAGTATCTCCTTCCTTCTTTCTTTACGTTTTCAAATGACAAGGACCTTTTCAGGACATAATACAGGATGCATGAGGTACTGTATTAACATAGACACAAGATTAATGTTTTCTATTTGGAGGGGGCTCATGTTGATGTGTCCCTGTACGTCTCCTTGAAAGATAACATGTACACGACTTTCAAAGTCATCACAGATTCTGGCACTTGTTGACTTATAAGCAGGAAAGTATTTGTACACCAGATTTTCTCTTGGATGAGTTCTCATCAAGTCTGTCAATTATAGATATGCCTAATTACAAAATTCAGCATTGATACTGTGATGGTACAAATCTATCTGGGCTCTTCCATTTTAATCAAGTTTCTAGCAATATCAACATTGTATTGGTGTGTTCCATGTACAGTAAGGAGTCAAAATATCCCTAATTTCTAATGTGTAACTGCCAAGAGTTTCTGCTACACAGCCATTTCCACAACAGCAAACATATGTACCCATGGTAGTAGCAGTATTCAGTCTTTTGGAATCTCTGGTGTTTGTCTGACTGTAACAATAATAACTTGGGCAGTTTTAATCCAATTTACATTAAACTCAGCAAGGTGTTGGGGGTAAATGCACCTCAAGCACATATACAGTACATACTATTTTGATAATAATTTATGATTTAGTTGCAGGTTATATAAAATAATATGTTTGTTCTTCTACATTGAGCTAGACCCCACGTATGACCACTAAATAGTTGTATTATACTCAATCTCACATTAGCATTATCAATATTATACACATAATTGATAATGCTAATAATTTTTTTGCATCCATTTACAACACTCCTTATTTTGACATTTGTTTGTTGACATTGATTGTTTGTAGCTTCACCAAATCTTAATAAGACAAAGTATTTTTCAAATCATTAGTAGTCTGTACTTTTGTATTATGCATCTTCTGTTTATAGAAGTGAACAGTCAGTGAACTGAATTGTTATATTTTTTTCAGACCTCTAGGATGGCCCAGGCGGACAGCAAGGTGCTGGTTCTGGGAGCACTGGCTGGAGTGGCTGGTGTCAGTTTAGCTGTGATGTGCTATCAAGGTTTTCGTTCAAGCCGAAGACCCTCCTGGGCTGGGTACCGCCTCAGCCACACTTATGAACAGGGACCTGATGTCATGTTGGTGGATGGTCTAAGTCCACTTGGCAGTCAGGCTGAGGTGCTCGAGCGCCTCGAGGCCCTGATCCAGTGTGTGTCTGAGCTGAAGAATGAGATGAAGGCATTGAAAAGTGCTCTTCCCTCACTTCAGGACCAAGTCAGGGAGGAGCTAATGGGACACGGTGAAGTGCGTAGAGCCAGCCCTCTACACAGGACCACACCAACACGGAGGAAAAGAGCTACAAGTGCTGTCACTAGCACCAGAACTCAGGGTCGGAGCTCGGAGGAGGCAGAAAGTGAGGGAGGGTGAGTAGTTTGCTGCCCAATGTTATCCTGTACTCCTCACCAATGTTGTACTCAAGTCTAAGTCAAGTCCTGATTCCTCAGTGCTTCGAGTCGAGTCCCTTGTCCTTAATGCTCGAATCATGAGTCACCAAAGAAAAGTTCTCGTCAAGTCTTTGTTGTGTCCTCAGTTTTCGAAGGCTGAGTCATTAAATTTGAATGGCTCATTTAAATAACTAGAAATTTAAATAAATAGAAATTTAAATAAATAGAAAATACTGAAGCTTGTGTTTAAATTTTTATTATGCAGCACTTCTGTGATAGTGGTAGTTGGACATAATAATTTAATAATAATTAAAGTTAAAAACAGACTTTTTGTTTTTCTGGTGACATCTGATCCACAGCCAGTAGCTTAACAGAGATTTCTCTGTGCTGACTGCAGTCGCTATGATTCTTAACTTAATAATCAAATTATGCTAGTGTTATGCATGTTTTCTTACTTATGTGATGAGTTTTTTTCTACATTCCAGTACACACAAACATGATAACCATTGCAATAGATATAAAATATTAAATTGATTTCAGGTTCATTGCTACTTTTGGTCTTTATTGCTCAGTGTGTGAATAAAAAAAAAATGTGTGACGCTCCTACTGTACCAGTAAAATTGCCTGCCCATTTTATAAAATATATTATAATTTTGACAGTATGTACATTGGCCTCAGGTGCTGCAGAGAACATCAGACTAATTAAGCGCTACATGCCAAGTCACCCACCTCCACCCTCAGCTAAATACGTTGATTTTATTCCAACCTTGAGTAACATAAACAACAGAAGTGTTCCTTTTGATCGAAGTACCATTTAAAGGTCTCATCATATGCAAAAAGATATCAGCATATGAAGATGAAGCAAAGGATTTAATGCGATTAGCAGTCAGACAGACAGGCACATGATTATATCTTGTGAGACTGCAGACTCCTCCCTTTCTCAAGCAGTCCTGAGAACTACAGCGGCCTTTGCATATCAGAAAGGATGTCATTCCTTTACATTTCCTTATTAGCTTCCTCTTCAAAGCACAAAAAGCATGCACTGGCTGGTTTGTCAGTCCATGTAAACCAAGGTTCTTTTCTACATTTACATAAGTCTTACCAAACTTTTTTTTTTTTTTTTTACTTGAAGCAATGCAAAATGCCAAGGAAACACTGCATTCATATTTTAACCACACAGTATTTAATTGTGTGATGAACCTGCAGATCAGTGCTGAATGACTCCTCCCAACCTCTGACACTGTCGTTTTGATGAATCAATTGCCCAAGAGCATTTTTTTACATGAACTAGGTCATCTGAATAATCCAATCCAATGTGTTGCAACACCTATGTTCTCTAAGAATCACAAAGTTTGTTTTGTTGTTTTGACATTTGTCATTTAGTGTTGCACATTCTTCAGTTATGTCATATGCACCATGTGTGCATAAACACAACTAAATGGTAAAAAAAAATGTAATTTACAAAGTACAAACCTTTTTAATTAGATTCCATCTAAAAGTGATTTTATTTAATTTTTCAGCAGTAGAAGATATTTGACCTGTGTCATGTGTCAACTACAACATAAAACCTTCATGAAAAACAGAGCTATAACCTTAAAATTATTTCGGGATGTAGGTTTGTTGGCATTGAAAGTGTAACTTATAGAAATGTTAGTAACACCATATCATATGGCTCTTATTTTAGGACAAATGAACATCTCTGTTAATCATACCTTGTGTTACATCACATCCTCATTTGCTAGAGGAGCAGATGGAGGTGCAAGACACCCTGAAGCTAATGCACTTCACAGGTTCACTATGGTTCACAAAGTGACAGTCGTTGGCTGCATCAAATGTTCTAATTACAGCTCGAGCTATTATGCTTTAAAAGAAATCACATCACGGACACACCTCCCATAATTTAAGAGCCTTTCCTGCCGCTCTGTTATTTGTATGAGCAGAGGGTGTGTGGGAATAGTGCGATAAAAATTCCAGCCCCTCAGGGAATAAGTAGCGTTCCCCCAGAGGAGCCAGTTACACCCCTAATCCTCACATCCATTTAAATGGCTCTTTGTATCTATTCAACAGCATTGGAAGTGTTTGGAGCACAATATCATCTTATTAGAGTTATAATTCTAATCACTGTATGTTTGTGGAAATCCATACCATTTAAATATATATGGTGAGTCAGTTTATTAATTCATTTGTTTAATTAATTTAAGTTTCCAAAAATGCCAGTTCAACTTTTAGTGGCCTTACAAACAAACCATGTGTTGAGGCCTGTTGAATTTTTATAAAACTAATTTACATTAACGTATATATACGTTAATGAGATTTTTGCCCTCCAACAAGGAGCATCGTGTATGAGCAGGGCCTTTAACACATATTTCCACTGCAAGCTGTGTGTATCTATTTGTTGGTAAGACAGAAATCGTATGTGTTGTTAAATAAAGATAATTACACATCATTTTTACAATAACACAGTACAGTGCTTATCTGAGTGTGTAGCAATGAATACCACAGTGCTACCGAAGAAAAATACACCAAAAACGGAACAATCATTAAGACGTTATGTGTAAATTATGTTGCAAGTGTAGCGTATTGTTGATTTAAACTTGGAAAATGTAAACCCTTCCACTGTAAGGATTCAAGTTTCATCTGTTTACTTCATTGACTCCTCATATGTCACAACTGCTTCCTCAGTGATGTTTCTCTACAGACCCATCAATCACCCTGTCCAGGTGCCAAGCTGTCAGGGCCTCACTTTTAAGTGTCTTGTATGAACTTGTAATTCATTGAACAGTTCTCAGTTTATTATCCACAGCACACCTCTGAAGCTCAAGGACATGACTTTTTTTATTTCCCCCCAAAAAAAATTACATTTATGGCAAAGGATAGTTGTTGATTTAAGCAGATTTAAGGTGCATTTTTGTTTAGCAAGGGGCAAGCCTGATCAACACACACAGAAATGTTAAGAAAGAGAAAAGAGAGCTCATTGTCTGCTCTGTGATTAAAAGCTTTAGTTTGTCTCCTCTGTGATGCCATGGTTCATGCTGCTCTGCAGCTGTCTGTGACCAAGACATTCAGAATTCTATCCTCAGATTCATACCTCAGTTGACGTCTTTCAGCCAAACAAACATGTGTTGACTTAAGAGTACAGTGTGTCCCAGTGCTGATGCATTCCGTTCTGTTTTATCGTCTGACTGATATCTGTTGAATTTATCTCTGTCCACCTGCATTTCTTATTTATGTTTGCCTTAATGGTCTTATGATCTCAAGGGTTAGGATTAGGGTAAAGTCTGATGAAAAACCATCATGCTCCCGGTCTGCTCTGTTGTTTAAAATGCTGAAGTCTAAATTCCAATTATCTGAGTTTTTGGCCTTAAAATGTGATTGGATTATGAATTACATTTTATTTATACGTCTCCGTGCCAAAGTCAACTATAGTTTTCGGGTTGTCTGTCTGTCCATCCCAATCTTGTGATATTTCAAGAATGCCATGAGGGAATCCTCTTACATTTAGCACAAAGGTTTAGTTTAGTGGCCAAAGGTGAAATGTCATGGTCACTGTTGCCTCAGAAATCACACATTTTTTGCCTTGTTAATGTGAAATCAATGGAAGGACGTGAGGGAATCTGTTAAAGTTTGGCACAACTATTCACAAAAAACAGATTAACTGCTCCACCTTGTGCAAGGACATATTCACATTAGATGGCCATACACACCTGGTCTGTATAGTCATGCTGAGGATGAGGATACATTTGTAGACTGTGCAAGTTACTCTGGAGCCCAAATTCCTTTATATCTTTGCCGTGTTATTTCCTGTTTAAAGTAGTTATTATTCACATATCAGGATGGTACTTGAGAACTGGCTCCAGTTGAAAACCGCTACCATCTTATACACATCATCAGAGTTGTATGACTTTTGAGCTTATCATTTTCTTTTGTTGATGCCTAAGTTGTTCCTGCTCACAAGGTGGATTAAGACGCTCCCAGTTAGATTAAATCACTCAATTTCAACTAGCAAAAATCTTAAAATATACCTGAGTTGTTAGATTCCAAATTAGTTTCAACCTCCTTATGGCGTGAACATGTGAATTGTCACATTCATTCTTGACGAGCAGTGTCATTGTTTGTTGGAGGAGATTTCCACCTGTACTACTTATCACAGTGGATGAGGGAATAGATAGAAAGAAAGTGATGCCCAGTCATGTTGTCAACAGGTGGCTCAGCCATGGATTAGTAGGAAAGTGTCACTCTCTGCCTAACCTATAGGGGGCATGTGGAGAATAAATAACTAAACCCCAATCAGTTGGCCATTGACAAAAGTTGAAGAGAATACAGTGAAAGCCTTCTCTTCCTGCCCTGTCCTGTCACCACAGCTACACAGACTGAATAAGCCAGGCTGCATGTTCCAAGGCCTGGTGATGTTGGGATGGTAACTCTGGTTTGTTTTGAACAGTGTAACCTCAGAGACTGCTGTTGCTAAGCCTCATCGAGAGATCCTTCATTGCCCCCTGGGGTCTGTCTACTGAAAGGGTGATCTCACTTTGTGAGCTCACAGTTTGTTAAAAATGAAAGTTAAAGAGCCCATCTGTAAGTTTTTGCTATTCATATTTAACCACAATTAGCAGTAGTAGCTGTTTTTGTTTTGCTTTTAAATCCAACAGAAGCATTGCAAGTTCTGTGGAGCTGTCTCAAGTGTTGTGGAGCTGTGAAATCAGATGTTAGCTTCCTTTAGCAGGGTTAATCTATTTATCACTAGTTTGTTGAGTCACTGTAGCATCCACTCTTCCCCTAAAAAGTAGCCCTGCTCACAGGAGGTTATATTCTAAACTCTTGTCCTGTGAATGCAACACAAATATATTACACATTACATAAGCACACACTATTACAAATAGATCCTCTGCTTCTTTTTTCCCTTTCAGCTTGTGATTCATGACCCGTGGAATGGCGTGACAGGAATGCGCTGATCATTCATTACTGTGCTGCTTATCTCTCCAGCTGCACTGAGTAAATAACTGCTGAATGAATAAATGAACAAAAGGTTGAATGAATTAGGGTTGAATGAATGAGTGAGTGAGTGAATGATTGACATAGGTCTCAATAAAGTGACTGTCTTGTTGATGCACTCAAATGCACTTAGATACACTATCTTGCAAGTTTCTGTAACATCATGTGGCCAGACAAAAAAGAAATGCCACAACAGTCAGATTAAACACAAAAGCCATTCACATTGTTTAAGCTTAAATGGTGTATTGGCCAATAAATGATGTGAGCCTTGCCAGCAGGTTTAATAGTTTACTCAGGGTTGGTGCAGAGAGCAAGGCTGTAGGAAAGGTTACAGTTACGAAATGTCTATGTTCAAAAAAGCTAAATGTCCGCAAACGAAAAAAGGTTTCATTATGCACATATGGTGTTCCCATTACGTGTCCTTAGTGTGGTATGGCCTGTAGACTATGGAAGCTAGAATAAATCTTTTTACATCTGTTATCATTAGGATTGGGTATTATTATTGGATTTCTATTAGGGTAGAGAGAGAGAGAGAGAGAGAGAGAGAGAGAGAGAGAGAGAGAGAGAGAGAGAGAGAGAGAGAGAGAGAGAGAGAGAATCCTGTATGTAACATTAGTTTTGTGTGGTGGTTTCATTCTACATTTCTTAACTTCTTTAGTTGTCACATGTAGGAAACCATAAGATAAACCCTATCAAAATGTACACTTATTTTAATAAATTTTCCACTTTTGTTTATGTTCCTAACCCTAGTAAATCATAGCAGTCAGGGCTAAAGGTGTACGATGTGGGTGGAGTCAGGAAGCAGCCTCAAGTGCGAAACAACATTTGGATCTACAGTACTTCTGTCTCTTGCTCGCTCAAACACGTTCCTCCAGAACCATGGCTCACAGCCCGAAATATTCCCTTAACCACTATTGACGCACATGCACCTGCTGCCAAAACTTAATCAAGGCTTTTTAAATTTTTCTGTCTTTGATTTCTTCCTGTACTTTTAATATTATAGCTATTTGTTGTGCTGCTGCTTCTTAAGTGTTATCCAAGAGTTTTAGTTCATAGGACTACAGTAGTTGAGATGGTACCATGAAATTTTTATATGGGTATTGCATGCCACACCGTAGCAAACAGTTCTCTCTGTGTTCATGTAAACATTTGCGGGTATCCATGTCAAGATGTCAAGCTAGCATTTATAAACAATAAAGTGATGCACTTATATAAGGCCTTAAAACATGACTTTGATTGGTCTGAAAAACTCCTTCACTTAAGTGTTTTATTTTCACCTCACAAGTAGAAGATGTTTTTAGACATACTTGGACAGAGGCCATTGTCTTTAGACAATGTGGCGAAATTTAGGCAGTTAGCTAACAATATCCTCCAACAGGAAATTGTACCGACGTATTATTGTCTCTTTTGTTGCAGGTATATAACTGCATTGACAGACTCTGAGGATGAGGAGCTTAGTGATGAAGAACAGAGGGTCGAAGAACAGCCTGCAGACAAGTTTTCAAACTTCCTTGAAAGGGTTGACTGTTTGCATCAGGGCACTGAATCTGAAAAAAGGGATGCTCTCAGCATCCTTTTGGAGCAAAAAGAGGAGGTGTTTTAAAACTCTGTATATTCTCATTTTATGTATGTTTATGTTGCTGTATCTAACACTGATGTACTTCTGTAGTTCGGACAGGACTCTGAACTACTTTGGCGGCTCGCCCGAGCTTACTGTGGTCTGCATGACCTCAGCTCCACTCTGAATGAGAAAAAGGACTACGCAGAAAATGGTAATTTACTAAACCCAGACTTAATGCCTCATTAGCCAATTATGTGGTACAGAGTCATAACCACTGGATAAACCTCAGATGTGAGTGTCTCACCTAGAGAAACCTAGATCCATGCAGTTCTCTTTGCTTGCAGTGACCAGAAAATGACCACAAGTGTAATTTTTATGTGTTGTATGTTGTTTGCAGCGATTTTTTTTTCCAAACAGGACACCATAGAGTCAAGTCAGCTTCATGATGACAAAACATCTTTCTGCCACAGGCCCTTTAATAGCAGGGCATGATGACTTTCTGTGCTTGTCTTGTGTTACAAGCAAAGACTTTTTTGCAGCCAATGGTAATGCTTTATTTCATAAAATGAGGCTGTTTCTAATTCTGCATTTCTGAAGTTCAGACTGGATTAACAGTACCTGTTTCTCTGATCTATCCTGAGGCTGTGCCTCTAATCAGAGCTAGCCAGGTACCTTCTAGTTCCACCTTTGTCACTGCATTTGACAGTGTTTGATACATTTAAAACAGCAGAGCATCACAATTAACATTTGTTTGAATATTAGTGTAGTTAATGTAATGAGAAAATGAGACACTTTCCACTATGTGATGAAGGATTAAGGTTAACAAGGGTTTTTGATCACAGTTCTGGACCTCTTTGGCATGACTTTGGTCTTCTCTTTCTGTATTCATGTCAAGTCACTGTTTGTATTTGTTTAATCCAGTGCCTGGTGATGTATCTTGATGTATGTTGTGTACGCTGTTGTTTTGTTAGACAACGCACCTTTTGATTCTGCTAATCCACCCTCTTCATTTGTCATGCGGAAAATGTCAGAGGTGAATCAAGTGTTTTCAGTTTTGTGTTAAAATGGAGCGTCATTGCAGAATCTGTTGTCTGTCTTTCCTTTCTTCTTAGGAAAGAAAATTGGCGAGGAGGCAGTGAGACTGAACCCTACCAGTGCTGAAAGCCATCGGTGGTAGGTTTGATTTGATTCCTTCGATTCATATTTTATTGTTTAATTGATTAATTTTTTGTCAGTAAAGTCTTGTTACCATTTCAAAAGCAAATCCATTGGCTATACTTGAAGATGCAGTTTGATGACATGTGACTGTCATTAAGCTCTATTATTGGAATCACTGATGGTTGAATTTGACTGAATGAAAACATCAAACCGGTACTTTCCCCAGATTGGGTAGTTATTTTGAGCAAAGTGTCTGGAGCAGCTGTTCCTTGGTGTTTGACTGGATGCTTGACTCTTGCATTTCTTAGGCAGTTAAGCAAACATAACCTTTTTACTTTTTAAGGAAACTCTTTAGAAAGTACACAACATTTACCCTGTAGGTCAAATCAAGGCAGATGAAAATATACAAAGAAAAGTGCATATTTTCTCAAATAGGTTTGAGGTAGTTTCAGGAAAGTATTGCTTCATGCTTTACAGACATGCATGGTTGTAAGATAATAGTCATCTTCCTGCAGATCACCCCCTCCCAAGCAACTTGATGGCATCAAATCCACTTTCAGGAATGTAAACCATTTCTCTTATTGTTTACTCCCCTCTTACTCACTAAGTCGTACGTCAAGCCTGGTGACATGAATCGCAGTTGCCGATATGCAGACCCCTGTGGTTCATTCCCCACAGGAACACTGCTCATGTCAAAACCTGACTGCTGTTCATATGCTTCCATGGCTGGAAAAGAGACATAGTGATTGCATCAGAGGGAACTCTAAGCTCATATTTGCACTGTGAGGATTTGAAGACATCGGCAAAGTCTGCTCCAAATATAGCCTCAATAGAGTGAAATTACACTTCAAAGTAGATTTGAGTACCTCACAATCAAGCCAGCAAGTGCATAATGCTTGAGTTTAACCGTGAATTGCCTTTCTCTTGTGTATATATATATATATATATATATGTATATATACGTACATTGTATTCACTGAATTTTTTCCCCAGTCACTTTCTGTTTATGTGCATGTTAAAGATTTTCCTGGAAATCAGGCCCAAACTGCCTGGTCAAAGCCTGCAGTCCAGTTTACTGAGTTCAATAGAGGATACTTAGTATTAGCTCAAATACATACCTCAGCACTCAAGACATCTAGTAAAATAAAAGGCTGTGTTTGTTTAGTTAATTAAGAGCAACAGCTTTAAAGAAAGCTTAATGCTAAATCCTATATCCTCTAATGGAATTTGTAAAATTCTCAAACCAAGCAGAAACTTTGTCTAAGTTGAAGGGACAGGGCAAAGTGGGTAAAGCTGCACTTAAAAAGGGGAGGAGGCAAGGACTGGGGATAGTGCCAGGCAGTGTTTGAAGGAAGTTTATGTCTGAGGTAACTGTTAACTTGGTGTTCCGATGCCGTGAGAAAAGTCACCTGTTTTCCTTGAATGCCGCCCAGCTTGTCATAATGTGACAGATGTTGTTTGTATGTGTTGCAAGTCACTTCCTGCTCTACCACCGAAACTATTCACTGAGACTTCCAGTAACTGGGTGGCTTTTTAAACCTTTTCATGATAATTTTATAAAATCAAAGTTTTGATAACCATGTTGACTAACCTAAAGAGTAAGTTAGTACTCATCTAAATAAACACAGTAAAGCAGGACAGGAAGTGGTGAGATCCTATTGAGAGCCACTGCAGTTTCATGAGTAAACAAAGACGAAGCCTTTGCGTCGCTGCATGTAAAGAGCTGTTAATGGACCCAATCAACATTTGTGTTGCTGTGTATGAGCCTGCTGTCGTATTCTCAGCATTCGTGCTAAGGCACCGCAAAGCTGGCAAAGTTTCTCAATAGGCAAGTACAATTGGATGTGTTCCAAAACATTTATTAATAAACTCCCCAAGTGTTTCATGTGTGATCATACAGACAAACTCATTCATGATAAACCAGTTTTAAATTGTCAACTATCCAATAACTGTTAAGCTATTCATTTTCATATGTTTAAAGCAAGTCATACAACTAACCATATGATTCAGAAAGATTTAGTTTATTTAACCTTTGTGAAATTTGTTTTTTTGTAGAGAGAGTAGATTCTTGTAGCCAGTGAAATCTACTGATCTAATGCATTGTCTCTCAGGCCTTTGAGTGACACATTAGCTGGTAGAGTGAGGTGCACTGTGACTTGTGATATTTAAAAGCTTCTAAAGTCCTGTACACACAAGAACAAGTTAATTATTGTATGGTATCAGCTTTTTATCCACCCTGAACCTGCAGTTTGGGAGTCCTAAAAATTATATTTTTGGGAAATAGGTCACAGAGTGAAAATTAATCTCAAAACTTCACCCTTAATTTTTCTAAAATGATGTTGTAGCCCCACCACTCTAACCCTTTTCCCTGTGAGAAGTCACAATATTGACTTCAGTACCTGTTGTTTGACAAGAGAGGCAGTAGATGTATCACCAAACAACATTACTAAACTATACATTGGTTTTTACCTGAAATATTTTGTTTAGGGCTTAGTCTCAGAGTATGCACCTTCACCTCTCATATTTCATTCTTCATAAGCACTCGAGTAATATGCAGCTGTCATTGACCTTTCTAGTAAACTTTCTAGTAAAAAATAGCTGATGTGTGTGTGTGGGGGTCACATGTGAGAGTGGAAGACATATACTCGGACTACTTGAGTTCTTTTTATGACAATATGAGTGTGAGCCCTGTTTGTATAAATTCAGTGGGATGGCATCTGGGAGATCTGATTGGCTCCTGTATCACTGGCTTTGTTTGTAGGTGCATGTTCAATTATCCCACCATGTGAACTCAGTTCATGTAAATCCCTGACTGCAGGGCCTCTCTGGTGGTACAAAGGCCCATGGATTAAACAGGCAGCCTAAAGCAGAGCCAGTCAGAGGAGGTAGAATGGTGTCACCGTGGCAGCATTGTGCTGTGTTCCCTGTAGCTGTGGAAACCCTGTGCATGTGCATGAACTTTAGCCCACGCTGTTCTTTGGTCTCATCATTGAGGGAACAGTTGACAAATGGGAAGAAGTCCAACCTCACACTATCTGCTAATTAGGGATGAGGCAATGTGAAACTAATTACAGTCATTTTTATTATATGCAATAATTGTAAAAATCTGCTCTTAAATTACTTGACCTTACACTTTGTTTTTTTGGCAGACTGTAGGGACACAGGCTCTGGCTTATGCTGCTTCCAAATAAATCAGTGTGATTATATTTTGATGATTAGACAGCCATTTAAAGTCGCTCACATGAAATAATCTATCCCCAGTCATGATTTTTCTGATGATGGAAATTCACCATTGTAAAATTATAGTGAGCATATCTGTCCCATCCCTACTGCTAATTCTGCCATTCACTGCATATCAGCGCACTTCTTGCACATTGTCCTTGAATTCCTCAAGTTCCTCTTACTGTTTCTGTACATGTTTTGACTTGGAGTCTTGCCTGGCCCTATCGGTCTTTGAATGTGCTGTCTATGTTTGAATTTGAAGGCTGAAATCCATCTGCTTTTTCCGCCTAGCACCTGACACTTAGGCCCTTTTGTTTTTGCACAGTAGAGTGAGGGATTTCACTGAGCCGCAGTAAAACGTGGACTAAGCTTGGACAATTAAGTGTTCTGTCCCTCTCACGTTTTGCCCCATGTCTTGATTTGCTGCTACCTTTCATCCTCTTCTTGTTATTTCTATGTACACCTAGAATACAGAAGAATAGGAGGAGGGTGTACTCACAACTGCCAACTCCACCCAGTATAACTCGTCAGGGGAAAGTCCAGATGCCAAAATGAACCAGTACTCTTACATGCTGCTCCACTCACAAGTACCTCTGTCTTTGGCACTCTTGGATTTACATACCTCACAGTAAACAGTGCCAGAATTGCCACATGCTGAATAATGTTAAAGCTAGCCAATCAGAGGGAAGCAAAAATATGTCTCAGTATCTTGGTAGTTGAGCAATCTCTCCCACAGCCCTCACCCAGGAAATGTTCATTAGGGACCAGCATCGACTGGTGCAAATCATCATCATGTTTTACATTACATTACATGTCATTTAGCAGACGCTTTTATCCTTCCGCCCCATCTCTAATCCTTTTTTTTGTCTTTTTTTTAAGGCCACTTACTTCACGATGATAACCTGTAAAGCTAGTCATTGTCAGAACAAATTGTTGTTGCACTCTCTCTGGGGCCACACAATGGCCATTGCGGTCACTCCACACCCTGACATGCATAAATGTGCCAGGGCCCCTTCAGCACTGCTAGTAGCTCTAGTTATCAATTGTAATTACTATTCAGCGGTGGAACTGGTTTCATTCTGTTGTATTTTATCATAGGGAAGGTAGTCCAGCCCCTTCCAGCAACTCTGTTGCTGCTGCAAAATGTTAATATCAGCTTGCTATCATGCGTTCAATTATAATGTGAACATACTGATGACACCTTGGTTAAGCATGTTAGCATGCTGACCTTTGCTAATTATCCCAAGTCGGTATTATGAGTGTTAGGAGGAAACTTTTTATTGGTGCTTCTTGTCGTTTTCAGCCAAGGAGTTGCATAGTAACATCAGACTTTCCCCACTTCTCAGGTCAGCCTTCAGAGCTGAAAGGACGACTCTAGGCCCATATTTCTACTGTTGATTGCCGTCTTATCATCTCGCTTTACTTGTAGCTGTTATGCTTTCTGCCTTCCCTTCATCAGTCGTGACATAAAACACATCACTCTGTGTGCAGTGTGGGAATGTCACCACAGACACAGACACAAAACCCTGCCATAGTGAGAAACACAGAAAGAGCACGTATGGAGCTGATAGGCGTAGTCAGCATTGTGTAAACTCATCTGACAATGGTTTGAATGTAATGGACATTCACTTGTATTCAAAAATTGCGCACCACAAGTAGAATGTCTGAACACCAGCTCATCGGATGTTGACCCCATCTGTTACTTCCCATTAAATTAAATTTCTAATTATTTGCAGCTTCTGATCTGATGATCTGTTGCTTTAATTAAACCATATCTTGCAGTCATATTGTGGAACAGCTGGATATTATGAGCAACTTACACTGTTTGTACAAGAGCTCAAATTGGGATTAAATTGTCGATGCCCACTATAGAACTAAACTTTCTTCTGAGCAGATATTTAGTCACTAGTGATATATTTGCTCAAAGCCTTGACATCCAACAACTGTCTGTTTTGATTGAAAACCACACAGCATAACTGCAGGCAGATAGCATCTCTCCTCCTGTTATGTTGTAGAGCACTCCACTCATCGAGCAAGTGGCTGCACCCTGCACCATCTTAAGAAAATAAACACAGCTCTTTTCTTGATACTTTTACTGGCAATTCATTGGCCATTCTCTGCTTTCCAGAGAATATTTATTGCATTTAGAAATGATGCATGCGCTACTTGTCTTATCACTGTTAATTTTCCACACCACCCACGTGAGCGGTTATAATGCCAAACATACTCACATGACATTTCAGCTAATTTCACCTCCCTAAATCATATTCATGTGTATTTTTCTTCCTTGCATGTTTTGTTCACTTACTAGATTGAGCAATATTGACTATAGTTCAATCATTTCTTGAATGAAATAGAAACCTATAAATCCAACTTTATCTTAATTAACTGTGTAGTTATCTGGTAGTCATGTAATATAATGTGATTTTTTTTTTGGGTGTCTTCATTTGTATCAACATGTTGTACCTGATCACTGTCCAGAGTCAGGTTGACTCCAGAGAATAGTAACCCAATTCAAAATCATGCCCTGTTGAAAAATCCATTCACACATACAGTATCACACGCAGTTTTGATTCCATCTACCATTAGCACCACCATGTCAGACTTCACTGTCAGGCGACCTTTGTGTGTGCTGATCCTTCAAATAAAAGGTGTTTATGTCACTCGGTGGCATTTGACAGAGTACCAGCAGGAGTGAAGCAGCCTTCCAGTGAAATGTCTTTGATCAGCGCTCTCCTCCACAAACCCTCAGCGTCATGGTGGCTTACAGACCCCAAAACTAAAATTGTGCCTTGTTTCCCCCCTCCCAATGGTCCAAGTTGGTACATATATTAATTGGAGTGGCTGAACCATTTCCAGTGTTGGGAAAGTTTGGGCAGAGGAGGAATAAGACTTTATTCAATCAAATAAAAGTAACCACCAAGTGTATTTAGATATGTTTATTTTAGATATAAAAGAATACGTAAATGTATTATGATTTTAGCAAATTGCTTAACCAGTCTCTCTTTACAGTCATATATGTGGTTTGGTGTCACGTTCCATTAGGAACCACAAATGACAAGACTTGTTCATTTGTTTGGGGCAGTTTCATGTGTGAAAATTAAGTATGTAAAAGTGACAGATGATGAGCCAAACACCATACTTGCAGACAGCTGGTCATCGCACTCTTCTCTCTCTACAGGTATGCCATTGCATGTGGACTGATGGCGGAATATGACACGATCCAGAACAAGATAAAGAATGGGTACCTTTTTAAGGTAAGTTGTTGTCTGGGATTGCACTTTTTGAAAATGTCATTACTACATACTCACACTATTATGTGCGCACAATTTCAACAACAACAACAAAATGTCTACAAGATATCTTTTGTGCATTTAGTGAATTAAATTGATAAATTAACAACCTGCTAATCTGAATGTATTTACTTGTAATTAAGTAAGTATTGCGTTTGTTATGTATGTTTTTGTTGTCCACAATTTTCCACACCGTGGACAAAAAAAGTTTAACCTAACCATATTGGACATTGCATATCACATGTGTTTAGGGTAGGGGTCATGGCTACACCAATCATTTCAGTGCCTCCTACAGCCATTCAATTACAAGACATGTATGGAACAGCATGTTGCGTTTTATCTTCTGTCAGCAGCTTCCTACAAACACTTGACAGGTGAAAGAGAGAGAGATAGAGAAAGAGAGCTGCAGTTGGACGATATACACTCAGCACTCTCATTATTATCTATTAAAGTGAAAGGAGGGACACTTGGTGTGGTCCTCAGCTGCTGTAGCCCATGACGTTCCTCTGAAATAATCAGACCAACAACCATGCCATGGTCAAAGTCACCTTTCTCCTCCATTCGTAAGCTTTGTTTGAACTTCAGCTATGTCTAAATACAATGAGTTGTCATCATGTGATTGGCTGATCAGATATTTGTGTTAACATGCGGTTGAAACAGATGTTCCTAATAAAATGGACGGTGAGTGTGTCTATATATAAAAACCTGAACAGAGCGAGCAAGTGGAAAAGAATGAGGGAGGGAGGTAGAGTGTGTGATAACCATGAGTGTGTGCTTGCTTGGCGAGATCACGTGTGTGTGAGGTGTTTGTGAAATACTTGTGGGTTGGTGAAGCAGGACAGATCAGGTCAGAACAGAAGGCAGTGAAAATAGCAGCCGTGTCATGAATCAACAGTGAAAATCTTCTCCCTGTCTGTGTGTGTGTCTGTCTGTCTGCCTGCCCTCCCAGGATCATGTGGATAAATGCATTGAGCTGAAGCCACAAGATCCAACATCCTACTACCTGCTGGGCCGCTGGTGCTACAGTGTATGTGACCGTCGCCACACACAACACATAAGCCACTCTCCACCCATGGTTTCCTCCGTTCTTTCCCACTGTTTAGATTTCTCTGAAGTTTATTTTTCCATTTGTGATATTTGCAATATATTATTGTTCTCTCAGAGTCGGCGTTCATTTTCGATATAGCTCAAGATTGTTTCTTTATGCATCAGTTATTTCATCTCCTCCGCTATTTAAAAAATATTGTATGATGATGATGAATTATTGCCATTTAGTTGTAAAGGTTTGCAGATGTCCTACTGTTGTTCGGTTCCCCTGTTATTTAACGAGCCGTTTATCACCTAACTTTGTGCCAGTTGTCAAACTAATATCCTGAAAGAAGGAAGGAAAATATTATGAATCTCTGTTAGTACTAGAGAGGCGGTGAGTTACTGTGCAAATTGAGTTGAACATTAACACCTGATATTTTACAGGCTCTTCTGTGTTGTGTTCATGTTCAACAAAGATTTACTGTTTGCATTCAGCCAGCGGTTCCTTTTGAAAGCTCCTGTTATGACGCCAGAGAAACACTACACCTGCAATTAGACATTGCTCTGATGAAAGGTGTAAAGCAGGAACATTACACGTTTGACCTGGGCTTTTTCTGGCTGTTTTCGTCTTATGAATGTCAACAGAAAAGTATCAATGGAGGGAACACGTGTTCATAGACTAACTCAAGGTGACAAGGTGTAGAAGTGGTGTCCCTTTTTTTGTCCAGAAGTACTTAAGAAATTAGGAAATGCATTGAGTTTATTTCAGTTGCTAAGAGACACTTTCTATTGACCATGTTGCTGCAATCAGGCCCACGACTGGAGATTTGTTTTATAGCTTTGAGCGACTGCAGTTTAACTTCCAGTTTTATTGAGAGAGCATTTATTTCAGTAAGACCCAAAAGAAGTCAATGGTTCTGGAAATCCTATTCGATTGAAACTGTGTAATGTTTGTAATTTCTGTTGCTTTAATTTGATAACCGTTAGTTATCACAACTGCAGCTTGTTTTTCTGACCTCCTGTGCTTTAATATCGTCTCCTTGCTGCACTGAAGCACAGGTGCTGTGTTGGGTGTGTGGCTGCGGAAATAACAAAGCAAATTTTGGGCCACACCCAATCTTTCACTCGTGGAAAAAGTGACATAAGTGTAACACTATTAGCATTCAAGCCTGGAAGGTTGCCTTAGCTTAATCAATCAGAATATGAGACGATAATACACTCTCAAACTCATTTTCAATATTGTTTCGCAGGTCGCCCAGTTGTCGTGGATTGAGAGGAAAGTTGCGGCCACGTTATTTGGAGAACCTCCAAGCGCTACAGTTGAAGATGCACTAAGAAACTTTCTGAAGGTACATTTATTTTAATGTACCTTTTTATGTCAGTCCAGGGAAAGTTTGACCTTGTGTTTCTATGTAATATTTGTCTGAACTGAAGCCCACATAAAAACAAAAAGTGTGCCATCGCAAAGAGGGCTGAAACTACCCGAGTCATTTAAAGGTCTGGTGTGCAAGATAGCGGCTTCCATAAAGCAAGGCCTTTGCCCAAATTCCATATTAAAAGGCTTATTGTTAGGCTATAAAAAACAACTGCTTTTATTATATAAGAAATCTCCAACACTTATTGAGTTTATCTGTGTATCGGCCCAGTTACTAAGGCCCAGTCTATAGTTAATTAAGATAACTAGACGATGCTTGTGCTCAGGTCAGGACTGATGGAGAGGCTGACTTTACTTCTATACGGTTTAAATCAGGGGTCGGGAACCTTTTTGACTCAGAGAGCCATGAAAGCAAAATATTTGCAAATTTATTTCAGTGAGAGCCATATAATATATTTTAAGACTGAATTTAACTAAATGTGAGTATAATAAACCTCTGAATTTATTCTTTTAAATAATGTTGTTATAATACTCACCATTAATGCGACTTCTGGTTCTTGTGGACCCTTTTATTGGCAGAACAGCAAGACTTTCTTCGCGCAGTGTGTCACCAGCAGCATATCTTGCAATCACACTGAACTGCGACAAATGACTTACGTCTGTTGACTCATCCAAAGCCAGGGAATAGAACGGTGCTGCATTTATGTCATTCACTTGCGTTTCCTCCACTTCCAAAATCGATGGATGGATTAAAACAAGTGATAATATTTTATGTTTTATCTGAAAAGCCGAAATCTGCGAGCCAGATGCAATCATCAAAAGAGCCACACCTGGCTTGCGAGCCATAGGTTCCCTACCCCTGGTTTAAATGATTTCATTTTCTCTTCTGAGCTGTCATGGCAGATGTAACGTATTGTATCCCGTTTGTCCAGCGTATACCAAAATCACCTTGTCACCCTGTTTGCAGAGGCTCAGTTGGTAATCCCACATTTTGAATGTTTATGTAGTTGAAAAATTTATTTTGCTGCTGGCCAATATTTTTTTACTTGCCTCCTCCTCAAATGTTTTGTATCTCACTCATCGTGTTGTGGTCCTGTTATGACATGTTGCCCGTGACACTACAGGAAAGCCTCAAATACATGCTGCAGGGCTATAGCCAACTGCGTTTTTCCCAACTTGTGGTTTTCTTTTCTTGATTGCTGCTGTGTTGGAAAAATGGTGATGAGTAAAAGGAAAATGTCTGTCTTGTTCTCTGGCTTCATAATGACCCTTTAATCTGTGTTTATATTGAGGTTGAGGAGCTTCATCCAAGATATTCTAAAGCCAACTACACGTTTCTAACCAAGGTTAGTACCACAAACATGTGTACTTTGGGATTCTGCCACAACTGAACAATACGTAAACTGTTTTTTTTTTTTTTTGTTCTAATCTTTGACAGTGTTACAAGTACCTGGGGCAGATAGAAAAGGCGAAGAAGATGTGTGAAGATGCTTGTTCAATGAATGCTGTCTCCAAGGAGGTAGACTCCATCTCAGTGATGTTGCAGTGCTGTATTTAAAGGTCCAGTGTGTAAGATGTAGTGACCTCTCATGGTGAGACTGCAGAGTGCATAAAACAAACCGAAACAGAGGACTCATCGCTACCTTATCCATGTGCACCAGGGAACTATGTTGCCCTTCACATACCAGAAAATAGATTGCTCCTGTTGTTTGCATAAAAAAGCTTTTACTTCAAAATGGGAGATTAAATCAATCTGGATGCTTTGTCCATTTGTCTGCTGTTGAAACATACGACAACAGCCTCCGCAAAGCAAGACTCTTGCTTTGAGTACATATTGTATATTTATTTAACCACAAAGTCCCTTGCTTGAGATAGAAATCACTTGTCCAAGGGAGACCAGGCCAACACAGCTCACCAATTCCAGTTCATAAATAATGTTAATACAAATTGGGAATGCACAATTTTGGACATTTTGCCAATATGCTGATCTATCTGGAGTGCTTGGGCAGAACCCATATGATACCCATCTATATGTTTTTCCTAGATATAAATTTGCTTAATTGTGCAAAATAAATGAACGTAAAAAGATAATGGTTGTAGAGCGCACCAGCATAGGAGTCAAGGAGGTAGCAGCCTGTTTAGCCGACTGTTTTAGTCATCGGTCATATCAGCAGATCTCGGCGTGTTTACCGATATCCGGTAATACATTTTAAATGCAATCTCTGCCGATAATATCGTGCATCCCTAATATAAATTAAACAATACATAAACAATACAGAATATGAAACAAGAGTCAAACCAATTCAATTAACACAGCTGCAATTTTTTGTCACAACAAATTTTAACTTGGATTTCTTGTAGTTTTTCATTATCAAGCTTTAAAGTGTTCTGAAACATATTAATTCTAGTGTTATTTAAAGTGTTTTAGTTTCTGCTGATAAACCCACTCTGAAGGTCACACACCAGCAGCAGTTGTTTGATCGGCTGCTTGAATCTTAATTTTTAACTGATTCTTTTCCTTCAGGATGAAGAGGCACAGAAGGAGCTGGAATATCTCTGTCCAGCACTTGGACTGTGACGACACAAGCCCGCTATAGCCCAAACACACAGTGCTTTTGGAAGAGAATGTTCCATGTGCGGGGTGGGGTGGGGGGGTCGAGAAGCGGTCGTGTTTATTCACTCTGTGAGTGAACGGTGGCTTTGATCACCGACACAGACTCCTGTAGTCACAGCTGTCCTGTGTACTTTTAAATCAGACTATTCTAATCCTTTTGTCACGTAACACTTTACATTACAGCGCTCTAACAACCTGCTAATAGTATAGTAATACATACATACATATGTAATAGAGAGGTATCATTGTGGTATTGCCATCTTATTTCTTGGTAATATCAGTGGTAAACGTGTGGTAATAAGCCGATAATATTATCGTAATACTATGTCGTAGTAGTATCAAGGTCATAGCTCGGTAATGAGAAATATTATAAGACACGTGTGTTACTTCACATGAAAATATTTGCAAAAACAATGGCTCATTACCAAGTTGTAAGTTGACTATATAAATAAGATGACAGTACCATAATATTAATAATGATTGACTAACAATTATTATTATTATTATAATACTATTACCACACAGTTACTGTACTGTAATGTGAAGTGCTTCGTCATCATGAAAACATCACATATGTAGTTGTATTATTTATTTTTCATCTCATCAGTTTTAAATGAGTTTTAGATGAGCCGTGAGAAACAGTAACATTAGAATTTAGCGTGCTAGTCAGTACGTACTGTAAATCTAGTATGTAGTATATTCTCCTCAGGTCTGATTGTGTTGCGTTTCTTTGACAACAATGGTGTCTCGTTTTTTTTTGGAAAGTGACCCATTGGTTCTAGTTTTTGTCTGTGTCTGTGTGTGAGTGCGCGACTACTCATTCAAGTGACAATAACAAAAGCACATCAGACAATGGTGCAACAGAGATTATGGTCTGCCATGACCAGTGGTTGACCTCCTGCCGTCATTCAGACCAACGCCGTCATGTTGGGCAGCTACATTTACACGGCAGCGTTCTAAAACCCCTTGATCGTGTGTGTTGACGACGTTTGTCCTTCAGCCCGTGTGATTATGATTTCACTCCGGTTTATGAGAGTGATTCAACATGAAGGCACAGTTTTCTGTTGCCATGGCTGCAGGAGGTTTGATTACTGAATCGTTTTGAATGTGTTTTGTTTATTTAGTATTCAAAAGATCTTTAAAAAAAAAAAACATGTAAAAAGGGTTTAGGAGCATCTTGAAGGAGCTTCTTGAATCTTTTAATTTTCCTCATTGTTCTATTTTAAGCTCTGGCTATGGTACACTTTATTTATTTTTGCGTTGATTTTAAGTATGTTTAATTTGAAGGAAATTGTACTGAGAGCTGATCTGTTTCATTAATGAACATCCAGCGTGGACCCGTTCATTTATAGAAGGATCCTATTCCATTGTATGTATAGTTGTCATGTAATTAGTCCAGTTTTATGTTGATTTTAGGTTTAACTAAGGTTTCCATCAATTTAAATAACTTCCCGGACTTTCTATTGAGCATAAACTTGAGGCTTCATTAGTACATTAATAGTCAAATATGAGATAAATTAAAGCAGAGGAGGCAGATCGTTGCTTTTGCATCATGAGATGATTTTACAGGTCAGATGATGGTGGGTGGATATTTGATTTTGTGACATTCCTATTTGTTTTTTTGTCTTTTTAATCCTTTTACAATCCATACTATATTTTAACAATTTCACTATGTGTAATGACATCTTCTAAAGCTATACCTGCATTGTAAGAAATTACAAGATGGTTTTTATTTGTCACCTTAACAGATTTTTTCTGCCGGCAACATGAATGTGTTTGATTTCTTCTTTTTTTCAAATGCCAAAGTGAGTAAACATTCATCAAAGCTTTTTTGAAATGTGACACACTACAGAGAGATTATACTGTATAGTGTTATAGTCAGTATTTACTCGCTGAATAATAATAATAATACTGGCTACTGTAATTAAATATGTGTGATCCTGATTACAATTGCCAGTTTGTCTTGTGCTTATATGACCTTGTTTGTGTTGCCGCCGTTCCTGAGGAGAACCCTTTCACAAAAACATATGAAATCTGTACCTTCTAATTAAATCAGGATTTTATTTTTTATTGATCTTTTGCCACAATCAACAAAACTGTAGCGAGCAGGCTCCTGCATGCGTGTAAATGCTTGGGGAGTTTTAAGGTTTCCCTTCCCCTTTTCCCAGACAGTACATTTTGTGCCAGGCCAAGGGAATTAGTCACTGGATCAGATTCAGGCCAGTGTTTCACCAGTCTGGTCATGTTTCAGTCATGCACTCTGAATAGGTGCCTCCCAAATGAGCACAGGTGTTTGTTTATACAGTCATGAAAACTCCACCTTTCTAGGATTTTATTTGACTCCTGTGCACTAATTAAAAACCTACGGTGACACCGCTGCAGAAATCACTTCCAGCTGTTTTCTCAAGTATGAACTGTTGTTTCATATTCTCCCACAGTCATCATTCAGTGCGCTCCACGTGTGATTGCATCTAATCTGGATTGTCTGTACATGCTTGTGTGCAAGACCAGACCTCATGCTGTGAAGCTGGAGCTGTCACAGTTTCTTTCTCATGAAGTCCAGTTTCTGAGCAGGAAATACAGTCAACACTCCTGAGGTTTTCTTTGACTTCTATTTTGAAGCTGTTTTGTCTCATGTCACTCATAGACTAAAAAATAAAATAATGGCCACTGTAACTTGGCAAGAAAGTCATTTCTTAGCATGTCACTGTGGAACTGAAAGATTTGAACTCAAAGTTTCTCCACAAGGCTTCAGTAGTGCATGGATAAAAAAATAAACACCAAATGAAATGACCACAAACCTTAAGCCATATTGGAATATGGTATCTGGAGCCTTTAGACCAACTCCTGCTTTGCTTTAAATTCTTCACGTTGCTAAGACGGTAATTGATCTGATTTAAGATCAAGATTGTATGTCCATTTCTTAATCTCACGTGTCTTGTCCTGAACTCACACCCTTTAGTTCACAAGTCTGCAGACCTGGTGGTTTTCCATCAAAGTTGATAAGAAAGACAGACCCACCCAAAAAGTCAGACTCAAACACGCACCTTCTTCCAAATTAAGCTTCAAGTTGTTTCACCAACGCATCTCATCGTCTTCTTATTGACGCTGATAAAAGACAGACTTTATTTTGTGCACCTGGGACATTTAAGAAATGCAAAGCTACTGAAAAGCAAACGGGGGAAATTAAAAATACTAGGGGTTTACAATATAAAAGGCAAGGCACAGTATATTTATATATCACCATTCATACATAGGGCAATTCAAAGTGAGTTATAGGCAGAAAATACAGAGACATTTATAATTCTATCATTACATCAACAAAAAAACACTGGAATGAAAACGCAACACGAGCAATTATGTGATTCTTTTTTAATTCATATCACGGAACTTATAAAATGTATTACCTCATCAATTAAAACAGCTCAGTGTGATGCTGACCACGATAAAGTCTTAAGTTTTTATTTTTAAGAAAAAACATGAAAAAAGGGGGTCTTCCTTTTGAGTGCGAAACTGCGCCCTCCTGTGGTACATTATAGAAAAGATAGAGTGAGGAGACATGAGCAGTTAAAGTCAGTTTTATATAAATACTGCAAACTCTATCTCCTACATGTATCACTCTTCTATTTCATTACAGAGAACATTCATGCAGATAAAACTAATCATGATTCTCCTTTTGACTCTTCCTGCATGTTTAGGTCTCACTGTGCAGGCTGAATAGCCCTGACCTTAATTAACCAACCAATCAGAGAGAGGGAGAGTAGGGTGGGTCTTTGTGGAATGAGACTCTTTTTTTTTTTATTTCTGTTTCCACTTTAATGATTAACATTTGCAGTATCGCTAGGCTTTGAAAATGAAAATGCTGAGATGTGATTTTAATTGGCCGTATTATTTCTATTACATGACGTGAGTAGCGTGAGTGCAGAATCCATCTTTTGGGAGTTTGTTTCCAACTTACGGACATTCTTTGAGGTTAAGCTACACAAAGCTCGACAGTTAGCCTGGTCTAAAGGAGACTTGTTCACCACCATATGTTACTGTGGTAACTGGGCAATGGTTCATTTAAGCCACAGTGATGGAACGGAGCCAGAATTATCTAAATAAGCGAGACTTTCCCTTAATCGTGCTTCAGAATACTCCCCTGGTCTTGACCATGTTGCAAAAGAGGTTTCAAAGCAGGCGGTTATCTGTGTCCACTCTATTATTGGTAACCATCTTATCACTTTTTATAAAAAATGACGCTCGACAAAACTTTACAAGTCATGTAGCTTTTCAAATGAATACTCATTCATAACCACACACCTACAGTGTGGCTATTTCGCTCGCCATTTTACATTAAGTGATCCTGACTTGTGGTGTCAGCTTGTTAGTTTGTATCCGATCTCCTTTTTCCTCATTTAGATGATGGATGGATTTGAAGAGAGAAGTTGTTTACATTTACTGGTACTGAGAGGACAATGGAACAAAGCAGAAACAGAGAGATCATGTCTTGGACGGTGAGACAGTGACTGTCGCATAAAAATACGACTTGTGTTCCTATCACACTTTCCTAGCAACACTTTCTGTGTTTAACAATGCAGGGACCCCAGGGGCTTATAGGTCCCCAAAGTGTCTTGATATGCCCCTGCACAGGATTGAAATAACATAGTGTTGACTTCAGCCCTTCTATGAACTATTTCTACAAACTATTTTTCCATTCCTGAGCTCAGTCGCTCTCAGCAGCCAGTAGCCAGCCCTCTGAATGTACTTATCTGCACAGTGTTCCTAACCTTCATGCAGATCTTCATATGTTCTTCCATTCAAAGTCTAATCTTAACGACCTCTGGTTACATAACTTGCACTCAACAGCTGATAGAGCTGGTGTATTATGTGCTACACGACTGCTCGTTTTATCCTCGGCCAGCGCAGGAATACAAGCTTAAATAGAGAGATTCACACTAATCTTGTTAATGCGGTCCATGACAGGTCTAAGCTGTAATGACACAGGACTGCCAAACACACACAACATGCACCTGCTTTAATGTGCAACTCTGCAATGTTTTTTTTTAAAAAAAACAGCATGTGTCTTGGATGTTTGTGGTTTGATGTTGTTTTTTTTTTTCATTTCCATAATTTGCAGAGTGTGTGTGCAGCTTCCTGTAACAAAAAAGCAATAAAGCCTGCAGCCTGATATTGTCTGCAATATCGTAATTTCGCTGTACCTCTGCATAGGTGACAATAAAGTAGCAGTTCTCTCTCAATCATAACCCTGGTCATTATCCCACTGAGACAATCGTGTTATGACCGTTATGACACTGTAAGCGGTTCTTTTCTTCTTTTTTCTTTTCCTTAGCTCATTTTGTGTTGACTCCATTTTAAATTAAAGAGGTGCAAAAACAAAGGTTTTTAAAGAGGTGCTTTTTTGTTTTTCTTCCATTCCCAAAACTTGATTGTTGCCACATATGACTTCACTGGCACAATTTAGTCTTCAGTTTTATTTCTATAGGTTCTATAGGGTTTTTGTTTTTTAAAAAAAAATAAACAAAAAAAACAGAGAGAGAGAGAGGGTGTGGGAAGAGCCCTATCAGCAATCATCTGCTGTAGTTCTGTATTTGTCACGCACTCTGAAAGTTGTCTTGCTTGGCTGCCTCTCACTGATCAAGTACAGGATGTTCTGGCAGAGTGAGATAAAATGCTGTGTGGGGAAAGGGATCTCCCAAACACTTCCCTTTGTTCCCACCTGACGAGGCAAGATGCCAAGTTCGTTTTTAGGAGTTCACAGCGAGACTGTTAGAAATGTAGTTGTAATCAGCACTGACCGATCGGCCTGGCATCAGTGTCAAATGGGTTAAAAGAAGAAAAGAAGTTTTTGACTTTCTGTTGGACGTGTTTATTGAGGTTTATTGTGAGTTTAAGGCATCAGCGGCATCAATGCAAACATGATGATGAAATATCCGTGTGTGATTGTTCGAAGTCACAGCTTTTCTTATTTCACCAATCTCACTTTAATTCCACAATAAATATTTCGAGGTAAGGATCATTTATTGTTTGTATTTGGGGTATTTCTTGGATTCTTTCTGTTACACCGTGCAGTAGTTTTATGCCTTGACTGAAGCACAGAAACGAAACAAAAGACAATTTCAGTAGTCGTTTCAACAGTAGAGCAGGAATTCTAACATTTCTTCTGAGGAAAAGGGAGCTTTGCTTTGCTTATGCGCTGCTTTTCTGACCTTTCAAACTGAACTCTGTGTTATTGTCTTACTCGCTGAACATGATCTTATGTCTTATGCCTTTTCATTTGTCATTAGAGTTGTAGGTTTACTGGACTCCATCAAATAACATGTAGTGGTCTAGTTGATCAGGATAAATGTATTGTCCGATTTTGAAGGTTTCTTCTACATATTCTTATAACTAACAAAATAACAACAAAAGGATACTTTGCACATTTGCTTTGAGTGACTGGTATGTAAGACCGTGACTGCAGCACTCGACGCAACAAACAATCAGTGTTATCAGTAATCAGTGTTCAGTATGTAAAACAAAGTAGAGAAGAGTTTTAGCTTATAAATACAGTTTTCTTTTGCCCATGGCAAACATGAACTGTAGTCCTTTTGAGTCTTTTCTTAGTTTTGTGTTTTGGAGTCTGCTGAGGACTTGGTAACTTCCTCCAGCAGTGACATTGGTCCACGCAGAGACACAGCTATAGAGAAGGCCTGAGGTTTCAGTGTCAGGCCGTAGTTATAGTCATATAATTTTGGCGGCATGGCCGGGTCTGCGGTGATAGTGCACTGGTGGGTGATGAGCGCCGTGAAAAGGAACAGCTGAAGCTTGGACAAGTCCTCACCAATGCAGCGCCGCTTACCCAGTGAGAAGATGAGCACTTTGCTGGTCTTGTCTTTGTTCAGAGCACCCTGCTCATCCACGAACCGCTCTGGGTCAAACCTCTCGGGGTTGGGCCACACTGCTGGATCGTGGTTGAGGGACCACTGGTTTATGAAGATGACTGTGTTCTTTGGTATGGTGTGGCCCATGATGGAGGTGTCTGTGGTCGTGGAGTGAGGGATCGTGAGAGGGACGAAGCTCGTGAAGCGCATCAGCTCGTAGATGAAGGCCATGATGTAAGACAGCTGCGTCTGGTCATCGATGGAGGGCAGCCGGCCGCGACCCACCACCCTGTCCACTTCCTGCTGGAGACGTAGCTGCATCTCAGGATACCTGCATCAACAGGTGAGTTTTGTTTTAGGTGAATGTGGTAAAACTGGTAATGGCTAGTCTCCAGGTGAATTTGCTTCCTATAGTTCCCACAAACAGTTTTCTATAGTGACATGTGCGGCCGTAACTGACCTTCTTTGCTATGCTTGTGCTTGTGGAGCTCGTGACAGCTGTAAGCAAACTTAAAGGAGACATATTATACCCTATTTCCCCCATTAAAATAGTTCCCTGGTGTCCTAATGAACATGTCTGTGACATGCTTTGGTCAAAATATCATAAGGATGAAGCACCATAGCAGTTCAATAACCCTGCTAAACCCGCCCCTTTCAGAACGCTCGGTTTTGTGCATGGTCCCTTTATATGCAAATGAGACACAAGCAAACACACACCCACTTCTTCCAGGGGATTTCTGATTTGTCCTTTTTACTTCGCTCACTTGCTCAGATCCTGTTCCCTCCGCTTCATTCCTCTCCCCCTCCCTCCACTAGTTCTGACAATATCAACATGGCAGCGTGCGCAGAAAACAGCGAGAGTGCCGTCACAGGAAGAGACGTCCGACACAAGGATCAAGCCGAACACTGCCGAACTGTAAATCAGTTAAAAACACTTAGGGACAGCACCACTGATCGCCAGCGGCGAGCGGCGAGCTGCATAAACTGCCGCTGTATGTGACTGTATCAGACTGAGTCTGTGCTGCGGTCATGGAGGACGTACTGAACAAATATTTTTAATTAGGACGTGTCAGAATGGTCAGTTATGAGCTCTATGTGACCTTTTCTTAACAATGTGTGTGTTTGTACGTCGTTGGAATACGGACACTGACTAAATACGGCGACCGCTGGCCGCAGTCTGATGCGAAGTGGTGCGAACACACGTTTGCTGACTTTATCCGGCACATTAGCTTCATATATAAAATCCTCTGTAAAACACTGTGCTCCACTGTGCAGCCACCAACAGCACACTTGTCCCTCCGCGTTGACATAATACCGCTCTTCCTCCCTCGCCTGCACTCTCGCATTTTATAGGGACAAGGTGGAGCTAAGGTGGAGCTCTCAAAGTAAACTTACTGGTGGGACGGTAACATTTGCGGGGAAATGCGCATGCTGCCGTCATAATGCGCCGGGAAATCAACATCGAGTGTTTTATCGCCTATACTTACACTAAGGGGGACCACGAAAACATGACTGAGTATTCTTTTTCCACACTTCGGCGACTGGTAGGACCTCCAGAGTCCCAAATATAAGTATTGAAATGGTTAAAAAGTTGATTTAGCATAATATGTCCCCTTTAATAGAGTTAACTAAGAGTCTAGTCTGCGCTTGGTGTTGCTTTCTCCTATGCTTGATAAACCTAAGTTTTGCTTTTTATGCTTTTGCTTTCATCATTTGTTGATATTAACACACTCCATTCTTGCACAAACTTTAACAACACACTTGCTATTTACTGCTTTGATAACGGCCGGACAGACGTCGATGCACAACATCACATCTTTTACAGAATATCTGACTCCATTTAAGTCTACAATCTACTTGACGATGCAGGCAAAGGCATTTAATCATCTCACATTATGATCTGTTAATAAAAAATACATGAATAGTCTTACATAGAGTCCCTTTAATGAAGGTGATCAACTAGTAAGCTAAGAATTCTGACATCCAGTGAGAAGAATACAAAAGGGTGCAGTTCTATTCATCCCTGCATGCCCCAGCAGTTTTCACAATTACTGAAAAGTTCTGCATGAGGGGAATTTCTTCATCTGCATTTAAAGTCACTCAGGTGCTGCATAGCTCATCCCAGGTACTGATGGGATTAAACAATCAGGGCAGATAAGAAAACAAACTCTGCTTTGGTAAAAATCTGCTCTTGACATTTTCAATACGCAGCCAGCACACACACACACACACACACACACACAGGACTGTTACATAACACAAATGCTACTAAACTTCCTCAAGTGTAGACAGCCAGAGCTGCCTGATTCATTGTCTTATTACAGTTTATATTCTGGCCATGTTGAGTCTTTATGTTTAATAGCCCAGGTGAATAATAGGAAAACTTACTTACTTGATAAGTACAAGGATGATCCACTGCAGAGCAGTCGACAGTGTGTCCTGACTTGCTCCAAATACATCCCCAACAGTGGAAGTAACAAAGTCCTTCTCTGCGAAAATTCCTGTTTTGTCTCTCACTTGCTCCATGGCCACAATGAAAGCATCTGTCATGTCCCTGATGGTGCTCGACTGGATTGTCTTCCTGTGTTCGATGACTTTATCTTGGATGAACATGGCGAACTCCACGTTGAGGCTTTTGAAGTTGTCAAACATTGTTTTTATGGGGTTGGGGAAGTATTGGAGCCAGGGCATCACGTCCACGAGGCTGCCTGATCCCACTGTCTGCGTGAACTGGTCATTCCTGCCCACCACCTGCTGAAACTCTTTGTCGTCATAGGCGTACCTCTTCCCAAAGCACACCGCGCTCATTATATTCGCCGTGGAAACCACCAGATAAGTCATAGGCTGGAAATATCGCTGCTCCTGCGTTTTCCCCACAAACAGCTGCAGCAGCTCTTTGAACTCGCACAGGATGTGATGCTCAAATGTCCTCTTGGTGTGCGGGTTCCCCGTAGAAAACATCCGCACGGTGGACTGCGCCACTTTGCGGTGCACCTTCCACCTGTCCGTGATTGTGGTGAACGCGACGCCGTTCCCGTTGGAGATGTACTGGAACGAGGTGAAGTCCGGTCTGCCGGCAAAGTCGGGTCCCTGCCTGACGAGCGCCTGTTTGATGGAGTCGCCGTTCAGCACCACCACGACCCGACAGCCTAGTTTGATCTGGAACACGTTGCCGTATTTCTTCGCCATGCGCGCAAAGTACAAGTGCGGTGCGCTGCCAAGTTGCGCAGCGTTTCCGATGAGCGGCCAGACAGGAGGACCAGGCAAACCGGGCAACGAGCGCTCCCGCAGCCACCGCCACAGGTGGAGCGACAACAACAGAGTCACGCATGCCACCAGGAGAGCGCGGAGAGCCGCCGGTTTAGTCTCAGGATCCAGAGTCACGTCCATAGTCAGGGATCCTGCAGGGAAAATGTGCCCATATATATATTTATGTGTTCAACACACACACATATTCTATACATACAGAGTGAGGTGTGCAGTTCTGCTAAAAATAAACCAAATTTGAATCAAAAGATAAGTGATTAAATACCTATTTATGTCCTCGATTCATCGGCCTTAGAGGTTTTCTCAAAATAGCTTCCCCCAAAAAAGAAAAGAATACAATTAAAAAGACACTCAATTTATCCTTAAAATGTTACGATATCTTTCTAAAAAAAAATATATATTCCTTAATCAGATCATGTAAAACCACAGTTATTCACGGAGTGCGCTGCATCCACAGCAGCGTGTGTGTGTGTGTGTGTGTGTGTGTTTGCGCTCTGTCCGCAGCCTGCCCACGCTGTGAAGCGCCACAGCGCCGAGTCAAGTCACTTTATCCCCACACAGAAGCAGCATCACCACCCATCAGCGCCGTGTGCTTGTGCCGGAGCCTTGTTATTACAGTGGGCAGGTTTGCTGCAGAGGGTGTCACCGCGCGCTCCCACCATCACCTCCTCCTCTCCTCCTCCTCCTCCTCCTCCATCCACTTCTACCTCCCTCACGAGCTGACACACACAGCAGGCGTTTACTGAAGACGAGAGTGTTCAAGTTTCACTTGTGCAAATCTAAGACGAGTAAACTCACGTGGTTTCTTATAATAAAGGACTTTTTATCAGCACCGTTACGCAAACTTTTTGTGTTTGTCTAGAGGATTTTGAGCAGTCAGACCGCAGGTGGTGCTCAAACACCTGCTATTTTCTTTGCGCAGACAGAACATTAATAAGTTAATATGTTTTTACAGATGTTTTTTGTGATAATGACTTACCATGCGCTTCTTTACATATTTATATTCTCTTCTATTCTATTTATTTTCTCTCTAACCAGGGTCCCCTTTAAATTATTATTATTATTTTTTAAATGATCCTTTTTTCTGAGGCCAATACCATTAATTCTCAATTAAAATGTGTAATAATTAAAAAAAATAATTTCAGTGAGATAGAAATGTTTTTTATACAGTCATTTTGAAGTTGACATATCAAGTTTTTGATTATTAAAATAAATACGTAAATACAAGATTTACCACTACTTTGTTTTATAATATATTATTATCAGTATCATTACTATTATACTGCAGTGTTTATTGTTATTATTGTAGTTGTTGTTTATGTTGTAACATATATTTATCCCACGTGAGCATGCACTTAAAATATCAGATACTAGTAGTGATAATAATAATAATAATAATAATAATAATAATGATAATGGTAACAACAACAACAACAACAACAATAATAATAATAATAACAATAATAATAATAACTCAGTACCGGCTTTAGAAGTTTTTGTGATTATTGCTTCCTCAGCAATTATGGCTCGCAGTTAAAGTGCTTGTAAGAACGTGTGTTTCCGCCCGCGGGGAGGAGGTTTCACCGTCACCAGAGTTCAAACTGTATGACATAAATAATAGGATGCGGCTCAGATTTCAGCTGTTGTCCTGCGGGACAGAGACAGACTCTGCAAACACGTTTAGAATTCATGTGATTATATTTACTTATCGCGGGAACAGAGACCGAATCATCAAGTGGAGAAGCATCTGTTTAAAATGTTGTTGTTTTTTCATGTTGTGTTGTCTCTGTCAGAATCGGGGATTCGGTCTTCTGCTCGGATCTGCTCGGGTCTGCTCGGGTCGGGGATTCTGCAGCTTCAGCACCGCGGACAGCGTCTCAGATCGATGACGGTGAGGTGAGGTGATAACCTCACATTCGGACAGACACTTTATCGCCACACACTTGATTTTAGTATATACTGATGATTAGTTTATTATCAACTAATGTATATAAAAACAATAATAATAACGTCGTGTTTAGAGATTTTGTGATAATAATATGACTTGTGTATCTTCAGAGTCATGCACAAATATCGAAGCACTCCAACACCCATATTGTTTTTATTATATAATATTACTATATATGTATATATGTATGTATATCATTTATAACCCATTTATATATATATATATATATATATATATATATATATATATATATATAAATAAATAAAATCCCCTGCATCTCATTAATACGTGATTATTTCCATTTCTACAACACAACATTTGTGCGCTTTAAATTTAGCTTTAGGCTTTAAACCACATTATGTTTATCATAGTGAAAAAATGGCATTATTTAAAATTAAAGTAAAACAAACAAAATTTCTTCATTGTTTGAATTTATAACGATATTAAATAAAGTACACATGAATTCTACTTACTGAATGAGGGCCTTCCACTCAACCTCCTCCTCCCGATGAAGCCTTGGAAACAAGGTGACAGAGTGAGATCCTCCTTCACTGTGGATGTAAGTGGATCGGTGAGGGTGGAGACAAGTTAGTGAATGAACAACTGCTCCCAGGCTCCTCTGCACGACCCAGTTATTAGACCTGACCCCACGCACGACTGATCCTGAACATATACCATGGTCATAAGACTGACTTTTGTTACGCAAGAAGAATTTCTGTTTAACTCTTTTGTTTGGTGACCTTACTGTGAGCGAGACTGGAGAGGGAAAAAAGAGTGTCTTCTATTTTTCTATTCATTAAAGCTGCAACTTAATCACTATCACAAGATCCTGTAATTCTACAGTTTTTACCAAAATGGGAAAACTATATAAAATATATATTTTTTAAATAAACAACTTTAATTTAAAAATGATTAGACTGGCAGCTTTTTGCTGATTGATGCAAACTGTTCTTATAAATAATTTAAAAGAAATTGAAGGACTAATATGTAACATTTTAGGAGCATCATGGAGCATTTGCAGAAATGAAGCAATTATTTATTTAATTATATATATATATATATATATATATATATATATATGTATATATATACATATGTGTTTGTGTCTGTGTGTGAGTGTGAGTGTGAGTATGTATTGTAAAAGAAAAACAAAACAGTAAAAGAAGGCATGATATTCAGAAAGATCAATCCTGACCAAAGTTACATTTTTCCCTCTGTTTGAATAAAATCTGAATAAAGTGCCCTAAAGTGATGAACTGTGAGAGTTTACAAACTATATTGGGTCAGTGGGCCCCACACAGTGGCCCCCGAGCTGCCTCGGGCCCCATTAAGCTCCTCATTGTGAGCAAGTTCGGTTTCACTTGCAGTTTCCCTTCCCACTTGACAGACAGCTCAATTGCTCATTGCGTGTGAATGAGCATGGAGGTCAGGGAGGAGCTCAGGAAGGTGTGTACAGGTGATGATTTGCTCAGATACTAAAGGTTTAGTTACCTCACAAAGTCCCAGCCTGGTAGAGCGGTGAACTCTCTCGGTGAACTGACTCCAGCACCGTTTCTCACATTCAGAGCAGAGCAGAACAGAAAGGGGCAAATCCGAATAAGATGTGTGTGGATGTGATGTCGTACGTTAACACGAAGTGTGCATGAAAGGGACAATTATTTTGATTTATATCCATGATTAGTGCATGTATTTAGGACAATGGGAATGCTGTGCACCTTTTACAGCACCTACAGCGCTTATCTTCCTCCCTGAATCAATGCTGTGAACTGCTGAGGGAAGCAGAGGAACAGAGGCGACTGCCCAGGGCAATTCTGAAGGTGCCGAGCAGTCACGCACATGTGCTTCATCACTGGGGTGACAAGTGAAGGAAAAGCCTCTGACAACTTCAGTAAACACAGGTCTGCCCTCTATGAGCGCGTCAGGGTGAAAGACACAGAACAGACACACTTTACTTACACTCACAGTGTTCTGATTCATTCTAAACTAGGTTTGGATATTTGGTCGAGGCAAAATAAGGCCTGTATATACAAACATTTGAGTTATTTTAACGATACCTTCAAACCTTGAATGTAGCATCTTTTTTGGTTCTAAATTTAGCTTCAACTTCATAAGGACTGGCAATTATTTTGGGAATAGCACAACAGCACAACAACACAGTACTTAATAAATAAATAAATCAGAGTAACAAAACTAAACAAAACAAAACAATTGCGCGACAATAAAACGAATTGTCAACACTCCAAAGACTAAAAGAATAATTTTATATAACAAATTAGAGGACTACTGTGTCATGGAGCATGTGCAGCAATGGAGCAATGAACTCATTTTTATCCAAAACAAGCTTGAAGGAGATGAAGTATCGGACTTCAATTTGTAAAAAAAAAAAAAATTTATTGTAAATGTACTCACACTGATTAATATCTGCCGAATGTGACTTCATACACTATGGTGATACCTGCTGCAAAGTGGCTACAAAACAGTGTTATTTCTTTTCCAGAATAGTTTGCTGACATCTGAAAAGCTAATAGTAATTGCAGTTTGACAGAGAGTGTTGGCAATATATGTATAATACATGTAACTTATATGAAAAGTACTAATATTGAACCTGGTAATTTTACAATCTTTATAGCTCTTCCAGTTTAGCCATCTGTAATATTTAATGTACTATATTAATGTCTATTAATATAGAGCTTACATAAATATGCTAACACACATCAGGATTGTCCATATGGCCCCATCTTGTTAATTACTTTCCATTAGAGATGAATCAACTCGCCGCTACATGATTAGTCTGACCACAACTAAACTAAACTGTCATGTGGCTTGGCGATGAGTCAGGGAGAGTTGAGCACCGGGGCAATACTTTGGTCCGACCGCGAGCGCCTCATTACGACTGAATGACCCAGAGACTCCAAATGTCAAACTATCCCACAATGCCCCTCCTCCCTCCCGGACTGTCACCCCAATATTTCCCAGAAGTCCACAAATCATGTGCTTTTTTTTCCTCTTTTCTTTACCACTGCTGAAAAATCCCTCGCCATCTATGTTCATGAGAATGATGCTAATGAGTATTTCAAGTATCCTAATGACCTTGCAGATTAAGCAAGTGCTCATTGAGGTATACCTCTATCTGTATGGCCTTATTTTTGTCTGGCTAAGTGCTACAGAGGCCCTTTGCCAAAGCGTAGTCAGCCGCCCGTGAAGGCGTCTCCCTTCCATTCTCACACTAAACGGGGCATTTTCCTCCTGAATTGGGGATCAGTGTGCATGTCGGGCTTTTTGTGTGCGTGTTACTGGACAAGAACCTTCTCAGGGGTCTGCAGAGTCCAGAACTATTGGCACATATTTGAAAAGAATGGGAGGCTTATTAAGTGTTCAGCCGCATGACTGCGCTTTACAAATCCATGCTAGCTAAAAAAAAAAGAAAGCCCTGCCCGCCTTCTGTCCTTATAACTGTTGTCGTCACTCATTGTTTTTATTGGCCTAATTGAAGAGGCTGTGACGAGTGAATGGAACGGATTTAGCTTTTAATGACGGCTGAGGTGTTTTGGTTTTGTGGATCACCGGGTGACAGGAATGAAATGAGGGTTATGGAAAGTGAATTTTAATGACAAAGTTGCTCGGGACTGCAGAGGTAAAAAAAACAAACAAACAAAAAAAAAGAATTTTGTTCAGAAGCGATGAACAGTCACTGCAGAAAGATCTAATGTTAGTGCTTAAAGGTACAGTGTGGAGGATTTAACGACACCTTTTGGCGACATTTTATGTTGCAGCTTAATATGTTACCTCACCCTTTCCCCGTAAAGCATTTAGGAGAACCTATGGTGGCCTTCAGGTGTCATTAAAGATACATGTCTCAGTCCCTAAAAAAACAGGACGCTGGGATTGAAAAAGATGAATAAAATTGACAAAAAGTCGATGACAAAGTCACTTCCTTCCAAGAAAATAAAAGCCTTACACTGCCCTACACCTTACTGTGTTTCGGTCAAGTTTTATGAGTAATAAGATATGAAAAATATCAAATAAAAAAGAAAACTGGTCAAATTTAATCTGACTCAATCTGATCGAAACACAGCAGCATCATAATGATTTTAAATGTATTTTTTGTTTGACCAAGTGGGAAAAAATGGGTGAAACATTTCACCTAAAGCTTACACACTGGACATATTTATGAGTGCTCATCTATGCTCACAGTACACAGATGAATGCAGAGCAAAACCAAACACCAGAAGCTTAAACTTCTCCTTCCCTTGTCTGATGAGGCCTAATCTTATCTCGTCTCTGCGTGATGACAGCATTGCTGTTCTAACCCAAACTGGGCCCGTCATTAAAAGTCACTGAAGCTTAGTTGTCTCCCCCCTTCTGTTTATCTCTTTCCCCCGTGAGAGGTTAAAGGTGAGGCAGCACTCAAAGGGAAGCTAAGTCTGTCCTCTGCGACCCCCTCCTTGTTGTGTTTTTACAAGAAAGTAATGATGACGGACAGTCATACACGATAGGCTACAGCCTGTAGAAGTGGAAGTCACGCAAAGGTGCCGTGTTTTCCCTCTGCGCCGCAAACGAACCGAAGCAGCAACATTTGAAGAAGCAGAACGTAGAGAGCTGTGAAGATTGGTAATGAGCCCAGCAGAGAGCTCAGGGGCAAAACTTTGAAATGATCTTTACATTGAGAACTTGTAGATTATTTAAATGTTTGAACAGATAGCACTAATTCAAAGGAGGTCTCCATAGATATCCCAGTTTATAGCCCTAAAAGGTCAAACTTTAACTTTAAATTACCTACATTTCACATAATGCACTGTTTTGGTACAGCTTCCCCGTCTATTATGCAGAATCCAATTGAAGTCAAAGATAACTGTGATCTTCCTCTGGATTCACAGATTTTAAAGGCTGATCGTAACTTTTGGTGATTTTTGTTTTTGATGTTATTCTGCCTCAGTTTGGTTTCATGAACAGAAACAATGTAACATTAATTCTACGCCGCTTCCTCCATCTGAAAACGGGCTCTGTCAAGCAGAACTATCAGACCTGACTGAGGGAGTGTTTGTGTGACAAACTGATGAACAACCCTGTTTTTTGAGCAGGAGAATTCACCTTTTTAAATGTCTAGCTTTACTAGCAAAGTGTTGCTGTCATTTTTTTTTATATTTAAAACTTATGTACTGCAGTTTTGAATTAAAATTGATTGAATTCAAACTGAACTTTCAATGTCAGTTATAATAATTGCAAGTTTAAGTTGCATTGCTTTATGTAACCAAAACTCGTGTTCATGACCCAGTTGTTCAACAACCCTGGGACAGTTTTTGTATCATATTACAAAAACTGTTGTCTTGTGTTGAGAATTAAAGTTAGATGCAAGAGAAGCGGGCAGCCCTTATCTGCTCCTGGGGGAACAAAAGGGATAGGATGCCTTGCTCAGAGGCACCCCACACTCAAAGAAATGAAACCCAGGTGCTGCATTAAATCGGGGGTGTAGTGGCACAGTGGTTAAGAACGGTACCCTGTCCGAGAAAGACCTCATGGTCGCAAGTTCGACTCCACCCCTGGCTGATTGTACTCAATTCCATTGTAAGTCGGTTTGGATGAAAGTGTCTGCTATATGACACTATGTAATGTAAAGTAGTTATTTCAACTGAAATTGAATAATTGTGTGTTTTGGATTCAAATGAAGAATGTCAAAGAGCATGTACTCAACTTCATTGTTTGTTGTAATCAACAAACAATAATGAGTGTAATTTATGTAAGCAAGTTAATTAAGATGTACATCAGGCCTAGGAGGGCGTTTCCCACTGGTACTTGCACATGCTCAGTAAGAACAAGGCTGAAGGTGCCATTTTCTGGACTTACTCTGCTGTCCTGCCACATGTCTCGGATTTCTTCATAATTCACGGCCATCCATCAATATCCAGGTAAGTTAATGACTAAATCAAAAATGACAAACTAAAATATGCTTGTTTGATACCAGTTGATGAGTATTTTTGACTTTGGACTGATGGTATAGGCTATGGTAAGATGAAAAATATAAATATTTTGCTAGCTTGACTCCTTTTTAGCTTTCCACTTTTGCTCATCTAAAATTAGTGATTTGGTTAACCATTATTTTGTTGTTTGTATAGCCTTTTAATCATTAACGTTTTACCTTATTGTCATTTGCATTTGTGTAGGTTTTGTACATTCTTAAAAAGCTGTGAATTTCAGATTTGCTGAGCGTGTTGGTTGACGGATGCCAGGCCAGCAGCTTGGCTTTTAAGATCTGACAGGTGTTCTCATATTTAAGAACTTTACAAATGAATGACCAATAATCTCTTTTCATGTTTTTCTTTAGGTTATGAATGTGGGAGATGCAGAAGCAATGTGCTGATACTCTATCTACAAGGTACCAATTACTGAAGCATTACAAATGAAAACATTCCATGCACATGTAAATATTTTTGCTTTATACAATATTCAATTTGTATATGTGGGGATATCACAGGTTAAAATTTGCTCCCAAATTAAACTTTCAGTTGACTCTTGCAACCCATCTCAAGTTTTGCACTTCCACTTCCCTTCCAGTGGAAAATAGAAAACCTCTACAAATTATTATGCAAATTATCTCGCTGTCAAGAGAGTGAAATGATAAAAATTCTGGGTCAAAATTTACCTGCAGAGATGAGGATGGTTAAATAATAAAAATATAGTTCTGCAAATATTAACAATAACAAATATTCCTATCATTTTTAATGGCATTTTGACATTTTGTCTTAAATCATGTCAATTGAGCTGCCTAGGGTTTGGAATGGTAGACAAAATATCGAGACAACACTTTGGGGTTTATATAAATATTTTGATGTGATATTTGATATAGTTATGCGTTCAAAACTTCAACATTTTTCTTTTTATCATTCTTCCACATTTAGGATCTTGATCCTGGTGCAAAGAGAGAAATGGAGGAAATGATGATTGGAGTAAGGTAAGATCTGAGATGTTCACTGCTTTCTGTTTCACATGGTGTTATTACAGCAGCTATGTGACTGTTTTCTAAATAATTGTATAGATAATATTTTTCTGTACCAGCAATGGCTGTTAAAGCCTGTTCAGGTATAACCCTGCCTTGTTTTTCTGCCTAATATGTGCCAAAGTTCTGTCCTTAGAGTTATCTGCTTGCTTTTTTTTTTTTACCAAACCAAAAGGCCTTGCACCATGTTTCAATTTTGGTATTTTTACTTGAAGACACCATGATTATTATTATTATTACTATAATTGGTTTTGCTTTGTGTTGAATGGTGTATCTTTGGAGGGCCACTGATTTTAACACTGTTTTATTAAAGTATTAGGAAAAACATTCAGAGAACATGATGGCCCTACAACTGACTGAGTATCTTTTGGTTTGTGGACGAAAACAGATCTGAGTTTGGGCTTTGAGAAATGTGTAATTTTTTGTTTAATAGTACAACTCGATTTTGTTTTAGGGTACTGCACTTGTCAGTCTTGTCTGAAATTTAATTTTAAAATAAAGGCAGGTGAAAGGACTTTTTCTGTGTAGGAAAAAACATTTGTATTAAAATAAACACAATTTAATTAAATTCAACTTGACAATGTTAATTAAATCCAACATAACAGTGTTAAATTATTTTATTTTTATTTAGTACATCTAAGATTATAATGTTAAGTAAATACAACTTAATTGTATGATGTAGAATATATTTAGTGTGTGTGTGTGTGTGTGTGTGTGTGTGTGTGTGTGTGTTCTCATGGCTGGAAAAGCCCAAACAAATCTGGCATCAGTTCCCTGGAGCATTAAACTGTGACTTATTGTGCCAGTCATGTGAAAACAGAGGGTGTATAAAATCCAACCAAGCGACCAAGACAGTGAATGTTAAAGCGTGTGTTGACTGTTAATCTTATTCCTCACTGATGCTTTGATGCTCACGGACTCTGCTTTTAGAGGAACATCATCGTGAGGTTTTGGTGGAATCCCACACCTGTACTATATTGTATGATTCCTTCTCCATCCACATCTCCACAGATGGCTGTTCTCAGGTCTTTGGTGGGTTTTTGGGACTGTGTGCTTTCTCTCGCCGATCCCAGGATTACTGGAGAAAAGCAGTGGAAAAAGAGACACTATGAATTTGCTTCATGGTGGATGTTGAGTCATGATGAAGATGCAGGAACATGGTGAACATTACTGTAGCTGCCGTCTCATGTTCAAAGCATTGTCTTGGACGTGCTGTGCTGTTTAAAAAAAGCAGGACTATACTGGAGCGCTGAAGATAAAATGCCCCCGACTACACGTGTAAAGCTTTGGGCTTTGTGTGATTTTTATAAACAAGTGAGCCTCTTTTTATCACCATAGAGCAGCTCATATTCCTCACTGGAGGGGACACTGTGTAAACCTGTGTTGTACGTTGTTTGGGTGAGGATGATGATCAGAGAAGCGTGGATTACATTTCCTTAATCACTCCGACATTTACAATCACCAAAAACCCCAAGGTATTGTTTGACAGGAACTATCAGGTCAACATGAAAAGTCATGACAACAGGCTTCTCTCTGTCAAAGGAGTCTCTTGCTCCCATCTTCACACATGACGGTAGATTTAACAGACAAATCAGACAGTAAGTGTCAGCGCATGCTGGTCAATGACTGGCAGAATTAATTTAGAATTAAGTCTGGGAGGAGAGTCTGATCATTGGACAAAAATGGGTTAAAACCTATTATTGAAGGTGAACATGTGCTAGAGGAGGAGAAAAGTAAGTTTTTTTATTTGACTGTACTGTAACAACATGTAATAGAAATGTTTTTTTGTCATAGGACAGTAATATTATGGCATCACCATGCTAATTCTAAAGTAATGTCCATGTAGCTCGGTAATATGAATTTCTATAGGTCTAATTCACTGCACTCAACTCAAATCTTATTCATAGAGCACATTTAAAAAACCACTGAAGTTGACCAAAGTGCTGTACAGACTAACGTCAATAAAGATCAGTAAAATAGAAAATATAAAGACATAAAAACAACGTTACAGTGCATAATAAGAGCATAAAAAAGCAAACAGGAGTCCAGTTCAACCTGAATTAGACCACAAGGTGAAAAAGAAGGTTTTTAAAAAATATTTAAAAAAAACTAGTGTAATACCTTAACACAAAGTTGTTTGTTTTCCCATGTAGTATGTGTCAAATGAAAAAGAGAGAACTGTCATGGGGACTTAACATTTTCAGATACATCTATCATAGACCTGTTTCTCCATTTATTGATATAATAAATCAAATTTAAATTCACACTATGTAATGTCTGCCACTAGCAGTCTAGAAAATCTCAGTTTGATGATGTCAGAAATCAGTGTGGAATCATGGGAGTTGTTGCTCTGTGGCACGCACATGACCTTAGATAGAAAAACAGATTTTTAGATATTTGAACTGTAATTCACAGAGCAGAGGACTGCATTTATTTACTCCATAATGCATAGACAGTCACAGATGATGTGATTAATTACGCTGCTCAAGCACGATTTAAAAAAAAAAAGAAAAGAAAAAATCAATGGAAACAAGTCAAGTAGTTAAGAAAAAGCAGTCGACAAAGCAGTCGACAAATCCAAAGACCAACTGTCCTGACTTGAGATATATTTATTCAGATTCCAACCTTTAATCCTAGAGCCTGTATTTACACAGAATTATTTTTAGTAGTGCACATGGTTCACAGGGGGCCACAAGTGGTCATGGGTCTTTCAGGGCGGAAGCCATGAGACCCTCCCTCCCTTAAAGTCCGTTATTAGTACATTTGGTCGTATTGTTTCACTGGGGGATTGGTATTTCCTCTGCCTGTGTTTGCTGCTGATACGGCGTTATTGTGAGTCATATGCAGGCAGGTTGAGTCATGCTGGCATGTTCACTGTTTTACTGACATTTTATCATTTTCAATTTAATCTCTTTCATTCATCTGCTCTTTAAGATCGACATCATCGATAATGGAATGAGTGTGTGGAGCTAATTTTTTATATATCTTTCATTTGCTAGGATATTATATATTATAACTACATGAATAAAGAAACGGGAACGCCTCTGTATCTCCTCTTTGGGATTTGGTTCTTTTTTAAAATAAACACTTGCCATGTACATTTAGAATAAAACAGTAAGTAATAAAAAGGTTTAAAAAATAGAGTTAATGCTTTCATTTGTTTGTTTTGTCAAACATTTCTTTACCTTTTGTCTAAATTGCCTTGTAACTAACGACTTTTAGTTTGTTGAATAATATTTATTTAATTTTAAATACATCTGAATCTGTTGGGAAAAATGTCGTTTTGCCGTTTTTTAACTGAATTCTTTGTTAACATTTAGAGTAGTGTGTTGGTAGTTTCAATGAATGCTTATCAAATATATCTATAGAGAAGAATGTCCATTTTGACATATGGATGGGCCATTAAAACCAAAGACCAACTAAAATAAATAATTACCATCCTATAATATGTTTCTATAACTTACTGTGGAGACAAAATACTTCCTCTCCGCCCACATCCCCCTAAAAAAACCCTGACAGAAAATAAAAGAGACTCCCAGTGGAGCTGATTCTATTGAGAGAAGGAAGGGTGGAGGGATACAGAAAGAGCGACACAGCAAAACATACCTTATCATCTGAGCGAAAAACCAACTGCAGTGACACACACACACATTCAAAGGCCACTGAGTTCATTTTTATAGTAAAAAAAAAAAGTCAAAATTTAATATGATACGCCTGCTGTGGTAAACAGGTCATTATTAAGAATGCTGTATGTGGTTATATTTAAGGAATTACAATATATTCACCATTTAAAGTTGTGAAAGTGTCACGTTCATTCATTTACAAATATTCATGGAATTGCAAAAGTTCCATTTCCTTCTGCTTCAGCTGTTCAGATCACAGGATAATATTTATCACAATCATCTGTCATAGAAGACGTTCACCGTGTGAGTTCATCAGAGTTTTGATTATTAGATAAGGAATGGTGCAGCCATAATTGAACACATTTCAATAATCAGCAGCAATGATTGATTTTCTTTTTCTCTCCAAATCATTTGAAACTTAAATGTTTTGAGCCACAGGCCTCAAACAAATTGGAGTTAATGTGATAGATGATTAGTGGTGATTGGACCTTGGAACAACAAAAGACCCATCGCAGAGTAAGTAACCCATAAACCCTGTTGTGTTGGGAGGAAGCGGTCTCGCACACTGCACACGCACACACACACAAAAAGGCTCCGAACTGACTGTGAGACCATAACGACAGATCTCTCAGGCATGACGTTCTCATCGTGTTGCCACAACATTGTCAGAATGTCTCGGCTCCTCGACATGTTGCAGATGAAGGTGACAGTGGAGGTCCGGGGCACACTTGGACAACCAATGTGAAAAGCAGCGGCAAAGGTCTTGTGGGCATGTGAGAATGAGCAGCAGCGGTCATGGTGGTCGCCTTACCACGTTTTCTACCTAATTAAAAAGAGTGCAGTGCAAGGAACATGCAGTGATTGATCTAAAGGTAGTGTGAATGAACCATTTTTAGGGTGTTTTGTTTTATTTACCACAAACTGCTTTTACTCACTTACTGTCATCAGCTTCTGTCAGCTGCAGCAGGCAAGCGTTGTTAAAAGAAGCTTCTGAAACAACAATTGACTGAAACGATTCAGTCTTTCTGCTGTCCGTCTTTTTCTTTTTTTCATAACATGTAACTCTTTAGGAACAGCATTGTCAAATTTCCATTGTTATGATAACACATTTGTTTTAAGCAGCAGGGCGTAACTGCTTCGGTTTGGTCTTTGTGAACAGAAACAGAAATTTACACATACATATGTATATATAGTGACCATAAACCAACAAAAGAAATGTTGACAGGTCATGTGTGGTCAAGTGCATGTAGGTGACCGTCCCCAGCCACTGTTTGTGTATCTCCAACAGCCGATATGCTCTAATAACTCAGACTGAACTCTTATTGTCTTGTTTGAATTGAAGGAGGGACCGCCAACTGTTCACTGTTGATACAAGAAGACTCAAAGGCCCGGGTGCGTCAGACTCCATCCACTGACAATTTCTATTCTATTTCATCTGAGCCCTTCAAACTCAAACGACAGCCAGCCATACATAATCCAGACTATGATCAACTACCTCTATGTTCTTCGTCTGTAACTTCCACACCGTGTCTCCAGTCCCGGCGGTTGCTAAGAAGCTTGTGTGCAAAGCACTGTTTCGTTTCTCTGATTTGAGACTGAACAAATAAAAAAGTGTTGTCATGGCTTTGGTACTCGAGCAGCGAGGTGAGAGGCTGGCCTGTCACTCTGGATTACTTCTGTCTCAGCAGGGCTTTGAAGTGCTCTGACAAGCCTCAGATAACTTTTACAAGTGTGAGGAACATATGCTTCCTCCCTGTGTTTGAATTGGTTTCCTTGGACAATAAACAGATTCACCTGGCAACAGCGTTTCTGCAGTGCACAAGCACTGCATCGAAATAACAACTGCAGCTTAAACTGTACGGCATGTTGCGAGACACAAAAGACAAAAAAAAGGCAAGAAAAGTCATATTAATTCACGGCATGCACCTCACTGTGTTACTCCCTCTCTGCAGCTCAGACCTTGTCAGTACCAGCAGCATTGTGATTCATGTACATTCAGGTGGATTTATGAATGGTATGTCTCCATTCATAAAAGTGTCTGTGTTCCGCCTTGTGTGTGTGTCCTTTTTTTTTTTGAACATTCTTTGTAGTTTACATTCCTGTTTGTCACCAGGTAATGGAGTGTGTTTGTCAGGCTGAATGGGCCACACCAAACTGGAAGAACAAGGTTGTAGTGCAAGAGGCACGCAATTCTCTGTAATCTCTTGACTCTTATAGTCACACACTTGCACGCAAACACACCTGCACACCTGAGAAATGCTCTGCAGCCACACACACACACACACACACACACACACACACACACACACACACACACACACACACACACACACACATCTAAAATGAATGTGGAAAAAAACCCATAATGATGCACTGTTTGTTTATGTTTTGTTTTGTTCTTTTCCCCTCTCATTTGTTAGTTTTCCAAATGTTCACTGTCTATACATGAGTTATGAATGACAGGTCTTGGCCTCGGCAGCTCAGTAGATGAGAGCAGATGAGGGTGTTCAGGGGTAAGATGAGCTGTCGGTGAGTTATTGTTACAGTGCAACCATTGCGTGTGGCGGCTCTGCCCCAGCAACTCTGTGCTGCACTGTCTTCTCACGAAAGGATTGACCAAGGGAGGGGAGTATCTGCAGCACAGTGCAATATCTAACGAACAATCTCTCAGAAGAAGCTATTAGAGTTGCATCAGATAAATGGTGAGCTTTCAGGGATATCAAAATGTTCAAGGAAAAAGGCAGGTGGGGCTCGGCACAGTGGGATAGAGCTGGAGGAGCACAACAGCAAAAGGAAACAACACACAGAGAGGGTGCATGTTTCACCAAGTCAAGGTGGCGTCGCCAGTGTTGAAATATCGCTCGCTGATGAGGCGTTTATGTGCCAAGTAATGAGATCACGTCACAATGCAACAGATTATTTAAGGTAATCATCATCTGTGACAAAATTTAATTTTTTAATATTTACATTCTAGACACACCTCCAGCTGCCGTGCTCTTTAATTCACAACACAAATGTGGTGGGCCTCCAGGTTATTTTTCTTTCATATGTGAATATATTATGATTTTTGGAATACTATTTACATGTCATTTAGCATGACTTGGGGTTTACATGCACCAAGTTGATTAAAACGTCTTGTGCTCATGGAAATGCATATGTAAAGACGAAAAGCATGCGTAATGTTCGTAAACTATTTATATTATACAAACTTACCTTAGTTCAGTTTAGGGTCAAGTTTAAAATACCCCTGTGGAATTGATTTGATTACTCAACATTTTCTGTGGTTTAATGACCAAAAAAATACACAGATTAGCCACAACCATACATTAATTATAATTTAAAAGTGGATGTAATTCAAGCAACATCAGCTCAAGTTTTGAAGTCTCAAGTTTTTCAGTTTAATTGGCTCCGTGTCAGTTTTTGAAGGCGGATGTTCACACAGACATCACATACAACCAGGAACCTATTGTGTCCACTCATGTGCAGTTCTTTGTTATATATTTTCCTGTAAATGAGAACATAATTGTCATGTTCTATGGAAGAAGGTCTACAGCAAACAATGTTAACTGATGTTCAAATTAAGTGAGAAGTAGACTCATTTCCCCTTAGATTTCCATTCAAACTGAGTTGGTTGAAGTGCAGCATCTTATTTACGTATACCGGAAAATGTGCCAACCTCGCTCATGCAATATTTTCAGTAATATTAGGACTGAAGTAACTGCTTTGTAACTCATTTGTTCTAGGAACCTTTACGCGTGGTGTAAAAGAAGCAGAAGAAACCGCCTGCATCGTGACATCAACTCCGTGTGTTGTTCACAGTGTTCATATCCCAAGCACATCCCTGCACCAGCCAACGTATTTACCAGAAAAAGAATTATTTATTGTCTACCTGTGCACTACGTGATTGCATTACATTTTTATTTTTAACACGGATGAAGTCACTGGTGGCCACCATTGTGTTTGCACAATTGTCTCCCTTTTTGTCACGTTGATGTTTGGTCGGAAAATAGCTGTCAGGACAGGTAAACAGCTCTGTGGTGCCATTTTGTCTGTCGCTTTTTTCATCAAAACATTTGCAGCTTCCTGGGTTTTAGATTCACATGGGTGGGTGGGGAGTTTTCTTCCACACCATTTTCTAACCCACTTTTCATTGACTGTCCAACTTTGCTGAGGTCAAATGTGTGTGCATGAGTGTGTTGACACTGTGATGTTAGTAAATGGCTGTGATTATGTTAGAGAGATACACTTTTATTAAAGCTGTAGCGCATAACTTTTAAATGTAAACAAATGTCTTTAATGTTCAAACCATTGCCAAATGAGTTTACACTATCCTGATTAAGCCTATCATCTCCACTCTGTAACTCTTTCTCTTTCAGTAAAGTAGTGCTGTGTTCTCGTATCGCCTGGCGACATTCCCTCACTACACACAGGGCAGTTTACTTCACAGCTAATGCAGGTGAGGCGGACACACAGCAGCTGCATGGTGCTTGTAAATAGAGAAGGCTGCAAAGGTTTGAGTTGTTGCTGTTGTTGTTGTTGTGTGTTGAAATCATCCTCTTCCCCCCCAAGACTGGTGGAACAACACAGAACAGATCAATGGTGAGTCAACGTGATACAACATACTTAATTACTGTGTAACACACAGACGCATGTCATGAGAACAATAATCCAGCATCAGGATTAAGCAATAAGACCCAACAATTATCTGTGCTGCAAACATATTGTTCCCCATATGAGCCAGATTGAGTCACTAACCAGTGCAGGAATGTGACCATATCCTGGGTCGTCATTGGCTTCCGAGCACACCGTACCAGCCTCGCACGCCCCACCATATCATTACCAGCTTACTCACCGTTCCTTAATCATTGGGGAAATTACTTAAATCGTAAAATCCTTTTTTTAACACATATTTTCTGTGCCCTCAGGTTATGACATTCACGACAACAGCAGAAGCAGAGATTCTCAGGAATTAGTCATTGTTGTGTCGATGCATCACAGGATGAGCTCTTCTTGAATGAAGTCATCTCAGGTAAATAATGAGAAAAAGGTTTTTGCAAAGTTAAGAAAAGAGCAGAGGTGGTGAGGAAAGTGACGCTTCACAGTTTATTTAACCCTCAGTACAATGGACATTTATTTAAAGCTGCCACAACCTGACAAACTGACCACTTGGGGCAGCAAACGTGTAAAGTCCTGACGTCACCCCCCTCCCGTCTTTCTAAATAAATAAGCTAAATATTTGGTTAACTGGTTTAACAATTAGAAGATACAATCTGCACATGACATGCTTGTTTAGATTCATCCATCTGACAAATATGAACCTAAATCAGCTCTCAGCTCTACTTTGTCTCTTCTTCTTCTCTTGTCCTTCTGTCACCTGATCAGTAGTTGACATGGAACCAGACAATAAGGTTGTAACCAAAGTAGTGAGCTCACATAAGCTCACACCACTCAGAACAATAACAATATGGTAATGATTTTGTGATTGGGAAGTCATATTATGGCAAAACTGTCTATAGTACTCACCACGTAACAGCTCGGTAACAACTATGGAAAAGTTGGAGAAAGAATTGAGTTTTTTTTTGTTTTGAAAACTTTATTTGAACATATAAAAGAAACGAACATAATAGACGAGTAAAGGCATAATAAGAAGAACAAAACAGAATGAAATAAATTAACAAACAAAATATATATTATACTGTGTGTATATATGAGACAAATGAGTGAGAAGAAGTTCGAGTTTCTTAAATCCCACCCCTTCTTTTAGTTTTAATAGATTTACCTTTACGACGAATCATAATATATAATCAATTCATATCACTGTCATTTACTATTATTAACATAACCTTATGAATAAATATGCACTAATAATGATGTTAGCACATATAATTATAATCATCATACATATCAACATGCATAACTTTATAATATGGAATTACCAATTTTGATTCACAAACATCTTTATATGAAGGTAATATCCTGATGGTATCCGACAGTAATTTTCATTACCAAGCTATTACCTGGATATTACTTTGGAATTCACATGCTATTACAATCATACAACAGCAAAAACATTACCATATTGTTACTGTTGTTACCTATAAATGGTTATTTGGTCCATTCCAGTCTCCCCAGACCACAAGGTTTGTGCCTCATTCCCCAACCACCAAGAAACCTCCAGCTATTTTCCAGCACACGCCGTCTGAGGACCACATGCTGCAAGTTTATTATTGTTACCATATTGTGATGTGCAAACTCAGCGGGCCGTAACGGAGCTGATCATTTGATAACCATTGCAGTTCTGCCCTCATTATGGACAGACTCTACAGAAACACAGGTGCACCTTTCATCAGAGCACATGTTGCTGATAAAAGGAGAAAAAGTTTGCTGCCCAGCAGAGAGAGCCTCTTTGTCGTCCAGTGGTGCTGCCGTGCCACGATGGCAACAAAGGTTCCCTTGAGCCTCTGCGGGTCAGGTCAGAGGTCACATTCCTTTCAGCCAGGTGAGATAAGAGAGGCATGTGGATCTCAGACTCCCTGGTGGGCGTCTGTCACCAGCTACATCAGCGTCTGACGTTTTTTGTGTAATGTCTCGTCAAGTTTGTTAACTTTACTCACTCATGTTTTTGTTTTCATATGCACTTCCTGTTATATTTTGTATTCACCTTTCCCTCTTGTTTCAGAGCCTGACCTTTTACATTACATTACATGTCATTTAGCAGACGCTTTTATCCAAAGCGACTTACAAAAGTGCATTTAAACATTTGGGTACAAATAAGAGCTAGAAGTAAGTAAGAGCTTCAAGTAGAACAAACTATGAAGTGCTAGTCATAAGTGCAATACACCTCCTTCCCTTCTGTGATTGTCTGCCCCACCTCTGATTGTATTCACCTGTTACCACTTACCTCATGCTTAAATAGTCCTGGTCTTCCCCTGGCATGTTGCCAGTTCGTCTTGTTTGGTCCATGAGCTACGTCGTCTAGTTTTTCATAGTATAGTCATTCATGGTTCCCTGGTTTAGTTTATGCAAATTGAGAATTGTTTGACCCTCCTGAATACTTCCTTGTGAGTTTTTTGATTATACACTTATTAAGTAAACTTTTTGTTAAGCTTTACATTGTCTTCGAGTTGTGCGTTTGAGTCCACCAGTCTCATGCCTGAAAGCATAACATTCTACCTCAACGCTGGAGAAATCCCAAGATGTTCAGTGTGGAAGGTAATTCACTAGCGCTCCCAAAGGTGAATTAACAATACGTCTTTTGCATTTCAACCGATATCTCATATTTCTTATCCAAATGTTGCAGGTCACCTAGCAAGTTTAAAATGATTAAATGAACTGATTTTCTTCAGTTGTGTATATTTTTTATTAAATCGCTAGTTTTGGATAGCATATTTGAGTTTTTCTTATTAAATACATTTTGGTTTGGGCATAGTATGGGGAAGGTTTACTGGTGAGGGACCAGAATGCACTTGGGTGTGCCTATGTTTTTTTGTATCAGCGTGAAAGAGACTTTTGTTCTTTAGTTTGTTTGCTTGTTTTTTTAAGGAAGTATACACTGTTAATCTAAAATAAATTTTAAAAAGGCTCTGTTTTAACGAGATTTTTTGTGGCCTGGATCAGTTTTTTGTTTTTTTTCTGAGTGAGAGAGCAGTGGAGCTCCCCGTCTTGATCACTGAATTACAAGAAAACATGTCCCAGTTGTTCAGTTTAATCCAGTTTGTTATGTTTAGTTTTCAATTCCTCATCCAACATTATGAAAATAAATGGTGGCTGCTGTAACAGCAGTCTCACAGACATGTTTATGTCGGGGTAATTCAGCCAACTGCTAAATTGATAAGTGAAGGTAGTTACATGGACATGTCATGTCAAACTATTTACATACGTTAGCACTGTACGGGGTCAGGTTGGCTGAGGGTTAGTGGGCTACAGGATCCTCCTGGAGGGGGATGCGTTGAAGGGAACTAAAAATAACATAAAAACCTTTTTAAAAATTCTAAAATCAAACAAAACAGCGATAACCAGAATTGGACATTACATTTCTTCCACCTGTGTAAGATATGGTGCACCGGTGGTCTTTTGATTTCATCATTGCCACTACAATTTTAATTTGCTGTAGATCCAAATTTGTCATGTTAATATGTTGCCCTTCACACAGTGTTTGTGTTAATGGGAACTGGTTGATATTGTTTGAAGCTCATTGCTGTGGAAACTAAATCTACTTGATCCACTTGTGCAACGACGGCATAAGCCAACGAGAGTCTCGCTGCAAAAAGAGGGAATCTTTGCAGAGGCTCCTCTTAATTTCCCCAAGGGGGAAAACGATGCATGAGTAACATGACTCCCCACATACTTCGACATACCACAGCCTCTATTTTGTGCAACACATATACAGTATTACCTTGTATCAGTGATCTCTGCTGGCAGAGAGCTCCGCATGCTTCTATCAGAAAATACTGTTTCCTGCTGACACCTTTGACTGTTACTGTAAGGAACTCTTTTGTCAGTGTTAAACAAAACAAAAAAGAAACATATATCAATTTACGCTAAATGAACGTGTGTGTTTATATGTTTACGCCTGTGTGCAAGCATGTTCATACTATGTCTCTGCATGTCTGTGTGGGTGTAACATAATCTGCAGAAAATGATCAAACCAGCTTTGGCAGTCTGTCTCTGACAGTTGCACAAATAGCATGTACAACACTATGTCACAAATATGTTGGCACCGTGCACAGAAACTGAGTTGTTCATTAAATACAGGAAGTGTATTAGCATGGGAACTACTTTGCAAGTTACAAGAGATTTATGGCTCATAATAAGACACGGGTGCAGGTTCTTTTCTTTGTCTTTTTAAGTTAGAACATTAATAGAGGTGATAATGTTACTTTGTGGCCTTTGTACAGAGCAAATAAAGCGGAGCATCCTGGACTTAAAAACATTCTGATACAAGATGTTAGCTGTAAATACATCTTCAATGCTGCTGTGATTGCAGGAGGAATATAAACGCCTCTAATGCCAAATATTGGACATGATGATTGGACGATGTCAAAGTGAACTCATAACGACTAGCAGGAGTGACACACAGAATCCATATGGAGTCATGTCTCCTCCACGTCAGTGCCAGACCCTCCATCTGGAAGCCACTTTAAACCTTTTGCAACTGACACAGGGCATGTCATGTCATCAACACTACTTCACTACACCATCTGGTCTCTTCACTCTTTGCATGATCTAGCCAGGGAGTGAAATGAAGGCCTTTACTTGATTGTTTCCTCGTCCTTGAGCAGAAACCCGCAGAAATGTATGTAGTGTAAACTAACGACAGATGGCAGGAGATGTAAAAGACCAGTGGCTGTCTAACCTACTGAGACAAAGTATTATGAGTCATAATTCCCAGTTTAAGACAAATAAATCTGGGGGGGGAAAACATTTGTTTGATAATGTTAACAACAGTTGACTTTTCAAATGTGTAATCTTACAATAATAAAGTTGTTTAGATCGACTATGCTGACCGTACAAACCCTAAATCATTTTTAAAAAGGCTCTGTTTTAATGAGATTTTTTGTGGCCTGGATCAGTTTTTTTGACTGAGTGAGAGAGCAGTGGAGCTCCCCATCTTGATAACTGAATTACAAGCAAACATGTCCCAGTTTTTCAGTTTAATCCAGTTTGTTATGTTTAGTTTTCAATTCCTCATCCAACATTATGAAAATAAATGGTGGCTGCTGTAACAGCAGTCTCACAGACATGTTTATGTCGGGGTAATTCAGCCAACTGCTAAATTGAAAAGCGAAGGTAGTTACATCGATATGTCATGTCAAACTATTTACATACGTTAGCACTGTATGGGGTCAGGTTGGCTGAGGGTTAGTGGGCTACAGGATCCATCGCATATACAAATACAATGACACAAGAATTTGATCTTTGGACAAAATAATTACATATATAAACAGGCAACAGTATTGCACACACAACAGAGAGCAACATGTAAACATGTAAAATTAAGTGAAAACACACAAGAGACAGCATTCAGGTAAATAATTATACAGTTTTTCTATTCAATAAATCTAGTCTTTTGAACAATCATCCACACTGAAATATATATACATACATATATATATATATATATTATCTTGACCACAAATTGTATATGTATGTATATATATATATATATATATGTATGTCTATATATATATATATATAGACATATATATATCTGTATGGGCAGGCTGAACAGATTCATGATATAATCAGTTCTGTCATTTAATCACTGATTAAGTGTTTTAAATGAGTGGGTTTATTATAGTTTAATGTGTTAAACCTGCCATCCCATCCAAATCTTCCAAATCTCTTTGTATATATTAAATTTATGTGTCTTCACATTAATATGAATGGCCAAGAGATCATTTTGGTACCATATAAACCACATGTGTTTACACTCTTGTTTTTGTACAGATTAAACAAACAAGATAAATATAACATGTTCTAAAAGCTTTAAAGATGCTGCTAGAAGAAATGCAGCTGCATGCTAAGCTAAGGATGGGCTCATCCCTGAGAGAGGATCTCTCTTATCTTATGACATTTAATCTGTTCATTTTGCAAATGTTTAACCATCCCTTTGATAACATGAATAGATTATTGACAGATCGATATTTAACTGTGTTCACAGGACATGAAACTATGATCAGAATATGTTTTTCATTTTCCCACAAACTTATTTCCGGGAAATATGCTAATATGTACTTTTTAAAAGACACTTTCCACTATCTCACACAGAATTACCAAATCAGTTTTGTGTGACATAATCCAAAATAAATATAATTTAAATGCTGTGTTAATCATCCACACACACACACACACTCACACGTATTTGTCTTGACATTGTTTTTTCACAAAACACAACTTGAAAGGAGCGATTGCATCCTCGTGTGAGTAATAATCTGACGCTGTCACTTGATTGAAGTGTCTCAACTGCTAAAGTGTCCCTCCAGGGTTTTTTTTGAAGGCAAATATCGTGTGCAAACCATGATGTCACCCAGGAAAGGAGTCGTAGATCACTGTTACAAAATGAAGATGAAGGCTCGTTGGCCATGAAGTGATTGTGAGTCGTTTATTTCAGCCCAACCTTAATATTACAACACCTTCTCCCAACCATTCTATATTTATGTTGATTAAAAGTCAAACCTGGACACAAGACAAAAGACCTTTTGCGAGTGGTATTAGCACAACCAGGTTAGACCCCGAAAGCCTGACATGCGATATGTTTTGATAAGGATTACCATCACCAGCATAGTAACAGCAAGTTGTGTCTGTGTTGTGGTTTGTCTTGTATGTATCAGAGAGAAGCATCAAAGACTCTGATCCATCTCCGTTAGTCACCTGTCTCAGCATGTCCCATCTTGTGCGTGTCCACTCAGTCTGAAAACAGCACCTTTGGCTGAATAGTGACGTGATCGTAGTTGAATCTTGAGAGAGAAAGACACTTCGCACTTCATCTGTTGTGTACTTATGATTCTTTGTTACTTTACTATTACAGTACAGTAACAACATGGTAAAAGTACAGCAGTCATTTTGTCATGTGGGTATTGCTAGAAATATGAATAACAATGTACAGATACATACATTTTGTACTTAAATACAGCAACAAAATATTTGTACCTATTTGTTACACTGTATATACATACATATGTATATATGTATACACCTTACACCCAATACATTGTTATTACCTTATTTATTACTATAGAAATAGGATGACATTACCATATTACTCCCATTTTACAAATGATTACATACTATTACTATAGTGTTACTGTACTGTACATTATTTTTGAGTGATAATCACTACATCATCTCAAATTGTATCAAAGACATAATCAGCAGCAAATGAGGATTAAAAAGGTTACATTTGTATTGCTCCTTTAACAAAAATGGCCACAAAATGAGAGGTGAAAAGATAATATTGTAAGTTCTAAGCAACTGTAACTAATTCAGCATATAAAAGGTAAATTATTGCGTCTTTGGCCGATATTTCTGTCAGAATGTGCTTTGTTTAGGTTGTTCACGTATGTCTCGCAGTAATGTGACATTATAATTATTGTCAGTGAGCGGTGCCAGGCAGAATCACTCGGGTTGTCATGATTTGTTGGTTTTTGACAGAAATTAGACTCATTGATCACCCAAAGCCACAATTATGCAGGGTTTTGTTAGCGGATTTTAACATCGTAATTCCTTTATATGATTTATTTCTCTCAGTAGCACAATCTGGGGTCATAAAGAAAAGCAGAGATCATTCAGTCAATCAACACGTCATCAGTGTGGGAGTCATCAGCATTTTTGCTTTCGGGCAAACCAGGAGAAGAATGACTCACCTGAAAGTGCTCGTTTACTTTGTATGAACCTTTGGCAGCAAAAAAACATCTGAAAATATACTGCAGGAAAGTTAACTGTCATGTTTTGATTCAATTTGGAATGGATAATGGAGTTTGTTGACAGAGACGATTGAGTTAAACAGGGAAGATGATCATAGAGACAGAGAGGAAGGATTACAGTCATAAAAGGCCTGACGTGGACAGTGTTATCACATACAATTTATGTACAAGTCTGCCGGCTCCTGTAAACGTGCAACACTAAATCTCTTGAGTAGTCATCCATGTGAATATAGAACTTTCTTTTGTCTTGATTACAAAATACATTCACACTTTCACATTCATTCACACATACTTTTATAAAACACATCTATTTTATATGCAGAGCTTTTTCTGTCTCATTCCCATTCATTGACATACAGGTGAGACAATTTTGGTTGTTTTTTTAATAAAAATAAAAAAAAGAAATTCAAACCGAACCCTATTTTTCTTTCTTTTTTTCACCTTTTTAAGATTTGTGTCTTATTATTTATTTTTATTCCTATAATTTTACAGTTTTCAGCATATTTAACTTTGAGTTGATTTCTCACAGTTCAGTTCCTGTGCTGTTCTATATTTATATATATATACACATTTATATATATATACATTTCTGTATAGCACAGAAATTGTTTTTCTCCCACATTGTGTGAGTAGTACAAATTAAAACACTCATATATGTGTATGTAATGCTCAAGCATGCCTTTAATGGAGTTATAGACCTTTTTAGTCGTAGGACAAACACAGATTTTTACCAGTAACATTATAAGGGTTCTACTAATTAGAGAGTCGGGTTCATACTATTGTTCAAGTGTAGTGTGACCTACAATATTGAGTAGGTCACACTAAATACTTTGTTTTTCTGAAAAATTTGTTATTTTAAAACTGCATACATGTTTCCTGTGTTTTCTGGATGTGTTTCATAAAGTGGTTGAGAGATAATTATACTGTATGATCATTACAGTATTGCTAAAACCAAAAAGAGAATCGAATGAGTCGCCACCATGAAGAAAACTAAATATAAAATGTATGTAAGCTTTTTCAGAAAAATCATATCACCCCTTGATCATGGAAAGGATTGCATAACGGCTATTATTGTTTGTGTGTACGTGCAGGTTGACAGGCTCCCCCTGTTACCATGACAAGTACCATTAGGCACACCAGTGTTTCTTTATTTAGACTGTAGTTCATACATTCCCCTGGCCTTGATAAAATCTCACATCTATGTGTGTGTGACCGGAGTTTGTCTCTGTATCAGAGGAAAAGCTCGATGAGAGCACGTTGACAAAGAAAGGACAGCTAAGTTCAGTCCAGTTATGGCTGCCCTTTCTATCACAGCATCACTGTAGGCATGTTGGAGCCGTATCTCACAGATCTGAAAAATGTTCATGATTTATTAGAAAACCTTTGGTATCACCCGGTCAAGAATGGCACGGACGAGCCATACAATATCTCTGTGAGATAATTATTTTATCTTGATTTGAAACTGGCCTGCACACCTCTAGAGTCACGTACGGCTCACATTTGAGTCACAAGAATGTAACAGGTGATGGTTCATGGAAAAGTAAGATGGATCAAAAGTGTTCTTGCTGTAAAGAGGCTGTGAGTTGTTTGGTGGAACAGAACCCTTTCGTGCCTAGCTGAAAGATGGCGTGTGACTATTTGCAGCCTCGGCCACCCACAGAGATAAAAGAGGAATGGTGTCGTGCAGACAAAGACACCAAGTCTCACCAGTCCCTTAGATGCCTGCACTTACTTGGAAGAGAACACTTGGCATGTTAGGGAAGTCGCTTTCTTCTTTTTTTCCTCCTTTACATCAGAGGGGAAATTCCACCTTTGCACTTGTTAGTGTGCTCATCACATATCCACTGTTCATACATTTCTTCCCTTTTTATGGGTAAAGGGTGTTTTTTTTTGTTTCAAGTGTCTCTTTTAATCTAGCATATTACTCCCTCGCATGCAAGCAGCAGGTTTTGTTTGTTCTAGCAGGTCAGGCCTCTCATACCACGTCTTGATTCATAATTTATCCTTGACGTTTTTTTTGGCCGACATAACTGAGACAATTAGGTCAGGTATCTGCAAAAGACTAAAGAGTATTGTTGTGATTTCTACATGGGTTTGGTGCAGTAGTGCAACAGGTTGCACACTGTTGCGTGTGAACCTCTGGCCTGTTGCCAGATATGAAAGTCAGCTTAAAGACATAAGAAATGAGGTATGCTTTGATTTTTAGAAGAGAGTGTGTCATGGAATATGCTTGAATGTGCTTAAGATCACAATATCTATTATTGAGTATCATATCGGGCAATTGATTTGGCCGGTGATAACATTGATTGTTTCACAGTTACCTATCCAAAACTAATTTTGGTTTGGTAATATACTTAGGCTCCATATCAGTCAGCAGCCAATGGGGAAAAATATGTTGAGCGGTTGGTTATGACATGTTGCCCAATGGTTAAAACCTACTCTTTTCTTTCATGAATCATATTATTTTCGTTGAGAGTAATTTATGAATGTTTGCATAATGTAAACATATGCATCCATATGCATATGTCCATAATTCATTTTAAAAGTGTCAGAAATCTGTGTCTATTATAGAACATTTTAGCTGTTTTAAATTAAAGAAATTACATTACAGCTTACAGGTTGTCTTGGGAGAACGTGATACATAATTATTATTATTTTTAGCTGAGTGTGTGAATGCACATTGTGGAAAACTTTTACCCGAATTACATTCCCTGCCTAAATAAAGAGCATCTATAAATTCCCCAACAGAGGCCCCATCACGCACAGTCAAGACTGACACGGCTTCAAATCACAACAATAGTGTTAATAATCATTGAAAATGAGAACTTGTGAAGTTATGACTTCAGTGCTGATGTTTAGCCACAGGGTGGCGCAGTTATTACATAAAGAGTAGACCTGAGAGAAGCCCAGTGTGTGTGTGTGTGTGTCAGTCCAGCAGGTGGCAGCATTTCCTACAGGTGGCGTTTTTTTTCCCTCTGTTTTAGGAAAAATGTTTTGAATTAACAACAATTTCAGCTGCCATTTTTCTTTTGTTTGTCCTGCGAGGACATGGACGTTGATTAATGACAGGTGGAGCTGCTCCTGCACAAAAACACACTGATTTAAAAGCCTTTGTGTACTTTCCATGACTTGGTATATTCCACTCCTCCCCTCTGAGTCGATCTATTTGGAATGTTCCACTTCCTTTGTCGGAGGCGGAGCTTCTTCTACACAGAGAATCTGTAAAACGGGAGGAGGACGAGGAGCAGCGTGAACGAACATGTGGACAAATGTTTGGTAACTTAAAAATGACCCACACATTTCTTAGATTCTCTGTTGAAGCTCTGTTCACACCCGACCTCAGATTACACCTGCTAATGCTAACGTAACGTCACTGCTCCACAGCAAACACACGATCAAATATGAACTTTCCTACAATAGCATGTCATCAAAAACGTTAAAATATAAATTCTCCACATGTCCTCAAAGAACTGTCCAAAACGTCAAAGAATGTCCTCAACAAAAAATGTCAATAGACCATTAAAACTCCTCTGGCCAGGAGCAGGTTAGCTGCTCCACAGCAAACGTGTGTGTTTTCAACGCATCTGTTGAAAAGTCAGTCAGTCATCATCTAACCGCTTTATCCTCCACCAGAGGGTCGCGGGGGGTGCTGTGCCAATCTCAGCTACATCGGGCGATAGGCGGGGTACACCATGGACAGTTCGCCAGTCCATCGCAGGGCCACACACAGATAGAGACAAACAACCATTCACTCTCACACTCACTCCTACGGTCAATTTAGAGTGTCCAATTTACCTATTCCCCACATTGCATGTTTTTGGACTGTGGGAGGAAGCCGGAGAGAACCCACGCACACACTGGCTCGAACCCGGGTCTTCTCGCTGCAAGGCGAGAGTGCTAACCACTACACCACCGTGTGGCCCATCTGTTGAAAAGTGACAGTGTCAAATATATAATTATATAGTATGACATCAACAACTGCCTTCATACTGACAAAAAAGTGTCCTAGTATAGTATGTCGTTAAAAAAACGTATATTATTTAGTAAACTATCCAATTATAAACTGTCACTAATTTTCACTATGCCATTAAAACTGTTAAGAATGAGTATCTAGTCTGGCCAGTAGGGGGCAGGTTAAGTAAAAAAAAAAGACGCTGTTGAGGAGCAGTGGTTTAGAAGAATTTCCAAATAAAAGTGTCCATGTTGTCGATATGGACCAATATATAGTTGACAATAAAAAGGCATTTCGTCACTCATTTACTGCAGTGAGCACATTTGAACACTTTAAAGAGGACACTGCTTTTTCTCACCATGTCTTCTGACTGAACACCTGCAGACAGCTGCAGTTAAAGGCACAGTTCATGTGTTTTCAAGCATGGTTGAATGAGGTCATTGTCATCAGAATTTAGGGCAATCAGAAAAAAAACAAACAAGCCATGACTTTACAGTGACGAGTAAAAAGAGGCTTTCGGCAGCGCTGTCACTAAATACATCAGAATCCTCTGTTAAATATTGAGATTTTACAAACGTTTAAAGGATTTTTAAAGTCTTTGTAACGGATCTACATCTTTGTTTGGACCAGGACCAGGAGCCAGGACCAGGAGCCAGGACCAGGGGCCAGGGCCAGGAGCCAGGAGGAGCTGGAGGAGGACGAGGAGCAGCGGGGACAGGTGTGTGGTAACTGCTGCTTGAAAAGGATCCGCACATTTCTTAGATGTTCTGTTGACGCTCTGTTCACACTTGCTGTTAACATCCGACCTGAGGGATCCGATCACAGGTGTTCAGATTACACCTGCTAATGCTAATGAGACGTCACTGCTTGACATGTAAATACACACACCTTTCATTTCATTTCTCTTCACATACAAATGCTGTTGTTTTCTGATTGTTACAGAAAGACAAAGAATCCAGGAAATCTTAATGTTATTATATTAATAATAATCGAGTATTTGTTTGGGCCAGAAAATGTTTGAAAAATGTTGATCAGTGTTTCTCAAACCTGGAAATTATGATTCTCAAATGTCTTTTCTTTTATCCACAAACCAAAAAATATTCAGTTTGAATTATTTCTTTGTTATTATAATAATAATAATAATAATAACAACAATAATAAGCCCATATATCAGAGTGCAGTCATTAGTCATATCGGCAGACCTCGCACATATCCCATAAAACTTTTCAAAGCCAATATCTGCCCATGACGATAATATCTTGCATCCCGACACCTTCCATGTCAGGTGTAAACTTAACAACAAGCTATTGTTTATTAAAGAATTAAATCAAGCTTTCTGATTTTACAGCTTCTTAAATGGCAACATTTTCTGTTTTCTTTGCTCCATAAAAACAAAGAAACTCAATCATTTTTGCTTTGTGAACAAAAACAACACGTTTGACGACATCATCATTTTCACCTTTAAAAAACACTCATCAACATTTTAGCACATTTTATGGACCAAACCATCACTCTTTCACCTGTGATTTCATCACCTCACACGGACGTTAACAGCACTTGTCAACAGAGCCTCTGTTTAATGTGTTCACATCATTTATACATCGTTTTACAGGTGAAAACTGTGGACGAGTCAAAGTGGCAACATTCAATCAATAAACACACCATTAAATAATGACTCAAATGTTTCTCACATTCATTCACACTGGAATTAAATACATACACGTCTTATTAAATGTGTCGTTCATTCAAATACCAAATTCGTTTAATGTAAAAAAAAAACAAAAAAACATATAGAATTACTGCAACACAGGACCATGAAATTGTTCATTAAATAGTGAAGAAATTATATATATTTTTTACATCAAATGTAAGGTATTTTAATGAATGGATGTCACATTTAATAAGGAGACATTTATGTATTTAATTCCAATGTGAATGAATGAATGTGAGACACATTTGAGTCATTATTTAATGGTGTATTTATTGATTGAATGTTGCCACTTTGTCTCGTCCAAAGTTTTCACTTGTTAACAATGTAAAAATGATGTGAACACATTAATCACACAGACGTCTACTTCATGTGCTCATCATTTTTAAGCAGCAGTTACTGGACACCTGGACCCAACTGTGTGGTCAACAGTCCAGGGAGTGGACCCCTATCAATTTTTTTTTTGTCTTTTTATGGCTTTTTTGGGGCAAAAATATAAAATAAAATGGTATAACCCCCTTCTGTTATCTTTGTGGGAGGCCGGGGGAGCACAGCCCAGCCCCGACCTCCCACCACTACACTCGCGCGTAGTTTGGCCCCGGCGCCGGGGCCAGGTATTCGTACCGTGCTGGATTTGAACCAGCCACTGCCGGACTGGCACAACCTTGTGGTTGCGAACTAATCCAGCGCGCCACGAACCCTTGGGATACTTTGGAGAAGCTCTTGGTGTTTTTCACTCTTCACTTTGGCTGTGGAACCTTAAACCTTCAAGTATAAAGGAATTGAACCGTCAACGTAAGGACTGAAAGGCAGCTCTCTAACCAACTGAGCTAACTGTCCACGCTCTTCCTCAGGTTTTCTCAGACCAATCTACTCTCTGTGTTGAATATTGTGCTTAAAAAGGTGCTTCATCCAAGATTTGATCCCCTGACCTCAGGAACTCTAGTCCTTGACTAAACCACGTGAGCTGTTTGTCCTCGCATAGAATCACTGAAACGTTCAACGTCTTTCAATAACAGATGACCCAATAATGCCAAAAATACGTCACACTGATGAAGTATTTAAGAATGTCTGTGCAGGGTGCTGGGCCACACGGCTGGCGTAGTGGTTATCGCTCTTGCCTTTGAAACAAGAAGACCTGGGTTCGAGACCCAGTCGGAACCAGGATCTTTCTGCATGGAGATTTTCCATGTTCTCCCCATGTGTGCGTGGCTTTTCTCCGGGTTCTCTGGCTTCCTCCCACAGTCCATCAATCATCTACCGCTTTGTCCTCCACCAGAGGGTCTGAGGGGGTGCTGTGCCAAGCTCAGCTGTCATAGGGTGATAGGCGAGGTACACCCTGGACTGTTCACCAGTCCATTCAAAACATGCAATAGGGCAGATTGGTACGTTTCCACACTGTTCTACTTAAACATTCGCTTTGAGTAAGATTCGAACCCCTGACCATAGGAACTCCAGTCTTCCGTGTAACCACACGAGCTATATGTCCTAGTCTGTTTTTTTTGCACAATATGGAAGTCTTTCAATAATAGAACCCACGGTTTCAAAAAATGTCAGACTGATAAAATATTTAAGAACGTCTGTCCCGTTATATGGGCAACATGGTTGGTGTCGTGGTTAGTACTCTTGCCTTTGAATCGAGAGGACCTGGGTTCAAGTCCTGCTTGGAACCAGAATCTTTGTGCATGGAGTTTTAGAGACAAACAACCATTCAACACATTCACTCTCACACATTTAGATGTGTTTCAATTGTGGATTATCCATGACTTCACAGACGTCAGCCTGATTGACCAGCTCAGTTGGTCAATTCGTGACCGATTAACCTAATCCCCATATTGCATGTTCTTGGACTGTGGGAGGAAGCCAGAGAACCCAGAGATAAGCCACGCACACATGGGGAGAACATGGAAAAAGTCCACGCAGAAAGATCCTGGTTCCAACTGGGTCTCGAACACAGGTCTTCTTGTTTCAAAGGCAAGAGCGATAACCACTACGCCAGCCGTGTTGCCCAGCGTCCCGCACAGACATTCTTAAATACTTCATCAGTGTGACGTATTTTTGGCATTTTTGGGTCATGTGTTATTGAAAGACGTAGAACGTTTCAGTTATTCTATGCGAGGACAAATAGCTCATATGGTTTAGTCAAAGACTAGAGTTCCTGAGGTCAGGGGATCAAATCTTGGATGAAGCACCTTTTTAAGCACAATATTCAACACAGAGAGTAGATTGGTCTGAGAAAACCTGAGGAAAAGTGCGGACAGTTAGCTCAGTTGGTTGGAGAGCTGCCTTTCAGTCCTGATGTTGACGGTTCAATTCCTTTATACTTGAAGCTTTAAGGTTCCACAGCCAAAGTGAAGAGTGAAAAACACCAAGAGCTTCTCCAAAGTATCCCAAGGGTTCGTGGCGCGCTGGATTAGTTCGCAACCGCAAGGTTGTGCCAGTCCGGCAGTGGCTGGTTCAAATCCAGCACGGTACGAATACCTGGCCCCGGCGCCGGGGCCAAACTACGCGCGAGTGTAGTGGTGGGAGGTCGGGGCTGGGCTGTGCTCCCCCGGCCTCCCACAAAGATAACAGAAGGGGGTTATACCATTTTATTTTATATTTTTTTCCCCCCCAAAAAAGCCATAAAAAGACAAAAAAAAAATAGGGGTCCACTCCCTGGACTGTTGACCACACAGTTGGGTCCAGGTGTCCAGTAACTGCTGCTTAAAAATGATGAGCACATGAAGTAGACGTCTGTGTGATTAATGTGTTCACATCATTTTTACATTGTTAACAAGTGAAAACTTTGGACGAGACAAAGTGGCAACATTCAATCAATAAATACACCATTAAATAATGACTCAAATGTGTCTCACATTCATTCATTCACATTGGAATTAAATACATAAATGTCTCCTTATTAAATGTGACATTCATTCATTAAAATACCTTACATTTGATGTAAAAAATATATATAATTTCTTCACTATTTAATGAATAATTTCATGGTCATGTGTTGCAGTAATTCTATATGTTTTGGGTTTTTTTTTACATTAAATGAATTTGGTATTTGAATGAACGACACATTTAATAAGACGTGTATGTATTTAATTCCAGTGTGAATGAATGTGAGACACATTAGAGTCATTATTTAATGGTGTGTTTATTGATTGAATGTTGCCACTTTGACTCGTCCACAGTTTTCACCTGTAAAACGATGTATAAATGATGTGAACACATTAAACAGAGGCTCTGTTGACAAGTGCTGTTAACGTCCGTGTGAGGTGATGAAATCACAGGTGAAAGAGTGATGGTTTGGTCCATAAAATGTGCTAAAATGTTGATGAGTGTTTTTTAAAGGTGAAAATTATGATGTTGTCAAACGTGTTGTTTTTGTTCACAAAGCAAAAATGATTGAGTTTCTTTGTTTTTATGGAGCAAAGAAAACAGAAAATGTTGCCATTTAAGAAGCTGTAAAATCAGAAAGCTTGATTTAATTCTTTAAAAAAACAATAGCTTGTCGTTAGTTTACACCTGACATGGAAATGTGTAGGGATGCAAGATATTATCGTTATGGGCAGATATTGGCTTTGAAAAGTTTTATGGGATATGTGCGAGGTCTGCCGATATGACTAATGACTGCACTCTGATAAATGGACTTATTATTGTTATTATTATTATTATTATAATAACAAAGAAATAATTCAAACTGAATATTTTTTGGTTTGTGGATAAAAAAAAGACATTTGAGAATCATAATTTCCAGGTTTGAGAAACACTGATCAACATTTTTCAAACATTTTCTGGCCCAAACAAATACTCGATTAATGGAGAATATAATAACATTAAGATTTCCTGGATTCTTTGTCTTTCTGTAACAATCAGAAAACAACAGCATTTGTATGTGAAGAGAAATGAAATGAAAGGTGTGTCTATTTACATGTCAAGCAGTGACATGTAGCATTAGCAGGTGTAATCTGAACACCTGTGATCGGATCCCTCAGGTCGGATGTTAACAGCAGGTGTGAACAGAGCATCAACAGAACATCGAAGAAATGTGCGGAACATTTTCAAGCAGCAGTTACCACACACCTGTCCCCGCTGCTCCTCGTCCTCCTCCAGCTCCTCCTGGCTCCTGGCTCCTGGTCCTGGCTCCTGGTCCTGGTCCAAACAAAGCTGTAGATCCGTTACAAAGACTTTAAAAATCCTGTAAACGTTTGTGAAATCTCAATATTTAACAGAGGATTCTGATGTATTTAGTCACAGCGCTGCCGAAAGCCTCTTTTTACTCCTCACTGTAAAGTCATGGCTTGTTTGTTTTTTTTTCTTATTGCCCTAAATTCTGATGACAATGACCTCATTCAACCATGCTTGAAAACACATGAACTGTGCCTTTAACTGCAGCTGTTTGCAGGTGTTCAGTCAGAGGACATGGTGAGAAAAAGCAGTGTCCACTTTAAAGTGTTCAAATGTTCTCACTGCAGTAAATGAGTGAAAAGATGAGGAAAATACATGAAATCCTTTTTATTGTCAACTATATGTTGGTCCTATCAACACGGACACTTTTATTTTGAAATTCTATTAAACCACCCTTAACCTGCCCCCTACTGGCCAGACTAGACACTCATTCTTAACAGTTTTAATGGTATAGTGACATTTTTTGACAGTTTATAATTGGATAGTTTACTAAATAATATACGTTTTTTTTAACGACATACTGCACTAGGACACTATTTTGACAGTATGAAGGCAGTTGTTGACGACATACTATATAATTATATATTTGACACAGCAAACACACACGTTTGCTGTGGAGCAGTGACGTCACATTAGCGGCAACTAACCTGCTCCTGGCCAGACTAGATAGTCATTCTGAACAGTTTTAATGGTCTATTGACATTTTTTGTTGAGGACATTCTTTGACGTTTTGGACAGTTCTTTGAGGACATGTGGAGAATTTATATTTTAACGTTTTTGATGACATGCTATAGTAGGAAAGTTCATATTTGATCGTGTGTTTGCTGTGGAGCAGTGACGTTACGTTAGCATTAGCAGGTGTAATCTGAACACCTGTGGTCGGGTGTGAACAGAGCTTCAACAGAGAATCTAAGAAATGTGTGGGTCATTTTTAAGTTACCAAACATTTGTCCACATGTTCGTTCCCGCTGCTCCTCGTCCTCCTCCCGTTTTACAGATTCTCTGTGTAGAAGAAGCTCCGCCTCCGACAAAGGAAGTGGAACATTCCAAATAGATCGACTCAGAGGGGAGGAGTGGAATATACCAAGTCATGGAAAGTACACAAAGGCTTTTAAATCAGTGTGTTTTTGTGCAGGAGCAGCTCCACCTGTAATTAATCAACGTCCATGTCCTCGCTGGACAAACAAAAGAAAAATGGCAGCTGAAATTGTTGTTAATTCAAAACATTTTTCCTAAAACAGAGGGAAAAAAACGCCACCTGTAGGAAATGCTGCCACCTGCTGGACTGACACACACACACACACACACACACTGGGCTTCTCTCAGGTCTGCTCTTCATGTAATAACTGCGCCACCCTGTGGCTAAACATCAGCAATGAAGTCATAACTTCACAAGTTCTCATTTTCAATGATTATTAACACTATTGCTGTGTCCTCTGTTGGGGACTTTATAGATGCTCTTTATTTAGGCAGGGAATGTAACTCGGGTAAAAGTTTTCTACAATGTGCATTCACACACTCAGCGAGAATAATAATAATTATGCATCACGTTCTCCCAAAACAACCAGCTGTTATAGTTTCACTTAGCTAAAATAAATGTGAACAATACATGGCTGTAGAAAGAGAACGGTAGCCTGTAATAGTGTATGATAATAAGTTTTTGTTTACTTTGTTATGCATGATAATAAGTTAGCAGGCTACTTTTATTTTGAGTTTGTTACATGCCACCGGTCTGTCCGCCGTCATATTAATAAATGAGAAACAAAAAACGAAAAAAGGAATTTGCTGAGAGAAAAATCCGTTTTTTGGTTTTGTCAGAAATATCTGATAGTATGCATAGAATGTGTGTGTGATTTTAGTGAAAAGAAAACTTCTGGGAATCATGAAGTGTTGTTGGATGAACACATTTCGACAGATCTGGATCTTTCACAGATCTTTCCACAGAACATTCACATTAAACTGAATAAAAGTGTGTGTTCTTGTTTTATAAATAATCATATTTTAATTTTATTTGTAGTGATGTATTTTGTGTTGTATGTTTTCAATTATTTAAATGATAAAATTGCTTTAACCACTGTACTTCTATTCATTGGCGTCCTAGAGGATGAAACATGGAAGCGCCTAGCATTTGTCAGAACTACAACTCCCAGCGTGCACTTCGCGTGGTTGTACTTCCGCATTAAAACAACCATTCGTGATTCTCCGGCAATGGACAATAACAATGTGAAGGCGATATTGTTTGACTTGGACAACACGCTGATTGACACAAACCGAGCAGGTGGTGTGGCGATACAGAAGGTGATTAATCCTCATTATACCTCACGTTTTTGTTTTTAGTGCGCCGCCATATTTATAACGTCAGCCTGACGAGATTTCTGTGACTGCTGTTGGTTATACTTCAGTTTCGAGTCGGGAGCTACAAATGGGTCGCGGTATAATTTTGAGGTCGCTAAATAACATTTCAGAGCTTTTTCAAGACTATTTACTCAAGATTTAAGTGCAGTACAGCTCCGGGCCACACGAGGGAGCCTGTTCAACAAGGAATTTGTGCTTCTCAGCGGGACTTTTTCTCTAAAGAGCTCCCCCTTGTGTCTACTGCTTTATCCTCACAGTGCTGACACCATTCCACAACACCTTGGAAAAGTTCTCCCCAGGTGTTGTGATTCGTTTTGTATTTTTTTTTTTTTTACCAGAACAGATGTATTGCACACATACATTGCTCGTTTTATTTCTTTAACTAATCACATTGCCATTTTGTGACAGTAACAGTGTGTGACACACTGAAATTTTTTTTCTCACCTTCGCTTAAAATTAAATAATAAAATGCTGAATCCACCAAAATAAGTGTCATAAATGTTCTCTGAATTATTGTTCAATTACAAAAAGAGAGAGTTAACTTACTGAGGGTTTTGTGTCATGTGACTTACAGACCAGTGAACTTATGAAGGCTACACTGGGCCTGGATGACGACACTGCCAGCAGCATCTGTAACAAGTACAAGCAGAAGCTTTTCCATACAAGTTTTGACCCAGCAGCCGGACGATCCATAGACGATGTACGAGTGGGTCATTGGGAGGAGAGCATCCAGGAGACTGTGGGCAATGCTTCCACAGCCTCTCTCGCAGCTCAGTGCTACTCCCTGTGGAAAAGCAGTCGCCTCGAGTTTCTCAGTCTGTCCCCTCAAGTATGCGACCTCCTGAAACAACTGCGCAGTAGATACAAGCTGCTGCTGCTGACCAATGGAGAATCTCAGTCCCAGAAGGAGAAAGTGCAGGCAGTCAAATGTGAGGACTTCTTTGATGCCATTGTGATTGCAGGAGATTACACAGAGCAGAAACCATTCTTGTCCATCTTCACGTTGTGTTTCAACATGCTGGGGGTGGAAGCTCAGGACTGTGTTATGGTTGGAGACTCTCTGGACACAGATATTCAGGGGGGATTTAATGCAAGAGTACGAGCTACAGTTTGGATCAACAGTACAGAAGGCGCTGTGCCAGCTGGAGCAGTGAAACCGGACTACACCATTCCTACTGTCTTAGATCTGCCACATGTTCTGGAACAGCTAAAGTGAAATCTGAAATAATGGGACACTGGACATTTTAATATTTAGGTAAGGGTTTTAATTTAAGGGTGAATGTCATGATCTTTTAACTCCATGGGCTCTGTGGTAACATTGGTTTCAACATGTATCATTTTCTATTTTAAATGTTAAAACTAATGTAAGATTGTTTATCTGTCATTATTAATTCAATCAATGGGGATCTGTAATTTAAGACCAATCACCTTTTGAGAATAGTGGATCTGAATACTTCCATTCCAAAATTGTTCACATAGTTTAGCACAATAAGAATCAGCAATAAAATAACAAATAAACGCTCAGAATGATTGTACAATATAACTTTAGTTTGTATGCACCTCAACAGAACATGTCAATACATAATTTCACTCATATCCTACTACATTTTCTCAAGGTCAACTTTAATAAAAAAAGAAAAACAGTTAATGGGGCCAAAGTCTTTGGCATTTTAATATTCATACACACATCATGGCTATACAGTATCTGTTATCTGTAGCAAGGTTCAACAGTTTTAATCAAAACCATTAAAAATTGTTCGACACTTTCTGTCTCATCATATTTAGAGCAAGTATCTACTCATTCCTTTACAAATTTCACTTCACATCCAGTTTGACTTTGATGTTCATCGCAGCAAGTTCTGCTACAAAGTAGCGGAAGACATAAGGAACAGACACAGAGTCAATCGAGTCACTTTTTCCACACAGGGTGCACACAGTTTTACGGTGGCGCATTGATGACCAGTAGGGCGGTGGTTTCTCTAACAGAGGAGAGAGGAGGCTGCCGCAGTCAATACATACCTGAGCTACTGATCGGTCTGAGCAGTTAAAGAGGCGATCATGAAGAAGGAAGGACGAGCCATGTGCCAGCAGGGCGTCTCGCTCCATCTCACCAAAACGGATGCCTCCCTGGATGTTCCTTCCTCCCACTGGCTGGTTAGTCACCTTGTCTCGAGCACCTGTGGTCCTCACCTGAAATTTGTCAGAGACCATGTGACGTAGCCGCTGGTAGTAGACAACCCCGATAAAGATGTCGGCCTCGAGCTCCTGACCACTCAAGCCACTGTAGAGCCGCTCCGTGCCATAATAGTTGTAGCCACCAGCCCGGAGCAACTCTCCAAAGTATTCCAGTGCAGAGTTCTGCTCAGAAAAGGTGAAGGGCGTGGCGTCATGGCTCAAGCCGTGCAGGGCACCAGACTTGCCTGCCATGCTCTCAATGAGCATCCCAATGGTCATACGAGAGGGGAAGCCGTGGGGGTTGAAGAGGATGTCAGGACTCATGCCGCTTTCTGTAAAGGGCATGTCCTCGGCCGGCCACAGGCGGCTCAGGATGCCTTTCTGACCATGGCGACTGGCAAACTTGTCACCGATAGTGGGGTTTCGCGGTACTCGTGTGGTAATGCAAACACGTTTAAAAGGGCCTGAGCCACTGTCGTTGCTGCAGACCTTTACATTGTCGACTACACAGGTCTCTTGACTCCTAGAAGAAAAACAATGTTTAATGAAATTAGAAACATTAGGCTTTAAATATGTCCTTGTAATTAAGTTTATAGAATAATTTCATGATATGGTCAAGACACTAACTACAGATGTGCGTTTCAAGCAAAAATGCTTAATACAGTCGCTGGTTATTATGCGATGATTATTCATAGTCAACACCTGCACTCATTGATCATGAAATTGATCATCTCAGTCCCTCGCTAAGAGTGCCACATGACTTTCCTCTACCAGTTATTTGTAGCAACAATTATTGACTTGCTTCCTTTTCCACAGCATGAGATATCTCACACACACAAGGGAGAGGATGAGGTGAAATGAAAATGTGACTCAAAAGGTATATTAATATTTCTAAAAACTAAAGATAGACCTAGACTTAAAGCAAGTCTTTTAAAATTCTATCTCACTAATAGTCACATTAACTGATCAACTTTTTATAATCAAGTAATCAAATATCTATGTCCATCCCAACCACTAACTTCAGTGAGCTAATGAAAAAACACAAACACTTACTTATAGTAGGTGATGTGGGTCTGCCCAGTGTTGAGGTTGATGTAGCTATAGAAAGGGTCTCCATACGTCAGTGTTGAACCAATGTGTGGTAGTCCATCCGCGTCCAGTCTGTTATTAACCTTAGGATCATCTGGCTTGGTCCCAAACACCACACTTTCTTCTCCCCTCACCCTTTCTGCCAGATCAACCAGCTCAGTCTTGTAGATGCTTCCATGGGCAAAGCCTCTCTCCCATGATGACTTGTTCACAATCTAAGAAGAGTGAGATAAATGTAATGAATTCTGTATTTTGCAAATGCTATTTGAGGAAACCATTTTTACAATAACTGCCATGTATTACTCACCATTGCATCTTCCATGTCATAGCCTGTGTAGGATATAACGGCCACGATGGCATTTGTGCCGCTCGGGTAGTTGTCCAGATTGTAGTGGTCATACATGTAAGGCCTGACCAGTGGACTCTGAGGGGTCTGGAGCCGGTACAGCTTGTTATCAGAGCGATCCATGAACGAGTGCAAGGGGAAACCCATGGTCTGCTTACCTGTAAAGGGAAGGGGTTTCATTTCCAGGAGGAAAAGAGGAATGAAGAATTTAAAATGAATCCACTCTGCCAGACTTACCCATCTGACACTGGTACATGTTCCTGGGACTCTGGTTGTGGTCCGAGTAAGGGATGAAGTTAGCTACGACACTCAGCATGCTGTGAGGAAACAGTTCCTGGTGTGTGGTCACTCCTGGCTTAATTTCATCCTCCAAGATGCCCACATTGATATAAAGCTGCAGCAAGTTGTAAAAAGACAATTAAACTTAGTCTGTTGATTATAATAGCAACTTCAAAAAAATAAAATAAACTGTAGTTAAAACATACTTGTTCAAAGGTACCAATCAACTCCTCCTCCCCAAAAGCCAAATTGCGCACGGGCCGCACCATTCGACAGGGTGTTGTGAAGAGGAACAGGCCTGGGTACAAACTTGCTTTGCCTGTTTTGGGAACCAGGACAATCTCAGTCCAGGGTGGAATGTTCTTCTCTTTCAGCACCTGAATTTACAATCATTAAATGATAGTTTAGTAATCACTCACAAAGTGGACAGTACAGCTCACCCAAGAATGACTAGTGTAAATGACAACAATTTGTCTATTTACAATGCTGAGTTACTACATTACTAGGTTGCAATTTAATGGCCACCAGAAGGAATAAACAGAAAAGTTGGGAAACATTCTTTTTTTTTTGCATTTCTACAGTTTGACAGCTAAAGGTTTTGTTTCAATAAAATTGATTCAGTTCCAAAAGAAACATAATACTATGAGTATTGTAACTTATTACTTTTGATGACAAGTAATGGGTCATATTTTGACCTTTAAATTACTAATACGTTATAACTAACTTATTGTACCTCCTGAGTAACTTGCCCAACACTGATTGTCCTACCTTGAACCTGCGCAGCGAGTCTACAACAGCTGGGGCCAATTCGGTCTCCAACCAACCGACAACAGCCCCGTCAAGGACCACAGGGTAACAGTCTGCAAAGGCTTGACCAGGAGATCCATCCACTGGAGTAACACCTTAGGCAGCAGAGACAGAAAAGGGATTGTACCAAGGCCAGTAATGCAAGGACATAGTAATGCACTCTTCCATGTTTGAAAAAAGAACTCACCAAGGGAACAGAGAAGAGCAGAGATGGATGTGGTGAGCCATGTCTCTGCCACAATCTCACAGCTGGCTGTCATGTGGTTCATGAGCCCACAAGGCTCTCCGTCCGGGGTGTGGACGGGACACAGGAAGCCCCAGGATTCAGGCAGCAGCTTACGGACAGAGGTGGTCCTCATTTTGGCAAACGCTGCTCCTCTGTGCACACAGCGGAAATGGGACAAGTAACGGATGAAGTTGAGCTTGTCAGCGACGACACACAGGCCGGTGTTCTGCAGCATGCCAAGACCTGGGGTAAAACGATACAAAGATATTTCATGTAATACATTAACGACACATTTATATCATAACAAATAGTATCCTCAGCTCATGTGGTCACACCTGTCTTGGAGGAGAGGTTTCCAGTAGCCAGAAGATATTCAAAGGGTTTGGTCAAATCGGTGCCCATGTTGAATATCTTCATAATATTTTCAGAAGTACATGGTTCCTTCATTTTGACAGATCTCTTGTCAAAGGACAGTTTCACAGACACTAACCAGGCAGACAGTCTTTCCTGTAAAAAAACATTTGGAGGTTAAATTCCAGACAACTTGAAATGTATAAGAATACTTTAATTTGATTTACCCAAAAAATATTTTCAGACGCTTAAATGCAGATGTGTTTTAATTTATTGCCACCACCGTCATTCTCAACAGATCAGAGAAACCAATTACTGCCAATGCTACTTTAGTTTTTGTTTTACCAAATATTACTGTTGCTCCTGTTAAGGACACCAAAACGGCTGGCTTTTAAAAACTGTATCTTGCCTTCAGAAACATGAGGTACAGCTGACCAGGAGTCATGACTTCCTGACACATGATGCTGTCGGGGTTCTCCTCCATGCACTCCTGCTTGGCAAATGTGAAAAGCTTCCTTGTCATCAGACAGAGCAGGTAGAACTTCTCTTTGTCAGACTTCAGGTGGATACAGACACACTCACTGATCAAAACAGAACACAAGTCAGTTTTACTAAATTTAAGTCTCAACAATTTTTTGCAAAATAAAATAGAAATAAAAACTTACTCTAGCAGGAAATGGGCACACTGCTCATTTGTGTACCAATCAGGGAGGTTCATTTTAACCCTGAAGCGCTCTCCTAGGTAATTAAGCACCTTGCTACGGCTGGGGCAACCCTCCTCCATGACAATGCGAAGCATCTCTGATACACAGCTCTTGTAGAAGGAATTATCCTCGCGGCCTTTGATGAGTTCCTGGTAGATCTGGAAGTCTGTGAAGTCCACTAAGGCCTGGAGAACACGGCAGACAAAATGAGCACCAAGAGAATGTATTTTATAGTTTAATACAATAGTCTTGAATATTCTGTGCAGTTACATCCATTTCTAAAAGAACATCCAACCTTTACCTTGAGTGCAAAGCCTAGTGGGAGGAAGAAAAGCTCTTTCTGATAGATAAAGTTCAGCATCACAGTCCCATTTTCTAAATAATGTAGGTTCATGTTGATGGCTGTGTGCTCTTCCTTCACACAGTGGATAGAAATACCTGTTGGAAGATGAGGATGACAACATTTGTTTTAAAAAACGGGCAGCTTTCATTCAAGAACATAGACTTTAATTACACAGACACTCTCAGTGTTGTGCCTCCTATGAAAAAGGTCATATTCACCATACTGAGTGTATCCTTGGCCCCTGCTCTTCCATTTAGGTCTCGACATAGCAATGGGATAGTTCCTCCTCGGCATGATCAGCATTCGGATAACCTTCTCAATTCCATTCACAATGAAATAACCTCCCATTTCCTGTCGACATTTGAGAGGTAATTCACACTTTAGATAAATATAATGCAATTGGTCTCTGTTCACATCACAGATGTCACTAATGTGTCTCTTACCTCTGCTTCTTCATGGTGTTCAACAAGCTCCTTAGGGGACATATCATGGAGGTTACAAAGCTTGGACTTTACCATGATTGGCACCTGACCCAAAAACTGCTTGATGATGCCTTTGGGAACTCCATTAATCGACCAGCTAACGTCAGCCTGAAATTACACAGAGCGCAAAACATTTAAGATACTTCCCACTGTCTGTCTTAACTGCTGAAATGAAAATTATACTGAAAGCAAGAAATAAATTATACATAAATCTGAATCTTACCACAATCTTTCCTTTGTATGAGCATCTTCTTCCTCTGCACTCTGCAGGAAACACCCTCATTTCCTTGCAAATGTTCCCTTTGGAGACAACTGGGTTGTGGATCACGACCTCCACAAAGGAAAGGCTGACTTTGTCATTTCTTACAGTGAACTCCAAGGGTGGGACGGCCTGAGAAAGAAGGGTCACACCAGGAAAACTGAGAAAGCAGCAGCAAAAATAGCGATAATGAAAGCAACAAACTGAGTGAATAATAATGTTGACACTGCAACTACACTTACATGCATACCAATGATTTGACTACTGACCATAATCTGAATAAGACATTCAAATTATAACGTCTAGAATTGTTGTCACAAGTGGATCCCATGTATATATATTCATGTTTACAGGTTACAGAGCAGTCTGATTTTGATTCGAGTCTACATTTAATTCGGGTTAAATAATTTGTAAACAAAACAACAAAAATATCTAATTGAGTACTAGCTTTAAAACATAGGGCAATAGGGCATCACCACATGAGATGAAATCAACATACTAAATGCTCTAAACTCAAATGCAAAAACCACATTCGCATCCAACACGTTTGAGTTACCCTCGTTCTTGAAGTTCTGGCTGTATTGCCTTATGGGTAATCGGAAAATGGCAGTGTCTTCTTCAGACTACAGTATAATCAGTTTCTTGTGTAAGAATAGTGTTGTCCATGTAGGTGTAGTCAATGACAGTTCATTATAAATGTTTTATGAAATGATGAAAAGTATGAAATGATATACAAGATATTACTGTTAGAAACATTCACTCAATCAGGGTTTAAGAGTGATTTGTTTCACAGTTTGATAAAACACGCAGGGCTACGTTACGTACAAGAGTTGCATGTGTTTCTCTCTATAATAACTTGAAGGTTACTAAAGTGCAGCTGACCTGAACAACGCGGCTGAGTCCGTCGGTGACAGCCTGGTCAAATGACTCGATGTGAGCTTTGGTCAGATCCTGCACAGCAGCATGTTGAGCCTCTTTCAGGACACCAAAGCCGCCCTCAGTCAGATTCTTCAGACTCGGACCTTGAGGTAAATTTCGCCACTTAGTTGAGAAATCCATGCTCTCACTGTCACCGCTCCATATGCTTGTTTACCACATGTGCACGGACACACAGGAAGTAGAACCCTCCCCTTCTTTTTCTTTGTTTTTGTCACGGGCTCCAAGTGAGTGCATGCCGCCACCTACTGTATCGGAGTGTGAAGTCATAAATATTTCACAAAAGGAAAATTCAAAGCTTAAGTCAGACCCTCATAAACCTGTATAAAACTGTCAATTTAATCTGTATTTGTTGATTCCCTCTGTAACAGAGTTAGAAATAACCTATTATGAATTTCTACAAAATTGATGCGATACTAAGGTCAGCAACCTCAGTTTCCCCTGAGTTGAGAAACAACTTCATTCTTTTCTTTGTTATGTGCCCACCAGTGACACTTGGTCCTGTTAGCAAAGATGGCGGACAATGTTTACATTCTGGGAATGAGGTCTCGTCAAGAAAAAGATGGGTAACATGGAGTTAAATGGACATCACATTCTTCCTGAGATTTGAGTCAGTCAAGAACTCTTTCCCAACTGATACTCATTATTACCAAGGGACGATGGTTAAAGGTGCCACAGTCCAGAAAAAGAGACACAACAGAAAACAAAGTCATTGTAATATTTTTTTATTCTAGCATTATTGTTCCTGATACAGACAAATGTTCATGCAAGATTTTGAATAAAACATCACCTGACAAAAGCACAGCACAGACAACCCCCTGAATGTTACTTGCTTTCACGTCCCAGCGGCAAGTCGATGTGACAATGTTCAGATTAAAGTAACTACAAAACGTCGGGATTTGATCTTTGGTAAAGATGGGGGACGTGAGGAAAAAAAGCAAAGAAACTCACATTTACTTCAGAAGAAACAAATGAAGGTGCATTTAAATGCTGAAGGGTCACTGCTTTTTTGTTTTCAATATACAATTCCCTCTAAGGCACCCAGTCCCTTTGATGGAAATGCTTTTCCCAACAAATTGAATCTAAAAAATACTGACATTTGTTATTAGCAATCAACCAACACAGCCACATTGTCAATACACACTTACCACTTACACTCGTCTGTCCAAACTGTCAAGCATCAGTTCAGCTACAGCTGTTTTTATTTACCGAGATTCCTTTTTTACGAGACTTCTTTGTTTATATGAACAAAGCTGGAATTTTAGAATTTTAGATACATTTTGGATGCTTATATTTTCTGGACCTTCAGCCACTCACACATTCTTCATTCTTCAGAGTAGTAAACACAAATACACAGTGATTAAAAACATAAATAAAGTATATGACAGTGTCCCTTATATGTTATATCTAAAGGAAGAACAAAACACTCCTTTCTAACAAAGAGAAATATAATATTCACTGGACACAGGCTGTTTAGGACAGTTACACCTCAGGTCTCAGCTAGTCACAAAAGAGATTTGATTAAAATAAAAACACAATTTTTGATGACCCCATGAAATAAAACAAAAATACATGATATTCAACGCAGGAAAAAAAACTGTGAGGGGAATCAAAGAGTGACTACAGAGGAAGTAATGCACTCATGTCTGTCTGTATACTGGGACTTTTCTTTGGTCATGACACATTTGTTTACAGGCCAGAGTAAAGCATGAAGTAGGGCTGGAGGTTCCTGGTTTAACATCAAACAAATGTTTACCGTGTTTAAATCACTTTTATTTCATGGGGTCTTGCAGTAATATTTCTAATCAACTACGCACTGAGTACAATCTACTTTATTTTCACCTCAAAGGTTAAAAAAAATGTAAAGCACACATTTATTAACAACACTTTTACAACTACACCCTATTATTTCATAAATCAGAAGAACAACAGAGATACTGGGGCAGCTCTAAACAAGCTGGAGCAAAAAAGTGCTGTTCATGAGGACACATACTACGACATGCTTTCACACAAACGTGCTCTCTTCAAATGACAAATGCGTCTTCAGCTGAACTAAATCCTTCAATGAAATCACTAAGAAGAGAATAATGTCAGGTAATACTTCGCTGAGCCCATTAAGGGAGTCATTTTTTTATTCGATCTCTGCCACAGGGAGATCAGAGATCAGGGGTGGATGTAAACCTGGGTGTTTGAGTAAAAAGTAGTCTACTTGCTCACCTATGCCACACTCCTGCCCTCTATTTTAATATATAGTGTCCACATTCTGAGATTGGAGAAATTATAGTGTTCAGGACAAATTGTATGTGTTAAATGTTTAGGTCATCAGATGTTGAGGTAAGTATATTAGCTAATTAATATACCCTCAGTAGCTGTGTGGTACCTGGTGTGGTCTGCAGCTACAACCCACCTGCTTCAAGGTTTGACGTGTTGTGCATTCAGAGATAGTGTTCTGCATACCTTTGTTGAAACAAGTGGTTATTTGTTGCCTTTGTATCACCTTTAATCAGTCTGGATATTCTCCTCTGACTTCTGTCATTAACCAGGTATTTTCTCTCAGAGAACTGCTGCTTATGGGTATTTTATTTTTTCCTCTTTGTAGAGATGTTTGTGGAGTTCTAGCAGATCAGCGGTTTCTAAAAATACTTAGACTAGTTGAGCTAATTTTAAAAAAAAGGAAAAGCGTCTGACAAGAATAGAAGATTTCCAATAATAAAGAATCTGTTTTAAACAAAGTCATACGGACGGGTCATGACCGCAATGACTGCAACAGTGCAAAGGCTTATAGAATGAGAAGTATGAGTCATGTTAAAAGAGCAAGCTAACCGGCAGTCTTTTAAGGGAGTGTGGTTGGAAATGTAAGGCACTACAGTCTGGACTGGCAGCATCTCTGCATCCTTCAGATCTCCATTAATCTTGGTAGGGGAGAAAAAAAAACTGGTGGTGGTGGAACTCGTTCAGAGACTTCCATAAAGCATCAGCATCCTCACATGCATGGTGTGCATTATGAGGAGAGCAGTGATAATTTTTTACAGCTCAGTGATTTTCATGAAAAGAACCTCCTGACCTGTCTTGTCTGGGTGTTTGGTAAATTCAGTTAAGGGCTCAGGTCACTGGCGTGTGCTACTTCTCAGGTGGGGTCGGGGGTTAGGAAGTTTCTGATGTGGAGGAGATGAGGGGGATATTTGAGTGTGAGCTTACAGTCGAGTGAAAGGGCCCACATGAAGAGGTCCTCTCAGTTTGGGAGAGGAGCAGGAGTTGGTGGTGAACGCGGAGGACGGGGAGCAGGAATAAGGAGACGAGGAAGCAGACGAGGACTCACTGCTGTTGTTTAGGGCGAAGACACTGGAAATGGCCACATCAACAATCCCTTGACATAGCTCTGAGTAAAGTTTCCTGGAGGAGGTACAAATAATAGCATTGTTAATTGTTAAAATCGAGTTGATTTTCCAAAGAGTCAAAATCATAAATATCTGTGAGGAAGAAGTCAAACAATGAAAATATGTCAACAAGTTTCCCTGTTTCTGATCCTCCTTTATTACAAACATATTTGACCACATTGCTCCCAATATGCCAAACTCAATTTTATTGTAAACAGAATCCAAAGTAAGACAAGAGAAGGCTAAGGGAAAACATTAAATATGAATATTACTGACTGTGCACAGGCTGGAGCTCCATTGATCTCAATGAGCCACACTTTGAAGCTCTCATCCACCATGAAATCAAATCCAAACAGCTGAAAGCTTTGGTAGGACAGATGCTTGGTGCTGATTGCCGGCTCAATACATGTCAGACAGCTCCTGTAAAAGCAGCAAATCAATTTCCAACCATAATTCACAAGGAAATTTCGGGGCATTAATCAAGGCTAATCATTGATATTTACTATCTGACAGGTAATGAATAAAACATAGCAAATAGTTACTGTAGTCTGCATTATGTTCTAGAGTTTCCACAATTGTTCCAATTTATATGAGATGAGAAGATACAGTTTAATAACACAAAATAGGGCAAATGTTTGTGTAGATTCAGTATAAGATGATATAAACGAAATAATAAAGGTAGTGTGCATTTCAGCTTACGATAATAAAAGGTATTGATGGCTGAGCTGAACAAGGACTTACTTTATGATATGCTTGATCTGAGGTAATATGGTGGTCTCCAAGGCGACATTGTGAGTGTTCAGCAGGTACAGCTTGAACTCATCAAAGAACATCTCGTTCCCCTCTTCATATCGCCCGTAGTTCTGCGAGTGCTCTTTCTGGATGCAGTGGTTGGTCAGGTGGCTGGTCATGTCCTGCAGGTCAGAGCTTTTGTAAGGCTCTGAGGACGTCCGCAGCACGCCCTCCCGGTACAAGTAGATGTTATATTGATGGTCCACCAACACCCAGCTCCTAGTGATAGCAAGTTGAGTTTTAGACTTAATCACTTTGAAAGTCACAACAAAGTAAGACATTCTCTGAGGGTTTGTGATAAACACTAAAGACTTGCCTGATGTCAAACTTCCGATGTCCCGGCTCCAGGAGTAAAGGTTTCTCCAGGTACTTCTGAATAACATGAACCTGTCCCTGATTATCAATGTACTCCAGCAGCTGATTAGCATCTTGTGATATAAAAATACCAGTCCCTGTAGCAAGTAAATAAATATGTTAAGCAACACACATAGTACATCCTAACAAGGCTGTTTTTAGTAGTTCAGTAAGGATGTGTAATCTCTTTTCTCTTGGATTTAAACCAAAGAACCAGTTTTTACCTTTAGCTCCAGCAGAAGACTTTGCTATCCACACTATTCCTTCTCCATTTTCTTTTTTAGAGTGATACGAGGCCAGGAAAACCTCCCGCTCATCTGTCTTGGGATTATTCTTCAGATGGCTGAGGCCATTTGTAGCAGGAGCAACGGGGGTGTTGAGGTTAGTGGGATAGATGATGTAGGATTCTGGGAACCAGGTAGCAGAGTCGGACAGCTCTGGTCTGGTCTTTATTAGTCTAAGGGAGGAGAAGGGAAATGGTCAGCTAATGTAATTGGCTCTGAATAATTTACTCATAAGTGCATTTGTAATGTGAATGATGGCAGTATGTATAGATTTCTCTTCTAACAAGGTAGAACAAACAAAATATCCCACACATTGCCCTTCGGCATCACAAATTTCTAATTCTTAAATCAACAGAAATGCTGATTGTCGAATTAATAATTTGTGCTGCTGAGCAAGATATTTTGTTCCTAATGTTACTACATTCCAACTGCATCTGTATCAAGAAAGATGGATGTACATATACATACATATACATATATATATATATATATATACATATATACATACACACATACACATACATATATACACATACATATACATATATATATATACACATATACATATATATATAGATATAGATATACACACTTCAAGATCAAATAGCAAAATAGTATATAGTATATATAAGTATTTGTTTAACAAGATACTCACTTGACCAATGATGCCTTTCTACAAAGCTTGTCTGCTCCTCTGTAGTAGTTCACCAGCTGCACCAATCCTGGTTCATGACCTGTCAGAGTTTAATAATCAAGTCAACATTGTATACCCACATGTGTACTAGTGTAAGAATGCCAGTTATAATGATGTAATTTGTGTAATTGATTTGTAATTATATTTTGTATAATTCCACAAAAAACTGTTTTGCTTTCCTTACAATCGTGTGGAACTTTTGTTCAAGTTTTATAATGTTTCCGCACTGTCTGTTTTTGTGGATGCTCCTGGGTGTGTCTCCCGCTTTACCTCTTCCCTTTCTGCTTTGATATGCCAGGTAAGAGGTATGACTGTCTCTTTATTCTTTAACACAACAAAATATAAGTATGTGACACCACTGGTTATTTATCGTCATCAATTTATCAGTCAATTGCTTTCTGAATGTATCGGTTAGTTGTTTTTGTGGACAAAACAAAAATAATGACAGAAATTTCTTCAAACCTCAAAACATCAGAAGATAAATAACTTAACACAACTCACACAAAACCATGAATTGATTATCAGTTGCAACCTCGAATGTGTGTGTCCTGGACCTAGAAATGGCCTTGAAAATAAGAGACACAATCTGTCTGCAGCATTCTCTGCACAGTCACAGCAGCTGTCTCATCCTGGGTGAAGGGATAACACACACACGTAGACTTGTTTGACTGTTTCATAAGAAATAAGACTTTGAAAATTACCTAGACGTCCAAAGGGCAGCCTGTTCCGTTCACCAAGCATCAGGTTGAATCTGGGATTGTCCCTTTTCAGCTTCCTCCACTGTCCAGTGGAGAGGAGGATTTTGGAAACTTCTGCATACACAGTGCTGTTGTCGTCACGGGTGACGAAGGTGTACATGGGGGAATTCATGACGCCACTCTTTTTCTGCAGGGTTTTATGACGTGACGAAAACAGCTGGATGGGTCGGTGACTGAGTTGTGTAGCTCAGTTGTGATGCTGCCTGGTTTGCACTGCAGCACAGAGACTGTTGAGCGTTATCTCCTCTCCCCGAGCCATAATGATGACGATGAGTCAGACATTATATGCAGTCCACACTTCTAGATGCAGTCCACACTTCTGCTAACTTACACTGGTGCTCTAAAACTCAACAACAAGCCGGCAGGTTGAGGCTAACACACATTTGCAACGAAAATAACATGTTGCGCCACACAGAGAGAAAGAGCGACACGGGTTTCCTCCAGTCACCACAGACAAGGGTGTGACAGACAGACTGACTGACTGTTCCAGGTTCCTGGGGCTGGTCCCGTCTGGGTTCATTTACATCCTGTCGCCACACCAGCTAACGTAATGCAGCCGCTGTGGACAGCTACACAAACGCCCCCGAATAGACGCTTTTTTGTGAATCGAAAAAAAAGAAATAGCGTTTTAACGACTGGGAGTCTCGACGCAGACAAGTAATCCACCAGCGGCGTGTGTGAGCCGAGCTCTCTTCTTTGAAGCTCCAGCAGCCGCTGCTGCTCACGGTTAATGTAGTTCGTATGGAAACATTGATATGGCGAGTAGTTGACCGTATTTTCGTTCCTTAGAGAAGGTAAAAACACAAAATTAACACATTAAATAACATATTTTTTTCCATTCAAATTATATCAAAATAAATATTTTGAAATGTAGTGTCGTGCTGAATTTTAACGGAGCACATACTACATTTCCCAGAATGCAAAGTATTACGCGTCTGTGTAGCGCCCACTCGCACTCCGCATTGACCTCTCCATCCGGACTACTGCGATAAATTGGCTTGTGATTCGTTTTGTGTTGGTAAAAACATGAAAAATGTTTTATGTGAAAAAGAAGAAGAAGAAAACAGGAATATGCTGCCTTCTCTCACAGACCTGGCAAATACAATTTTCTATAACAAAAATGTGCTCCCTGAAGTACATCCACCCAAAATAATTCAGGAGTTTTCTCAAAAAGCACATCCCTCGTGTTCTCATAATTAGGACAATACAACACTAAATTAATCTTAATCTTTCTCTCAATTTGCTATGTTAAAGTTACCAATCATAAATTGTGTAATTTATTCAAATTAAATTCACATAAAGTTCAAATGTAACGTTTTATGAAACAGTAAGATCTTAGTTATATTATGTGTTATATTATATTGGTGTTGAGTGAGAGTGTTGATATTGAACATCCTGTGATTGCTGTGGACTACAAGAAGAAACTTTCAGTGTACATTTACTTACATGTTCCATAAACAGAACAACGGTTCAAATCATAATTTTCCAGGGGAAAAAAAATGTTTTTTTTAGTTTTTTTTAAAGACACCCCACAGGACATTTTATTCCATTTTTGTTTAGCTTTTTTGTTAGCTTTTTACGATAGGATAAAATTAAATTATACATATAGTAGAGTATAGTACATCATAACGTATTGAGATTTTAACATAATAACATAATAGTAAATGTATCACATTGCAGTAAATTTTGTATATATATATATTGTATTCAGTGTATAAAATGTTGAATAGTGGATGTATCATCATATTATTATTATCATTATTATAATTATTATTACCATTGTCGTGTTTTTTCAGTTCCTTGGGACAATGACTTATGATAGTGTATCATGTTGTGACCACAAGATGGCGGTTTAGCTCTTATAACGTGGAGGCAGTGAGGCAGCGAGTAGTGGAACTGCGAACTGGGAAAAAAATAAAATTTCGAGCTCAAGTAAAACGTTTCTATTATCGGTTTCATTTTTTGTTTTATTGAGTTATGTTTTAAGTAAATACAAGTGAAGGGGATCGTTTACGTCGAATGTAGATCAGTGTTATGACTGTAATGACTCGTAAACAGAGTTTCTGGGATAACCCGGGGGATAAATGGAGCGCTCCCCAAGTGTGTGAAGACATGGGTCCCATTCCGCTTTTTGCCAAGTTTGTTGCTTTGACTTATTTTGCTCTTTGATCTTGAAGTTTTACGCCAATTTGACTATTGCCATGTAGCTTAAACTATAGTTGCACACGTTTCTCTTTGTCAGGTTTCTCTTTGTGGTGGCAGCAGCAGGGCGGAGCGAGTAATGAGTTTTTCGTTGAACGAATTGGAACGTGACAGGAAGTTGTACTGTTGAGGAAGAAACAGGTGGCGGGAACAGCAAAACCGCGAGTTGAAGTAAGGTAACTGTGTTGTTGTTAATAAATCCACGTTTTGTAAGTCGCGTTTTGTAAGGACGTTTTTGCTTTCGTCAAAATATCGAGAAAGAGAAGGAGAAATCACTCATAGTAAGTGAAGTCCTCAGCCTCAGACGTGTGACAGTCGTGTTTAACAGCTTCAACAGGACTTTGTTTACATAGTGAATTTACCTCCACTGTACAGCAACATGTCCTTCATATCTTGTCATTCAGTGTGTTAATCACAGAAATAACCACACAGCTATGTGATGTCTTGCAAGTTGCTGTGATTAATCACAATTTGTCTTGTCATTTTAAAGGGATAGTTCAGGTATTTTGAAGTGGACACTGAGCAAATTATTCTATAGACTTGGGTGTTTATAAAATCTGTTTCCAGTGCGATAGACTGCCACATACATACTGTAGGATTTGATCTCACATTTCAAAACAAGAAAACTGCTACACAGTCATGTACAGCAGCTATAATCAGTACTATTTTTAATTTAAAAAAGCCATTGAGATTGAGATCTCATTTACAAGGTTGAGCTGGCCTAGAGAGTCAGTAGCACATGTCTTAATAAATATCACAAATACAAGAAATAGATTACAAACAATAAATTAAAGTAATACAGTGATTTAAAAGTGCAAACAAGTTGACAGTTAAAGAGCAAAGAGTTGTGAGTGCAGAAACAATTTTATGAAAGCAGGCACTGATCAATGGATTTCTGTTTTCTGTCATTTAAGACGGAGTGAAAAGCTTCAAATAAGTGCAGTGGTTTGAATTTAACAGTCATTTGTTTGTATTTACAACTTACAAACTATTTGAAATTGATTGCAAAAAAGGTGTTAATTTTGACAGCACGAGTTATAAGACATATTTTGTGTGTAGGTCAGGGGTGATGAGTGATTTGGCTTTTAGTGAAGTCATGTATTTTTCATAACATTTTGTCCCTTCTCCTTCATCAGGCAGGAACAGGCCAGGCATGAGTGGCGCACACCTGGACGAATGGCAGAGGAGGTCCTTTGACATTTCTTCTGGCAACTATACACCTGAACAGACGGCAGATGCCTACCGGGCCCACATCCTCTCCATTCAGTATGCATGGGCAAGCTCCCAGCTCTCAGAGGCCGGCATGGCCAGCCTGTTCAGGACCTACTCGGAGCGCTACGCTGCAGTGCTGGACTCTGATGATCCCCGTACAGGGCTAAACAACTATGCAGAAAGTGCACTGCATCTGGCCCGTAGTCAGAGGAACTACAGCGACAAATGGGAGTCATCCCTGACCATGGAGAGTGTGCTCGAGCTGCCCTGCGTGCAGAAGATGATACGGGCACAGCCAAGGGGAACAGTAGGACACTCCCTTGTGGCACCAGCAGACGTTAACATATCTGTGGGACAAGAGAGCAGGGGAAACTGCCTGTCCACTCCCTTTATGGGAGTCAGGTCAGAGCCTGCAATGTTCAAACATGTAGGACCAATACAGCCCCACACCGAGGTTAACAATGGTGCAAATTATTGGACTAATATTTCTGCAGAGAAGCCAAAAGGCTCTGAAGGAATCTCAGGGAACCCAAACTCATTCCCCCGGCCTTCAGCTCGACCACAGTCTGTGTTTAGTTATCCTTCATCAGTTCTTCCTCAGGGGAACCCTGGTCCTGCAAGTGGCACACAAAACTACCAGTCTACCTTCTCCTCCATCTCTAATCCATCTAAAAGGAAGAATTTTTACAACCTGGATGGAGAAGATGTTGACAAAGGGTCGCATGGAGGTCAAGCTGCTGCTGCTGCTCCTGAACCACGGCCTGGAAGCAACTTCAAAACAGCTCGCGAGCAGTTCATCATTGACCACCATAAAAAACACTCCCATCAGCCTCAGAGAGGCCAGAGCTCTGGGATGGCAGCAACTGTGAAAAAATCTTTAGGCGCTAACAGACCTCGTGGCACATTTTCTAAATTTGTGTCACCTATTCCACGACAGGAGGAGGAAGACAGTGTAGCGTGTCGTAATCCCGCCCAGGAGCCTGAGATCCTGGATGAGCGTTTGAAGAACTTTGAGCCAAAGATAATTGAGCTGATCATGAGTGAGATCATGGACCATGGGCCTCCTGTGGCCTGGGATGACATCGCAGGTCTGGAGTTTGCCAAGACAACCATAAAGGAGATTGTGGTTTGGCCCATGCTGCGACCTGACATCTTCACTGGTCTCCGAGGTCCACCTAAAGGCATCCTGTTGTTTGGACCACCAGGAACAGGGAAAACTCTGATAGGAAAATGTATTGCATGTCAATCAGGTGCCACATTCTTTAGCATCAGTGCCTCATCACTCACATCAAAGTGGGTGGGTGAAGGAGAAAAAATGGTGCGAGCCTTGTTCGCTATTGCCCGCTGCCACCAGCCTGCTGTCATTTTCATTGACGAAATTGACTCCCTGCTGTCCCAGAGGACAGACGGGGAGCACGACTCATCACGCAGGATAAAAACAGAGTTCTTGGTTCAGCTGGACGGGGCAGCCACAGCAGCTGAGGACCGAATCCTGGTGGTGGGAGCCACCAACAGGCCTCAGGAGATAGATGAGGCTGCCCGTCGACGTCTGGCAAAAAGGTTATACATCCCCCTGCCAGAAGCACCCGCCCGACAGCAGATTATAATCAACCTCATGGCTCGAGAGAAGCACCAGGTGAGGGAGCAAGAGCTGGGGAGTGTAGTGGCGGCTACAGAGGGCTTCTCTGGTGCTGACATGACTCAGCTGTGTCGAGAAGCCGCACTGGGGCCCATCCGCAGCATCCAGCTCAGTGACATCACTACAATCACAGCAGATCAGGTACGACCAATCCTCTACTGTGACTTCCAAGACGCCCTGAAGACGGTGCGACCCAGTGTCTCATCAAAAGATCTGGATATGTATGAAGAGTGGAATAAGACATTTGGATGTGGCCGTTAAACTTGGCCCCTCGTCCCCTTAAAGTTATGGACATGTGTTTGAACCTTACCTGTTTCTCACATGTCAAAATGTCCAGACAATGGGACATTTGTTATTGTTCTAGTTTGTTTTAATTGTTTACCCTTATAAATGTGTATTTTCTTGATAATAAAATAAAAGAAGTTCCACAACTATCTATGCATTATTTAATGTACAAACACATTAATGGATTGTGGCATTTTCCTGTGTCCACTGAATCCCCAGAGGGCAGTGTAATCGCTCTTGAGAGCATTTCCCATTCACTTGTGCTGTAATGTCTCCTTAGGCTCAGTGTGCTAATCATGTCCATGGAAGTTGGGCAACACACAGTGTTATCCTGGTGTCATGTTTAAAGAAATCTTAAAGACTTACTCCCTTGCTGGTAGAGAGAAGACGGCAGTGGAGTCAACAGGAAAATCTCTTACTGCAACACTACATCCTTTTTGCATTAGACAAGAAGTGTGAGCTCCTTTATTTCAATACTGCCTCTGATCCACAGGGTTAGTGCAGATGCAAACATATCAAATGACACAATATACACAAAATGGACTTGGATGATCTACAGCCAAGTGGTCATTTTGGTCAACAGATGTTTTTTTTAAGTGGAATGCCTCACTTGTCCTGTGCTGAACACCACTGCTGAAGAGGACAATTATAGATTGTTTACACATGAAATGAAATGCTCATGTAAATTTCATGATGAAACAGTGTTTGAAAATCTGGAAGACCTTGAAAAAAGACTCTCATTTATTTATCATCTTTTTGTCAAGTCCCTAATAAATAATTCAGACATATGTGTGGCTGGCCACTGTGTTGAAACTTTGTTGAATTAGCCAACAGTGAAAGCAGCCCCCCACCCCCTGTGGGTGTCTGTGCACATGGGGACTCCCCACAGCTGGACTGGGACAGATGTAAAGAATTCTTCTGGTGCTTCTGGGATTCATAGAATGATGACTGAAAACTGTGCCATATGGTGCAAGCTTGTAGCTCAGTTTGACTGTGTGCAGCAGCAGTGGGCTTGTGTTTTCACAAACACACACATTACACGGTAAATTGACTAAATCCAAACAGAAAGGCCTCCGCTGCCTGCATGCATGCTTGTTACACAAATCCAGAGCACAGACCTTTGAAATGAACTTAACTATTAGGGAGTAAGTACTGAAACTCTTTACTTAAAGGTCTTGTGTGTAAGAACTAGTGACTCCTCCACTCAAGGAAGAATGGTGGCTTTCATATTCCAGATAAATGCCATTCTTAATTTGCATTGTATGCTTTTGCTTTAGAACACAAAACACACACTATAGAACTAAACATACTTATATTTAAGTTACAAACATTTCACTTTGTGAAAAAAAACGTCATTATTGCTTTACTGGCAAGATTTTTATCAAACAGCCGTTCAGTCCACTTTCATCCTGTAATCTCTTATACTCATGTAATGTTATTTTATTTTGAAAAACTGTACATTGTATATCCATCATGTGATCAAATTGTGTTCACAGTTATTTTGAGTGACTCGTCGCAGCTGCACCAGTATCTTTGACTGCACTGTGGATGGATTTGTCAGTTTATGACTGAGATATTGAGGGTTGATGCGATAATTGGCCGCTTTGAGCTTCAGATTTTATATATTACATGATTAATTTGCCGCTACATTTGAGCTACTTTTGCATACAGTAAGGAAAGTTGGCAGCTGAAGAGATATTTGTACAGTACTTCTGTGGCTCACTAGGTAAATCTAAGGCGCTATGAAATTATTTATGGGGTAGGAGAGCAGGGGGGGGAAACCCTTGCTATACAAATTTCACTATACCAGTGTATGTGAGGAAGAGGAGGATGATGAGAGAGCAAATTATCTTATTGGGAATAAATCTGCCTCTTGTGAAAAGTCCGTAGCCGACTTTGCTTGGCTTATTTACACCACTGTATTTTAACGGTGATGATAATGATGTTAATATTTTCTCAGGTGGTATAAAGAGGTTCAGAACCACTATAATTTCCAGTAAAATATTTGAACTCATTTAAAAGAGCTGTAATAAATGCATTAAGTAAAAAAAAAAGAAAAAAAAAGACCATGATAGGTCATCAGAGATACATCATCATGTTACATTGAAGTATTGCTACTACTTCACTGATAACAATGGCAGTCAGTCAATTTATTTGCAATTTTAAATATAATTTATGGCCTGCAAAGATTATGTTATGTCATGGAAAAGGGGTTTACGTGTCGCTCCTTATACTTCTGTCTTTCTGTTATGTTACACTGCAACCTCAAATCTCTCGGGAGGAAGGGGAGGGGGAACAACGCTTTATAATACTTTTAATTTGGATTACATTATTAATTTGGCTTGTATTCAAATTACACACACAAATTATACAAACTGCTCTTTGGTGGAGCTGCTTACAAGTCACAGATCCCTGAAATATCAACAGGAGATTAATCTACACACTGCCAATAGATTCAAATATTTGGTTTATAGTAAATCATTTTTGTTATGATCATACGTGTGTTGGTTACAGTCATGATAAGTGACAGAGAGTAATAACATCTTGTTGAATTCTTTTGACAGAGCAGTTGGATTTTTGATTATTGAATGAGCTTTCAGTCAGCGGGCTAAAAGGGGAAGTGAGATTTGGGATTCTGGCACAGCCAGTGTTGTTTGGCCAGATTATCCCTCTCATGCAAATGTCCTCCCTCCCCTGTCAGGCCTCAGTCAAGCGTGAGGGACTTGGTGCTGGCCACAGCTGTTTCTCATTTCTGCTAAATCACACAACAGCCATCTGGACGAAGCCGTCAGACTACGCTCTTACACCAGGCCCCGACCGGGCCTCAGCGCACGAGCTTGGCCTTCTGCTCCAGTGGTTGATCCGCTCCGTCCCAGCAGCTCCTGTACATGTCGGCATGCTGGCGCGTGTGTGTAACCACTATTTAAATAAAAGGCATTTGACAGTATGTTATCCTCAAAAAAAGTATACATATTTTAATTATTTTATTATTATTATTATTGTTATTATTATTATTATTATTATTACCATAAGTTAGACATTATTTTAATTTATAATTACAAACACACAGAGTCATTTTACAGTGTATGTGTGTGGGGGGTTGTTTATTTATTCCTCCTTGTAATTATAAATTTCTGTCAGTATGCTCAGTGTTTTTTATGTGTTTTGTACACAAATGCCAGTCATTCCTTCTTTCTTGGCTTTTCCTTGACAGACAGGACTGAGCTGCACCATGAGTGACATCCAACCTTAATTATTTCAGAAGGATGTGAAGTGAAATCTCCATATGTCTTCAGAAAGCAATGTGTAACTGTAAAATCTCAGCTCAACCACCAACTCAACTACTCTCACCAACGCATAATGTTGAATATTAGAAAACTGTCTCCTATTCACACATTCCCCATTAACAATCTGCATTTAAACACAAATTAGACAAAATAAAGCATGACACTCTTCGTCCATACAGTATATAAAATATCCTTTATTGATATTTTGCAAGCATAAATTTCCCTTCAAATGCCTCACTTTTGTTTTAGTGAGTGAGAGAATTCTTAAACAAATCAAATAAAACGTAAAATAAAAAGGCCAGGATAACATTTTCTCATGATAGAACCATAAGTAGCTTCCAGCAGCGGTCATGTTCTCACCTCAAATCCATTTAGTACAGTTGACCAGAAAAAGATGCAACTTTCTTTTAAAAAACAAACCTATACTGACAGACAAAACAACAATCACTGTAATAAATACAAAAACAGACCGGAGTCTAAATGTGATATAAATAATATGTAGGTTGCTACAAATACAAGAACATTATGAAGGTTTGGAGGGAAATCTGAGGTTATTCACAATGATTGTTAATTGTTTTTTTGTTGCTTATTTTCCTCAAAGTTGAATCTTTTGCTGACATTTCAGACGGAAGCATGTAAAAGAACAGAATGGGAATTTAACCTATTTTAAAACTGGATAAAAAGTCACTGCACGGCTTTCTAAAAGAAAAGTCACATTTGCACATTTTATACACGTGGTAACTGTAAATACGTGATTTTAAATGTATGCACGGAAATGGCACAGTACCTCAACTGTGCCGTCTTCACTGCACAATATGTTATTTCATTAAAAAAGACAAATGAATAACAAGTATTTTTTGCATGTTTTAAGAAAAAAAAAAGAAAAGTTAAAATGAAGTTAAATGGTTCTTTTCCATAATTGTGTACATTTATCTTTGTTAAACATACATGCATAGTGTGTAAAAAAAACACAACTTTCAGACATTAACAGTGTATTTTACATTATGTTTTTCTATGCTTTTGTTTCAGGTGAATGTCAATGAGTAGGTGAGTTTGGCATTTTGTCCATATATACACCAGTGTGTGTAAGTGTGTGTTCATGTCTGTAGTAGGCTGTGAGGACACATTTGGATTTAAACCTTTTGTGGGGACATACTGGCTCTGTCCTCACAGCATTAAAGGGCCTTTTGAGGGTTAAAGATTTAGTTTAAGAGTGACGTAAGAATTAGGGTTTAGGTCAGGTTAAGGGTTAGGCATTTAGTTGCGATGGCGTGTGTGTGGATAAGTAGCGATGCTCCCCTCGCGTTATGTGAGAGGAGAACTCGTATCGGTCTTGACTCTGGTGACCACAGAGGTTGCACTCAAAGGGTTCTCTGAAGCCGTGGCAGCCCATGTGAATGGTGTACATGACGTGGTCTAGGAAGAGAACGCGGCAGTGTACGCACCGGTATGCCTTCACCTGCTCACCGTCCCCCGTCATCACCTTGAAGCCCTCGGAGGCCATCTCAATGCTGGCCCGGATGGCCTCATACTGCCTCTGCTGCTCCTCCTTCACAAAAACACCGTTCCTAACCCCTGAGGTGATGTGATTGGTCAGGTAGATGAGGCCGGGGGCTGCCCCGCTGGGACGATCCTCGTTGTTGCTCTCGGTGTCAGTGGAGTCATGGCCACTGTGGCTGGGCGAGCCGTCCTTCTCGCTGGAGGCTGACTTGGAATTGGAGAGCAGCAGCAGGTTCTCCGCCGCACTGTCTTTGGCTGACAGGTTGTGGCCCGACCCCGCAAGGCCCTCAGGCAGCGGCTTGTGGAGAGGGTACATGGAGCTGAGGCCCACGTCAGAAGAGGAGGCAGGGGAGGTCTGGACCAGAGGCCGCAGCGACTCAGCCCCCAAGTAGTTGATGGCACTGTTGATGGCCTGGTCGATGACGTGGGGCTGAATCAGCTCACCTGCTCCTCCGTCGTACGAGAGGTCTGACAGACGTTTGTCACCTGAGACCCCAGAGAGACAAAGACAAGCGATGTGAAGGTTATCCTCTACTGAAACACTTTCACCTACATCCCGATTTTATATCCCCTCTTCTTCAGTTAGAAATATTATCATCACTTTTAATGTAAATGTATACCCAGATAAATATTGAAAGCACTGACTAAACAGCAATTAAATAAATTAAAGGCACAATTCCTGTTTCTCTGTTATACTGCATGCACTCTGCAGAGCCAAGGTGGCAGCTAATTAAGACAAGACACACAGCAGCTTCACTTATGCAGCAGTTACACGACTTTCCCAACAAAAGAAGCAAGAGAATCATTATTTTACACAAAGGAAGCAGATTGCAGCCCTTACCCACAAACTTCTGTGGCATAGTGCTTTTACGTTTAGCTACATTATTAGCTAGTCTGTCTAGCACCAAGGCTCTGTCAGATCCCGTCTGGCTTAAGTCTTCCCTCTGCTCATTCTGGTTGCTTTCTTCCTTTACTACTGGAAAGCAAGACAGAAAAGTAGATTTCAGAGTCAAAGTAGTTTGAGTTTATCTTGTTTAAAGCGATGAACTGGTGCCTGATGACACATGCCAGGTAATATTTCCCTCACAGTACAGAGTGCTCTTACACAATCTGTTCATGCTCGCATAATAAGTGTTTCTACACTTAAAAACAAAGCTTTTCAATATTTTTTCAACATTAAGAATCTCAACTAGGCTATTGTGTCTTTAGAGATATTTGGACAAATGTGGCAACGTGATAAAAGTGACTTAATTAGCTCTGAAATTTGGAAAATTAAAGCTGTTCTGATTTTTAAAAAAAGGAAAAGGCATGAATTTAATTTTAATTAGCAAAATCATCAACATGGTATGCTGTTGTCGCCGGCAACATCAGTAATATAGATCAGATCATATTACTGATTTGGGTGACTGACCTGTGTAGATGCTGCTCTGCAGCCCCATGCACTGGAGGTAGTTGTGACAGCGCTCCTTGTGCTCCTCGAGAGAGCTGCGCTGCTTGTAACTCCGGCCACAATAAGCACACTTGTGCGGTTTTCCCACTGAAAAAAAAGGTTTTAATTGAAGAGAGCAATTAAATGCAATTATTGTCAATTAGGTGGCAAACAAAGATTAGATATATGATTTGAGTTCGACTAAAATTATTTAACCCCTTTAACCCCCCCCAGTATTATCTGGGGTGGGCTGGATTTTAAATTTCCAATGTGAAGTCAATAAAAACCATGTACAGTGTATGTAGCACTGTCTGTTGTCAGACAAATGCAAAGAGCACCACCTACAGGAAAACCAGAAGAAAGGTCTTGTCTGCTGCCTGCAGTGAATTCCCTGGGAATTCCTGTGCAAAAACTTCACAAGCAAACTTGTAATTCTTGGAATGATATGGACATGTTTGCCACTGTAGTTGTGTTATAGGTGTTTTGGGGGAAATTTGAGAGCAACCAGGTGGGGATTTTACATACAGAACTATAGTTTCTTCTACAGGAATTCATTCTTTTTTTTTTCCAATTTAATTTCTCTTTAGCGACCTCAAGCCCTACATTTAAATAGGAGAGCCCCGCCATTTTTGGTGACAGTAATTTTCCTTCAATTTAGCATTTGTCTTGCATTTCATTCAGTTTCATAGCCTACACAGACTTGGAATTGTAAAACTTTAAAACATTATTTTAAAAATGATTGATACAAGAAAAGTAAACCCTTTTACTTTTCAGTTAAAAGTATTTAGAGCAAACTCTGTAAGTGTGTTGTTTACAACCAAAACATTTCATTAGCACGTACTTCTGCAAAGCATTTGCAAAAAAAAAGTGACACCACATCTACCCAGTCAACTTCCCCTTACACAGCAGGAGCTCTCACTGTATATGCACTGCAGAACAGTGCGTAAAGACTTCCACCATGTGTTCCTAGAATAGTCGAGTGAGTGCAGAAGTCTGCAGTGTGGGTGACCTGTGCGTACTCACCCGAATGGGTGCGTAAATGGCCAGTGAGGGCATCCCTCCTGCGACAGGCGTAGCTGCACAGATGACACTTGAAGGGTTTCTCCCCTGAATGGAGCTTGATGTGGCGCAGCAGATTACCCTTCTGTGTGAAGGAGGCGCCGCACTGGCTGCAATGGAAAGGCCGCTCTCCTGAGGAAAAGAACACAGCAAAAACACATTGTACTGTAAAGAGGACGGTAAGACGCACAGACACGGAACAGTGGGAAAAAAAGAACCAATTTATGTCTTTCATGTATACATGATTTTAAGTCTTTTCCTGATTGCTCTCCCTGATCTCATCATGTCTGATTCGTCTACTGACAACAATAAAAACAGCTAGAAAAAAGCAGGCTGTTGCTGTGGGGATGCGGGGTCACTGCACTACAAGCATCCTGAGCGCCAGAACAAGTCGAATGATGGAGCGTCTCTAGGGCTGAGAGCGATCCAGCAGCCGGTGGGAGGGTTTCACAGCAGAGTGACACTCCATCTCTCCATGCTCCCCCTGCCCCACTGACTTCTGGCGCTCTGATCGAACAAGAGCCTTTCAGACTCAGCCTGCCAGTTCCGTAATGCACCATTGCCTAGGTCAATTTGATCTGAAAATCTCATTTTTTACTCTTCTTCGTCTCTGAAATAAGAGGGGCACATCACAATGCAAATTCAGCCTCATTTGAATAAAGCGAAGGAAACACTTTGTGTTGAGAGCCAGTCTTCCTGATCAGCGCCTCTGGAATAAACCAATATCCAGCCTCTCCGAGTGTTGTGGCATTCTGTGAGAACGTTTTAATACGTCTTTTTTTTCAAAGGCCCCCCATAAAATAAGAGTCACCAGTGAAGCAGCAAAATATATAAAAAAGGAAATTCATTAAAAATGCATTTCTGGAGCAAAGACCCACCACAGAATATTTTCTATTTAAATAGGAGGCACTTCATTATATCCTTTATTGTACTTTCTTTTGCATTTACATTAGCCTAGTGTTCCTTTCTTCCATTTTGAGTTTCATTAGTTTCTAAAGCTTGACAGTTAAGTGCCTTTTTCAAAAATGTTCCCCACCACTGGTTTGGTTTCATTACAATAGAATATCAATTTTGAAATTTGAAAAAAACTTTTAATAGCCAGATAATTGTCACTTCAAGGAGATTCCACATAATTGCAGCAGATATCCTGCTCCACATCGGCGTGTAGCATGTGTCTTTGGTCCGAGTTTGTCTCTGATACTTTATCGCACAATTATTTGACCAGTTACTGCTGCTTGTAATGTGGTAATTCAGAGTCAACCACATGAACAATAATGAACACTAATGGTTTGCTCAAAGTCTATTTCACGCACGATGGGACATGCATACGACCAAATGCAGGTATGCCTTCACCGCTACGTCTAAGGGAAAACATAAAACAGGCTTTAAGTTTATGTCTATTGTTATGTGTAGGTGAGGAAAGCTATTACACTGCAGAAACAGAAGATATACAATAAGGAACTATTCTGAGGTATTTATTTTGCCTTTTAAAGTCTAAATAATGCTCTAAGACTAGAAAGGATCTGTAGAAGACGCCTCTCATACTGTCAGTGAACATGGGTGCAAAGGAAGGGCAAGTGTTGCAGGTTGGCTTACCAGTGTGGCTTCGCTTGTGCACCATCAACACATTGGGGCCAATGCAAACTATCCCACAGATATCGCACTTGAGCTTCCCGTTGGGCAGCCGGATACCTCCGGCTGAGGAGAAGGCCTTGGCTTCGGGGCTCGGCTGTGAGCCGTTCACCTTGCCCCCAGAGGCATCGATCACGCGCAAGTCTTCCGCACACTCCTCCTCCTCCACGCCATTCATGTCACAGGCCAGCCCATTCTCCTCATCACTGCGAGCCTCAACTTTAATGTTACAGACTGAAAAAAGAGGGCAAGGGGGGGGCCACGGTTTAGAATAGAGGGCAGTTTCTCAGTGTAAAAGTATTACTGTGACATTAAACTACTTAAATGATCAATTCTAAAAGTGAGTGTGAATTGGATTCTTCTTTAATATAAATTTACAAGCCTGGTCATATTTGCTACAGTTCTTGTTTTTTAATCTAAATTCCCTTTTCTTTTGACATTTTAGGTTTATACTTTTCTTTCTCGTGTTGTTTGGCCTTTTTTTTTTTTAAGTCCTTTTTAAGTGACTGACTTTGACAAACACTTACTTTTCTATGCACGTGAATAAGAATGGTACATTTTCGACTCATTTTGTGAAAGAGCAGAGTAACATGTTCAGCCTTCGGCATTTAAACTGTGAACCTCTTTTCTTTTGGAGCAGCAGAAGAGTTCATAAGGATACACAGGTGGAGAGCATGACTACACTGTTGGAGGATGTCAGTGACGAGATGAAGAAACACACAGATCATCTCACACAATCACACTTTTGGTGAAGTAAATGACAGCAAGATAAACAGGAAACAGGAAACTGTGCAAAACTAGGGACGACAGCAGTGCGTATGAGAGCAACAAAGTGTGATGCGCGCGCACATACACACACACACACACAGGAACACACAGTCGTGTGTGCATATGCAGCCTTTTCATCTCTTCTTGTTCCTTCACTGGGGTTGTACCTTTGACTTAAATGAAAAATGCTGGAAATAAATGCTGCATGACTCATGAATGGAAAGGATTATCTGTTAAACTGCCGCTGCTGTTGTCTCTACACTGACATTCCTAAAGTGATTAGGAATAGAGAAGTGTCTTCTGTGTTAAACTAGCGGCTCCTCATTTTCCCACCAGTTAAGTTTAGAAACATTTCAGAGAACTGACAGATCTTGCAAGTCCCATAATGTGGTTGCATGTCATGGTGTGGTAGCAGACTGATTTCCCCATGCCTCTACCTCTGTTTGTACAACTGAGAGGAAGAAGTGGAAATCATGAAATGTAGGAATCTATGGAAAAGGGGAAGCTTCAGAAAAGGGCCTGTCTAACTGAAATACCAAGAATTATGGAGAAGTGACAGAAAGGGAAGCACGGGAAAGGAATTGTAAAATAGCCTGTAACTGAAACAGTTTTTTTGTAATGTTCACTGACAGCACCAAGGAAACATAAATCCCCTGATATACAGAATGTTTGCCATAGACAGCAGGGGGTGAACATTTTGAAAACTAACAACAGAGGATCGCAAGACTGTTCACTCTTCAGTCGCATATTCTTGTCATCCATCAGTGAAGGATTTTTCTTATCTTGTATCACACGACAGTCTCCTCTTCTGCTTGAATGTAGAAATGTTTTGGAAAACATTTTTTTGTCATTTTGCTGAGCAATGACAAAATAAAATGTGTGCATGCAAAGTGACAGAAAGGCTTCAATGCTGCTTACGTTGACTTAAAATGTAAAAGATGATGGTGAGATTAAGTAATAAACTGTGCATGATTTATTTATTAAAAAAATAACAATACATTCAATTTATAATTACAGGGATAACATACACTAGATGTTTTAGTAAACACAAAAACTCATGTACTATAGTGCTAGGAATTTCTGAGAGTTTTTTTAATCCAGGTGTTAGCAATTTATTGGTGATTTTTTTTAAAAAGTGATTAAGTTCATTTGCATATCAAAAAATCACCAAGTGGCTACACCACCTCGGCCCTCCTTAACTAATTAAAGTACTTAGTAATACTACCTTCAGTCACACCTCTGAATTCTTCTCTAATGCCAACAGGGAGTTGTGAAATTATGTAAATCTGATCTGGGAAACAATATATAATTTAAGTCTGAAGCAAAAAATGTTCAAAAGAAATTGTTGATTTACTGATTTATGGAAAACTACTGGTTGGATTAATAAGCTAAAAACCTTTATGCTTATCAGCAACTGTCAGTTCCTGAAACATGCAATACATCAGCAAGGTTCTCAAGTTGAAGCAGACAGAAGGGAACCATGAAAACTGGTCCGTCGCCCACTTCTATTGGATAAGGGGAAGTTGTGACTAAATCGGGAGAAGGCTTTTTACTTTATATCATTTGTCATGGTCACACATCCTGATTAGCTCTTTTTGGGAAGCAACTGTCAGGTCACATAGTGGACAAACAAAACAGGTCGCAATAAAAATGTTATGACCTGGTCTGGAACTAATCCTCACATTGCAGATAAAGAGGTGACACAGACTGGAGCAGAAAATGCTCTGACTGTAACGAACACTAGGAGAAGTGTGAGGTGACAGAAATCTCCGGACTCTCTGTAAGTTTAATTCGGCACTCACGAGCGTGTACAGTACAGTCAGCACTGTACTGTACACAAGTGAACGTCCAAAATTGTTGTTTTAAAAAGCAGGAGTGCAAAACTAGTCAGACTAACGTGACAGAGAAACACAGGGAGTCTGCTGGAGGTTCCTGTTACTGACGTGTGCTGCTCTCACTGCCTGAAAATAACCCTGTGTGCAAGGTAGTGGAACCACACGTGTTAAACCACGCGAGCGACATACTCAACACGACTTGCAGGAACACTGAAAACAGCCTGCTTTTCCCCTCACACTTTTTATAAAGACTCGCCTCCAAGTTTTTAGGAAGTAGACCACTCAGTCTCCCTCTCAGTCTCATGTCAAATCTGAAATAGCAAAGGTTCTGTCTGAATCACTGAAAGTGAAATGCTATAACTGGGATTCCTGTTTATTTACTTCAGCTATAGTTATGAGGAAAAAAAATAATTAAATATAGTATAACGTTTGTTTCACTTTGACTCATTAACTTCGTTACTCTTGCAGTAATATATTACGTGTGGACTGCAGTGTTTGTGAATGCATAATAATAATGACAATCCCAGGCTGTGAAAGCATACTTGCAACAGGAAACGACCTGGGTTTTGAGGTTGAAGCTTTCGATACTGTGAGGTCCTGTGTCCCACTTACAGACCCCCTGTTTTTGCCTTTTTCATTACAGAGAACTGAGCAGCACATGATCCTGAGAGATAATTATAACAAATTCTGGCTTTTATCGCAGAGGCATCAGTGCATAGCTGTACCAGATACTTGCACTTCCCTTCTTTTTACACTTTGGGCTCTTTTTTTCTCTGTCCCTATATAGACACAAGTACACACACACACACACACACACACACACACACAAGCACACATGCAAAGTGATTATACTGAATAGGGATTAAACAGAATACAGTACATAAAAGTGTCACATCTACGCTGACAGCGGCGCTCGCCTCGCTGTCTTTACACGGTGCAAATGAGAGTAAAGAGTTTAAATCATGTGCGATCACTATTTCCTGTGTTTTCCATGTTGTACTAAACCAATCAGACAGCTGAGACGTACACAATCGTATAAAACACGGCTCACAGGCTGCATAACTCAATTTAACATGTACGGAGTGCATGTGTGTGTGTATGCAGGTGTGTGGTCCACACACCTGCATACACACACATCTCTGTCTCTCTCGAGCTTGAGCTTGAGCTTGGCCCTGTTCCTGAACTCTTTATCTCCTGATGTGTTGAAATTGTCTAATGGCAAGTTCTTCTTAGGAAACTCTTACACATCCTATTTCAGTTTCCTCTCATGCATTATTGTCTACTGTGTGCTGCTAATCTTTGCCGTTATCTGGATAAGTGGAAAAATACTGATAAGATGGTGAAATTTGAGCTGTCACACTTTACTTTTTTTTTTTTGCAGTCGCATTAAAACCATTTTGCAATGATGAAAATAAAATATATTACCTACATTTAAATGATCTGTGTTTGTGAGGTTCACATCTAACTCCCAAAACAAATACTTAAATCTGAGTGCGTCTTGAAAGCTGTGGCTGTCCCTGACATACTGTAAGTATTCACAATCTCTGAATTAATAATTAAAAAAAACAACAATAATAATAAGCAACATGATAATCTTCCTGTACATGCTAACTGACAAGCCTTTAATGACCAACATTACATACTTTTTTTTTTCACAAATCCCCCACATTAGAAGACTTGAGATAAATATACACCACCAGAGTGAATCCCTCTTGCATACTTCATCCTTATTTTCACCATGATATTCCCTGGCTTGATGTTCACAAACTCAAATCAAGGCCACATTAGCTATTCCTTAAGATTCTGCTTGTTAATGACATGCCATGGATCAAAGAGGTTTTTTTCTCTCTCTCTTCTTTTTTACCTTTTCTGCCAATGACCTAAATGTGTCTCTTTTCAGCTTTAAATCAATTTTCCGAGGGATTTGGAATGGCAAATTTCTCCCACTGGATGTGCATGAAATGATGTTATAAAAGCATGTTTATGCTTTTTTTTCCTTACGGATGTTGTGCTTTTGATACCACTGGTGTAAGTGTTTAAGTCTGATTTGGGAATGAATACATTACTGATGGGAACGGCTCTGGCTTTTTGATTCATTTTATTGCGGCGTACGCTCGCTATGTAATGTAGCAGTCACACACTCGTGCCAATGTACACAAGCATCCCTGATATTCTTATTGGCTGTGGGTGAATTTGGTGAGATGTGGCCACGCACCTTTGTCCCCTCTGTTGTTGTGCAGGTGGGCGGAGCTGGCTGACAGGTCCTCTGGGACGGCCATGGGCTCCTCTGCCTCCTCAGATGCTTCGTTGGCAGGGGGACTGTCCCTGCCTGTGGAGACACACACCAGCAAACACCCATCACTCACCATACAACCTGCAATGTGTTTCATTCACTGGGAGCAAAATTAACTCCAGGCGGGTATAAGAGCCAGTTTGCTGGCCTATTGTATCTGCATTCTGCATTCAATGGCTCAATCATGTAGCAGGTAGTCTTTTACCTGGCATTTGGGCCATTTCCTGGGCCTCTTCTGTCTCCATGCGGTGCAAGTACTCTAATGGGAGAGAGACAGAGATGTATTTGTGTGCAGGTTTAATCAAGTACAGGCTGAAGAAACACCATTATAGACTGGAGTAAGAGGTGTCCTTTTGCAGCATGACTCCGTCACCTCAGTGAGATCACTCTTGTCACAGCTGCAGACACACCACTGTCCCCCACATTACGTTACAAAGAATCACAGACATTTTCATTACAAGTCTGACAGAGAGACTGAGCTTGGAGAGTGGCTTGGCTCCAGCTGATGGGGCCCGCTGGTAGCACGACTTCACTGGGAATGAGCTTTCAGACCACATTTGTTATTTATTGTTAATTTCCTGCCACATAATCATCCAAAAATGCAAACTGACTGCCGCAAAATTAAGCAGAAAATTAACTGGCCCCAGGTCACCAAGGATGCGGGCGTTCGCCGTGCCCAGCTGATCGGTGCTCATGTTCTCTCTAATTTACTGAGCATGCATCACTGAGCCCGCGGCCTGAGCACAGATGCATGCAAGCTACAATCAGAAACAAAGGGAGGGAGAGAAAGTGAGGGGAGAGGAGGAAGAAGAGGAGAGAGAAAGGCAACGAGGTAGACATGGAGGCAGAGAAGTGGATATAGTGATGGCAAGGCAAGAGTCAGGAGCAAATGCAACAGGAAGGTGCAGAGAAAAAAAAGAGATGGAAAAGCAGGCCGAAGGACAGAGAAGTTTATTCTCTTTATTTATTTATCTACTTATTTACTTTTTCTTTTTTTCTCAAGACAAGGCTGCTGAGTTCAGACGCAAAGCTCCGGCCAGGGCTGAATATCTGAGGAGTCACCAGTGCTTGTGGCCCCATTAATAATGGATGGCCCTCAAGCCTGCAGCAGATGGGCCCAACAGCCTCAGCCCCAGCATCGCCACTTCAAGAAGCCCTCGGTGGAGTCGCTGCCCAGTCCAAGCAACCACGCAGGGAGAAGTGAAGCTCCTGAAAATAGCGAAACAAGCCCAAGGGAGAAGGGGAACCTAGGCCTTCCTGTTTTACTGACAGATGGCTCCACACATTTGGAACAAATAGTGGGAAGCGACCAGGTCACTCTGTCGCAACTCAAAATATTCTGCGGAGTCAATTCAGGAGCTCGGTATCCTGCAGACGCCTAGGACACAAGTGTCGGGGGGAGGGAGGAGGGAGGGGGCGTCAGGGCAAAGTTCACTGGTGCAGATGATTTGCTCGGCACAACGCTGGGGTGTTGCGTGTTTCTCTGCCTCGACTGCGTACAGTGCTGTTCTTCAGCATCTGGAGTTTGGAGGTTGGGTACAGTGGGAGGTGTATTCTCATGTCCCCTTTTTTCTGGGCAGATGGTGCGAAGGGAAACACGGATGTGTTGGCGGGGTCTTCGACAGAAATAAAATTTTGAAAAAAAGTTCCAACATTCAGCCACAACCCACTTGCGTAGGCATGTGGAAAGCAAGGTGCATGTAGAGTACTCAGGAAGTAGCTATTTTGTTTGAGAAAGTGATACTATTTACAAGCTGCTTCTTTTTTCCACGTCACTGACATTTCAAACAACTCTTCCCATGTCGTTTTCTAGTTGTACCTCAGTCTTATGATACTGTGCCTTAAGTGGGATCAATGAATTTGAATTGTCCTTGGCATCAGTTTATAGTCTGACTGAAATAATGAAAACCTTACTCACTTTATTGGGCATGACATTTGTGTGTGTGTGTGTGTGTGTGTTTACTTGTGTTGTTACCTCTTTTTCTGGCCATAAACACTGATCTTGTCAGGACCAGTAGTACTCATTTTTTAACTTCAAGTTATGGTTAGTCATTGACTGGCTGTGGTTATGATTAGGGATAAGGCTTTGGTTTGGCTCTCCAAATGACTGGAAGTCAATGCAGCGTCCTTAAAGAAAAGCTGCACACGTGTGTGTGTGTGTATGAACTGTAAGCAGGTGGAATTTTTCAACCCAGTGAAATGGAAGTCACAGAAAATAGTTGCAGGGGGACATGAAAAGTTTTGGTCTGAGTACGTCAAGTGAGGAGAGACAGGAAGAGGCTTGTGGGTTGACAGAATTCTCAGTCGTCCTCTTCCTCCTGTGTGTGTGCGTGTGTGCGTGTGTGTGTGTGTGTGTGTGAGGCGTGAACACATAGCGAAGTGCAAAGGCTACATCAGGGAGCAGGGTGGAGATGAGAAACAACGAAACCGTTAACAGATACTGTGGACCACACCAGTAAAGTCTGGGTACCCTGGGGGAAGCTCAAACACCAGTGTGTGTATGTGTGTGTGTGGTATTATTTAAGCGTCTATACACAATACACATTTAAAATTCAATTCAATCATGAACACGGCTAACACTCAAGGATAAAAATTGAGGACTTTATATTAGGAAACAGAGTGTTTCAGTGAGAACTAAGTTTGATTCATGTGATGAAAATTTTATGAATTGTAACAATATTCACAAAACATGACACTTTGATGAAGTACATGTGTATATTACAAATACATTATTTAAATAAATAAGCAAAATTACTGACACTTAATGAAAATGTGTGTTTGATGAAAAGCACTGATGCGGCGGGTGCCTTTTTTTTATCAACAATTACGAGTAGATATTGCCAAGCAAAATGGTACACGGTCACCTTTGTTCATGTGCACTTGGAGATTCTCATCAGTAATTCATGAAATATTTGGGTGTAAGTGAGTCGATAGCGTTAACGGATGTGTTCTGGGAGTCTATGGAGGGTGAGGGCAGAGTTAAGGTAACACTGAGGAGAAGTTTCCCCCATTTGCATCTGACACACTTCACTACTCTGCTATTCAGACGGTATACAATCATTTTAATAACTGTCTGTCTTCCTCTGCCCCCTCCTACTTCTGTTTCTACTGACAAGAAAGATAATGGATGTGCAGCACTTTCAGCTCTGCTCTTTCTGAGCTGTGGAAAAAAAAAAGTCCTACATGTGCAGGTACAGAGGTTCATTTCCAAGTTTCTGTATGTCTGTATGAAATCACACGTATTGGCCAAGTTTTTTTATTATTAAATGTCTGGTTTTAGTCATTTTACTGGATAAATGAAAGTAAAAATGCTCAAAAACATTTAAAAATAGTGTTTTACTTTTACTGTTTTACACATTCATACTTGCTAAAAAGAAATAAAACAGATTATACAAGACCAAATATGTCTTTTTGGCTCATAAATGATGGGACTATACTGATACATAACATATATATAACATATAACACTTTAAGTGCCACAATACAACAACTGAGGAATTAACTCTTAATTAAAAATATTGAAATATTCAGTAGGATTTACATTAATTTCTAAATACGTTTAACTCCTACAATCTTTAGGCTTTGTTAAATATACAATAGAACATTTTAAATGTACTTTTTTTTATTCTGGACGTGGAGGAACGACTTTCCACCTCTGTGACAGCAGTGTAAAAAGTTTAATCAGTCCTGCCTACGTGTGTGTGTTTTCTCCCCTTCAGACTGTAAGTCGAACAAGTCAATACATTAACGGTATGAGAAATTATCGCATTTATATTTACTGTCGATTAATTTGACACACAGAAGATGGAGCAGTGTTGGTCGGTGCGAAATGATTTCCGGTTTCAACAGCGGCAAAATACTGTAGTTATTTATTTTTGTGACCCTCGGTTAATTTGTCTAAATTAAAGTATTTCTTCTCTCTTTGTGAAAATACATTTTTAATATTCGAGTTCCACACAGAGTGTCTGAGTTTCCTGAGCGCGCACATCTACTGCAACAGGTGCCTTAACAGGAAAGTGAAAAATAATTCAACAAACAGGTAGAAATTATGACAAAATGCGTGGGTAATTATTATTAAATTCTAAATTACGCTTTATATAAATGTAAATCATTGTGAGACAATTTATCCACGTTTTCCTGAAGGAAAGTTACGCAAGGAAAATAGGAGAAATTCCATTGTTGCTCTTGAATTAGCGGTTATACAGAAACTAATTACGAGTTGAAATATTGATGTACACTTCCGAGATTAACTTTAAAAAACACTCTGGCGTGTCAATCCGTCACTAATCCAACACCATGTGAGAATTACGCACGGGATCTGATGCTGCGGCAGCGCACCTGCACCGAAACTACAAGGAGAGTGTGTTTTCCAGTCAGACGCAGATGAAACTCCTAAAACTCCCGGCAACAAACTCTCTCAGCTCACAGGTCGTGACTGGGTGTTCGGTGTGAGAGTGGAGTGGAAAAGCACAGTGGAGGTCACTATACCTGCTATTCCTTGAGTTTGCAGAATGAAGTTCTTCCAGCTCTCCCCGGCTCCATGTGCAGAAGGTCGCAGCGCCGCGGCGGCCCCATGGAGCTGCGCCCGGAGTCCCTCCCCTCTCCACTGCACTTCCTCGTTCCAGCCCAACATGACTATGTCTCTGAGCGCGACTGAGGCATTTTGCTTGCTTTTATCCACAGGCCGAGTCTGCAGCGCCGAGTCAAGCCACCGAACCCTTGGCACTTGCTTTGTGCCGTGCCAATAAAAGCTGACACCCAGTAGACCATGACTGGCAGTCATGCATGAGATGGGATGAGGCGCACGAGGAGAGTGGACCGTTCATTGTTTATTTATTTCATTCTCAGTGAAGAAGCTGATTGGGGGTCCTCACTGGCATATTGGACAACTCAACCAATGTCAGCTGTACTGGCAACCCATGAAATTAACAAGTGTTTCCCATATAAGTAGCTTTTTCTTTTTTTTTTTCTTTAAATAAAAACAACTTCTTATACAGTCTTCCATACATGTGAGTGTCATGTGCTCTGCTCCTGTCCTGCTCGGACCCAATAGATTTATAACCATAACCCAACGCTCATGCAGATGTTTAATGTGGAGTCTCAAGTTTCTTATTATTGTATTGTGTCACAGACCAAATGCAATTTTTAGATACAATTAATTGAAAATTCATGCTATGAGTCCACCACCAGAAATATTTAAATACCCAAACTTAAATGTCTTGGAACTGAGTAGCACGTCACTGGATTTTTGGAGTGAATCATTAATTTACCTGACAGCACCACACCGCAGAAAATCAGTTATATATTCAAACTGTTAAATAACTACAGTCCACTTTTCATATCAGGCCAATCTTACGGTCATGCTCTTGCTCAATTTGAATTTCCGATAATGACGGGTGCCCACATATTGTCTGAAATTATTCAAATATATATAAATTGTGGATTAATATTGATGGCAATTCTAAATAAATGATGAGTTATATGTCTGGTTTGACTAACTCAGACATGTCCAGTTTTATTATCTCTTATGAGTATCTGCTGTGGCTCTGTCGTTTAACATAAAGTTGTACTATTAACACACTCTTTCCTCTTGAAATGAATGTATTCAATGCTGATTAAGTGACAGGAGTTTATATGGTGGTGGTTGTACCTCATGACTGTTTATCCCAGTATCCCACTGTCCTCAGGCCCCTCAGGCCGCCCTTATCTCAGGAGACGCTGTCTGTGTTGGATTGCTGAGTCACCTTTCGTTGCCCTTATCTCCTAAGAAGCATAACATTCAGGCAGTTGGTTGCAAAAGGAGGAACTTTGGGCAGGAGAGTTGTGCCCTGCTGTGTCTTCACAACCAAAATATGGATTGCAGCAATGCTCGCTGACTTCCTCAAACCATTGCAGCTGACACTCCTACATCTCTCAGTTCAGACCATTCTGCGGCGATTAAAAAGCTGCAGGATGGGGAGGCTCCTGAGGCCACAGAGAGGGAATGCTGGGACTGTAACATGACTCTGTGCTATCAGAGAACGCAGAGGTGTCCAATCATGCTTGGGGTCTTCAATGAAGCAGAGATACAGTCGCCTTCAGTGACACAGCAGCTTCACTCTCTGTGCGTCTGAGAGGCAAAAACACTGTGAGCACAACAACTCAGTCAATACAGAAATGACTCGAAAAGCGAGATCAGTACGTCATTGTTTTAAAAGTGCTGTTAAACAGAGCATCCTATTTTTATTTTGCTTCCATTATTCTCACAGAAATGGCATTATTCCACAAAAAACAAAAATTGCCAGGGACAAAATGATTTGCCCCCCTGATGCTAATAGTCAATTGTGTATCCTTTTTGCTGGATAACAGCCTGCAGACGTTTGTTGTAGTTTCCCAGCCCATTCTTCTTTGGCGAATTTCTCAAGCTCCTCCAGATTTGATGGCCTTCTGGCGTGGAACTGTGTTTTCTGTTCACCCCAAGGATTTTCAATGAGATTAGGTCAGGACTTTGTGCAGGCCAGTCAATAACATTCATTTTGGTCCTCTCGAGATAGTTCTTCACCAGGAGAGACGTATGTTTCGGGTCGCTGTCGTAGCGGAAGACAAAGCAACAACCCAGGCACAGTTTTGCTGCCGACTGCTTCAGGTTTTCTTTCAAATTTTTTCTCTCTTCATGATTCTTTCCACCTTCACGAGATTCCCAGTTCCAGTGTGTCAAGTCAAATAATGGAAGGATCCAAAATAAAACTACGCTGTTTGAAAAAGCTGTGTTAAAAATGATATAGAATGATCATATGGGGGGGCTAATAACTTCATCCTTAACTGTACATCATTACTGGTAATGTGTACATGCCTTCAGATGCTTAAGAGTTTATAAAAATGACTTAATTCTGCAGTATTTAAGATTATTCTGCACATGCAGCCCTGCAACTCACAGCTCCAAATCACACCGAACACAACCCTCTGCTCCCTCAGGTTCATCCACACCCTGATGTTGCTGTAATTAATATCATTATGGCGAGTCTCAAAACATCATCAGGAAATGTAGCAGTTCAACAACTGAACAATAGGCCCCGGCTGATTCTTATTTCATGGATCTTTAAGCAGTATTCACTGTTTCACGTTTGGTAGCATGAGCAGCATGTAACCCTTAATTGGTTTCAACACCTTAAAAAGTCAAAGACGTTCAAGACTGATAATCACATTAAATAGTCCAATTTATCTAAAAAGTCAATTGCAAACTGAAAAACTCTCTTTCTTTAGGAATGCATTATACTGTGAGGATGTCAGAGTAAATTAAATTCCCCTCTGCACACTAAAGCATCAATTTCCTTATGGTAATTATCTGCTGGAATAGACGTGTCACTAGAAGGAGTCAGGCATGCTTGACATTTAGCCTTTTTATACAGAGGCGATGAGTAAAAATTAAGATGAGGAAAAGGAAATTAATCTCCAGCCCAGGCAGGCATTGAGAGATCCTGGAGGATAGTGGCTGAATCAATCATGATGTTTGTGAGCCTGTTTGTGAAAAAGAGCCGCTGATGAGATGCAGACCACAGGCTGGAAAATCAGAGGCAGAGGAGACGGAGGAGGGGAGGCATTTTTTTTTTTAACAAATAGAGTTATGATTGCTGTGAGGAGGGTTTACTCAGTTTTATTGGTCTTACACATAACAGCAAACAACATCTTGGGTACAATGAAGCAACAGTTCAGCATTTTGAAGAATACATTTACTCGCTGTCATTGCTGAGAGTTCAATGAGGAGACTGATGCCACTCTGAAATATGTAAGCTGAATATGAAACTACAGACAGGGAACGTTAGCTGAGTCATCGGTTACTGCTGTACGTGCTGGTTATACACACAGTATGTCATTTCTTACAATCTCAATCAAAACAATAACCAAAGACCTACTTTGATTATGTAAATATATATATATGCTTCATGTTCATTATACAGAAATATTACATCCATAACATCAATCTATATTTTTACATCTTATATATAAAACATCTAAACAATGTCATGAATGTTTAAGATAATTGCAACAACGTCAGGTCCCCTCTTTATTTGATAATGAAGTAACACTGGCTTCAAGTACATCAAGTGAAATCACATTAATGTGTTTGCAGATAACAAGCCAAAAAGAAAGAGTACAGTCTGTAGATTTTTCATCAAATGTACACATATAGTGTTATAAACCCCATGTCCTCACAACAGACAGAAACACTGCAGTGCTGCTGTGTGCCGTCACTGCTAAGCTGTGAGCCCGTACCTCCAGAGCAGATGCAAAATTGTGTTCTCTATTGTACAATTATACTCACACCAGGCACACAGTGGCATCTGGTGTGATCTTCTGCTGCTGAATCTGCTTCCAGATTTTATGTGCTTCCATTCATTATTATTATTATTATTAGTAGTAGTAGTAGTAGTAGTAGTAGTAGTAGTATTGTTATTATCTCAAACCAGTCTGGTCATTCTCCTGTCTTCTGGTATTTTTGCCCAGAGAACTGCTGCTCAGTGGATGTATTCTCTTTTTCAGACTATTCTCTTTAAAAGTCAGAGCTGAAAATCCCAGTAGATCAGCACTTTCTCAAACACTCAGACCAGCCTCTCTGGCATCAACAACCATGCAACATTTAAAGATATTTTTCATCCCCATACGTCGCCTTGACCATGTTTACATGCCAAAATACACAGAGTTGCTGCCAGGTGATTGGCTGATTTGTATTTTGTATTAGTAAGCAGTTGAACAGAGGTTGGTGTACGGCTGAAATACAAGATTTGTTGGTGCTATTGATAAAGCTCTGCTGAGCCAACCCCCATCATCCCCCAGCTCACCCTGAATCAGTCACTGACATCACATCTTATCCACATTAATATGATGGCTTACATGGGTGTGATCAGTATATCATGTTGACAGGTGTTTGGTGGTTAGTGTCATTCCATCACAAAATAGTTTGCAGTTACTTTCACTTTTGAGTATCAAGTCACTACCTTTGAAATGAGTGGGATACAGCCTGTGAAACCCCTGCAGCTCTGACTGGATGTTTACAAAGTCTGATGAGACCGTAAAGAGACACAGTAAATGAGAGTTGTGCTGTGGAAACCATTTTTGGAGGCTCACTAAGGTTTGTAAAGACTACAACAAGGATGTGTTTAGCATCAGTGTGGTAATCGAGATGTGATTAATGAGTCGCACAACCTCAACTCCTGCTGAAATCACAAGTGTTTTCAAACACCCATCCTTGAGAAATGTCAATCAGAAACAAAATATAGATGAAGAGAAACAGGAAAACCATCTCATCCCTATTTCCTGTCTAAGCGCGAAGCTGAACAAACCACAGACATAAAGCTGTAGCCTGGCAGACTCTTTGTAATGTCAATTTGCATTAGAGACACACAGGAAAAAAAAAACACTATGATGCAAAAATGCAGACCGTATCTAATATGTGAGCAAATCACCATGGTTGAATACAAATAATACCATATGTATTATATACACAGCACTTTAAACTGCTATATATTTAACATTACTGCTGAAATTCCTGAATTCTCTCAACAATGTTTCTGTTTTTGCCCTTTTTTTAATCCTCTATGATAGACACACAATTTGTGAGCTTTATACACACACACACACACACACACACACACACACACACACACAGCCAGTAAGCGGGTGAATTAATGTTTAAGAGTACAATGCAAGCACTCACTACCCAGAGTTAGAAAACCACTCATCTAAATCAGGGAAATTATGATAATGAGGCATCTCATTATTCTCCAACTCGCTGTGAATCAGTCACTGACATCACATCATTATAGACATATTCATACAAACAGATAGGATAGCAATAAGGCGGCCGACACCTTCAAAACTTTCTCATCTGCTTTGTCTAATAAGTCTCCTTGTGTGTGTCCGTGCATGATACGGGGAAGTGCAGGTCTGAGGAAGTTGTTACAACAGGACATTACTTTCATTCAATTAGTAATTATCTTAGATAAAGTAAAAGTCCAATAATGCCAAATATCTGAGAATGAGACTACACTGAAGTAGCAAAAATCCCAAAGACATGTGACCGTTGCAGCAGACGTTTTTTCAGTTTTGGGGGAAAAACATGGGAGGCCAGTCTAATCAGCAGAGGAAACAGATCTCAGGCTGTTTGGTGGTGTTTGGCACCAGGAAAATGGATCTGGGTTGTGAAAAACCACGATTACCACGAGCTGCTCTGGATTCAGCCATCTGGAGATGCCTGCTCCAAAAGCCAGTAAACTTCACTCAGATGAGGCCCAACTAGGAAACAGGTTTACGCCTCCTTAACAGACAGCCAACGCTCCCAGAGCTAAGGGATGTCAGCGCACTTATCACCTCAGGAAACTGATAAAGTTAACCTGACTGTTTCAGCACCTTGTACATTTTACATTCATTATATTTTTTTTATCTATTTTTTCCCAAGATTTCTATACTGTCAGTTTCAGGAATGAAACCCATTGTTTAACAAAAAAAATAAAATAAATGATGCTGTAGAAACTAAGGACAGACAGAAGAAAATAAAAAATAAAATTTTCAAACACTATTGAAAGACTATTATCTTTTGTCTTTTTCTTCTTTCTCTTTTCTTATCATCTCATATGCTCATTTTTAATGAAATAACAAGTGTTTTCTATCTTTCTATTTGTGTTCTTTATAAATCCCTTTGATTTAAGTATCATTAGTTCCCTTACATTGTTTGCATCTCGATCCCTCTTGTTATTGCGGGAAGAAAAAAGATTTACTCTCTCTCTCTTTGCTCACCTAGTTATTTAACCTAACATAGGTTTAACTTTGCCACTATTTACTTCAAATATCTTTTTAAGCTTATTAAAATATCTTTCATGCAGCTTTAAAATGTACCAAAGGAGTTCAATTATTCAAATACCTTTGCAAACATAACTTAAATATGACTCACTTTAATAATTTAAAGCATTTATGATGATACTCTTTAAATTTCAAAGGAATGGCAGTAAAACACTGGAGCAGCTGTATGGTGAGGTGTGACTATAACCTGAGGCATGATGTTCGTGCAGGGCATTAGATCGCCCCCAGGTGGACATTTATAATATTTTTTATTCAGGGTCTTAAATCATGTGCACAGTGATAGTTTATAAGTAAAGTACTGGGAGAATTCAGTGTGAAATTCACATAATACAAACAGGATAGATAACAGATGATTTTATTAAATAGCATAGTTGTGTGTAATTTATTGAACAAAGACAAAAAATGACTGATGGCAATTCAGAGATTGGCCTGTTGTGCTGCAACACAACAGCAATAATCAATTTTGCTGTCTCCTTAATTGGTTTCATTCGAACATACTGTGCAGATTCAGTCAGTGGAGTGAACAGAAAGCTGAGGCAAATGCTGCAGTGTCTAACTTATAGGCCGCCTCTCTGTGAGGAAAGCCAGCACTGTGGTCAGCCCGGAGCTGTGCTGGACAGTTCGGAGGTGACAAAGGAGACGATAAACGGGATCTAAGATCGCTGCTCGCATCCCCCGAGGAGCTCTGGCAAAGGCTTGTTTCAGACGCCCCTTTGTGCCAACAGCCATAAAGCTAAATAACAGTATATGAACTGCCTCCCCACCACTTCATGTTTAAAATATGGCTTACATGGTTATGCATTTCATCTTGGATTTGTTATTATCTATTCATTATTCCACTGCTGTAACACAACTAATTTCCCCTTTGGGGATTAATGAAGTCCCACAGGCCTGAGAGATAGTATTCATGAGCTCATGTCAACTTGTGCAGTGGGATTTAAGTTGACCTTGGCTGACCATCAGCTGCAGCTGAAAATGACTAGGATGCAGGGTCACTGTAGGTCACTGGTGATCACTGTAGATCAACAACAAACAGTTTTTTTCCACTGGTCAGTGGGAAATTACAACGGTATGGGTTTTCTTGGCATCATTCCTCAGCTGGAGCTGCTGATGTCTCTCCTCTGCTCCAGTAGACTTGAAGAGGACAACAACATTTTATCAGGCATCTTCATTAAGAAGAGTCTGATTCTTTACTCGTACCTGTCCATAGTATTACACATATAGTGTGTAGGCCTGATGCAGAGTTTTCAATGGTATGTGCAATCCGACCGGCACACCTAATGCACAATGCACTATGCACAAATCCAAATTGTTCCTCATGAAATTGCTGTTTTTTTTTAGTTTAAGTAAATTAATTAAGTTTAATTTCATTAAAATACATAATCAGACAGTAACAGTCACCTATAGGATACAGGCATGTTTTGGTTTTGTATTAAAATGAGGAATAGCATCAGAATGTATATGCCTTTCTTAATTCTCTAATGAATTAAGGACTGATGCAGGTCTTTGAGAGGATTAGTGCATCTTTAAAAACATTACCTCAGCACAGCAAAAGTACCAAACCAAAGAGTTTTTCAGTTTCACTCCTCTGTGGGAATGAGTTTAAACATGTGTAAGCCCACAACTAGAGGAAAAACAGACAACTGCACTCCAGCCTTGGTAGTGTTTGTCACTTTTCATTTTCCATGGTTGGTTCTAGTTGGACTTCTTAAACATCCTCTAAACACAAACCACAACGTTCATTAAAAAGGGAGGATTTTCTCTTCCGAGGCGTAAAAGAGAGTAACTGTTAGCCCGTGTGATTTCACTGAGGAGTAATTCATGCTCCACATTTAGGAGTTTTTTGGCAGAAACTGAAAGCTTGCAGGTGAATAAAGGCCTTGCTTTGCTACTGCCATGTTTCTACTGTGGCAATAAAAATGTGTGTGGCTTTTTAAAACTTGAGTTTACTTTGTAAAATGAGGGGATTGAAGTTTACAATAATTCCCTGACACTCTTGGGACAGGGAGGTAGAAGCAGAAAACTTCCAAATAACAAGTTTTAAATAATATGAACTATTATTAACTAGTATAAAGGTATATGCATGTTTTTGTGGTGAGGTTCCCCAAAGCAGAGACATGATAAGAAAATAAATCAGTGAACATTATTGTCCAACATAAAATGAGAGGCATGGAGCTGATTGGTTTGCTGTGGAAATAGCACAAAAGACATACAAAGGCAAGACCAAAGCAGTATGAGAAAACAAAAGTAGCAATTACAAAACAAGAAACATTCAAAGATATGGAAAAATTGACAGAATGACACGGCATTACCAGACTTGACAGAATTGTCTGACAGACTGGTGGAGTGATGACCACACTTTTATAGGAGGTTGATGAGGAATTGGAACCAGGTATGCCTTGTCAGTTGCCATGGGAGCTACCAGCCACACCCCCAGCCACACACACACACACACACACACGCACGAAACAGACTGTATGCTACATTGCCAATAACAACATAAAACCAATCTGATCTAACAAATGATTTCAGTATTCTGCCCTTGTGGAACTATGAATCAAGAGTGAGATTCTTCACAGGATATGTAAAACTTTTTTCTTCTCAATCTCACAGCATCTTGAGGTAACGCTGTGTCACACTCGCAGGATTATTAATCTACCCGGTAGTTGATATGTCATTGTGGAACAGGGTAGACTGACAACAACAGCAACCGACAGGATCAGAAATGAGTCAGTCACACAGTGAGCAACACTCTCCTCCTACGAGTCAGACAGTTTGAATACAGGCATCCATCAAGCCTCCACTCTGTGGTGTAGAGCCTCTCCTGAGCCATAACAATGTATGTCTGGGCACTTGTGATTACTTCAATTAGCTGAGTTTGAAACAAAACAATAAAGCATGATTATGTTCTCGCAGTGAACATCTGCCCACATAAAAGTTGGCTGGGGATTTGAACCTGTGCTGTGAAACCCACAGGGAGGAGCGTGTGTGTGAGCTTCTCTTATTATCATATTTGTCAGACTCAATATGGGCTATGATAGTGAAGTTTTTAATTTACCAGAATCCTATTCGACTTCAGTTTGATCAAATGTCTACAGTGTATATACACTGCAGGCTGGAGGTATAAATCAGTAGCTGTTTTTTATGCTCTGAAAGTGAAAGAGAAAAATGTTAGGGAAATTAAAACAAAAATCCTTGGGGATGATGTACAGCGCTCAAAATAATTAATGGAGCACTTTATTCTGTGTAATTATCGGGATGGTGCATTATACAATTAATAATTTAGGTGTTCCTAAATCTCTTCATTTTTTTAAGCAGTATATATAAACTCATATTTATACAATCCATATTACAATAGTTTACATATGAGTGCATTTTGTTCTTCTGCAAATTCAGTCATCACTCACCAGTGGTTTTGATTTTCAGATGTGGTTTGTTGCCACTAAAGCAGATGTTTGCTGTGAGGAAGGACCTTAGGAGATAACAGCACAATAGTCAAGTAAATAAAGGCAAATTGGGATCCATAATTTTGCACAGATTTACCACAAGGCAAGACCGAGATTAAATTCAGCCTTAGGTTCTTGTAGGGGGCTGTATTTACTGCGTGGCTCAGTTGACCTCGAGTCAGCCAAGTTATGCTATTTAACCAAGGGAAACCTAACACAGGTGTTGCTGATTTGGGAAGCAAACAGTTTTTCGACAGTGCCTTTGCGCCTTCGTGCTTTTGTGATTTGATGTAGGTTTGTTTTTTTTTCTTACCTGTATTATGAGTTTAAGTTATTCCTGCTGTATAATTATGAAGGAAATAAACCTGCGAGATAATTGTAATATTACCGGACTTTACGTTTTGCTATGTACGAGCGCACATGGCGCACGTCTAAACTAAACCCTCCGTAAAACTGCTTCGATTTGGAGAAGAGTATCTCCGCCTGTCACGCGGAAGACCGGAGTTGTGGATCTGTTGTGGATTTACGCGTTCGTTTGGAAACTACGGATGTGAGGTGGGCAAATGTTTGGAGTTGCCGATCGCTAATTGGAGCTGTACCGGAGCGAGCTACAGGGCCAGCGGAATACCAACCTCATCACACCGGGTCACCATTCATCACAGCCGGCCAACGCTCGATTGGGGTATGTGCTGATATTATGAATGGCTGAAAATGAATTTAGCATGTTTAATGAGTTGTGTGACAAAATATAACAGGTACATACATCTTTATTGGGTTTATTGCCTGCTGATGAAGCAAACAAACATGAAATATGGTACCAAGCTAAAATGTTGAATATCAATGAGTTTAATGTGGGTACAAATCAATGGTTGTCTGACACTTAAGCTTGTCCAGCTACAAAAGTGGGTGATGATCATGATGATGAGGATGATGTGCCGGGTCAAACTCAAACTCAAACTGAGCAAACTCAAACTGTCCAAAGTGAAAATGGACCAACAGAAACTACAGAAACTACAGGAACATGAAAGGGATCAAACTGTTGATATTAGTGCTGGAAATGGAAAGGAGGTTGATGCCAACAATGGAAATGTGGCTGCTGTTGGAAAGGATGAGGAAGAGGAGGATCAGATTCGACCTCAAGACAGCATTTCAAATGTTCAGTCAAGGCACCATGGCTCAAGTAGCACACCCTCCACTTCTTCAGCCAGTCGCAAGGCAGAGGCGGAACAGGCCGTGTTCTTGGCTCGAGCTGCTGATCTAAGCTCCCGCTCACAGCAGCATGCATCTCTACCACCGCAAAGCAATGCTTCGCCATTGGTTACGCCAACTATCATGCCAAAGTTGGTGAAAAAACAAGTTGCCGTTTCAATGTCTTTATCCACAAATTTTGCATCACAATCAAAGCCAACTATCAGTCAAGGTTCTCAACCCCCTCAGTTGCAATCAAAGACAACTTTCAGTCAAAGCTTTCAACCCTTCCAACCCACTCTAGGCCAAGAAGTGTTTCAACCCCTGCAAGGCCAAAATCAGACAGCAGGGCTCTACAATCTGCTGCAACAACAAAATGACATAATGGCTCTCCTTGTTCAAATGCAAACCTCACAACTGCTGCCGCACCGAGAAATTCCAACTTATGATGGAGATCCTCTGCAGTTCAACACATTTATGAAAGCGTCTGAGCACTGCTTGGAAGCAAAGACCAGCTGTAAAGGAGACTGTTGCACTATCTTGAACAATTCACTAGGGGGCAACCAAGGGATATTGTACCTTCATATGACTGCAGATAAAGGATGTGCTGTTGCCAAGAAGTTGCTCAAAGAGCACTTTGGAAATGAGTTCAAGATAACAGCGGCCTAGATGGAGAAGGTCACAGGATGGCCAAGTATCAAAGCTGAGGACACCAAAGTGCTCAAAGTTTATGGACTTTTCCAACGCTATGGATGATCTTCAGTACTTGGAGGAACTTAACATGCCAGCAAACAAAGATTCTGAGTCAGAAGCTTCAATATAAACTCAGGGACAAGTGGAGAACAAAGGCATGTGAGGTACTGTAGAAAACTGGTTGAAGAGCACAATTCTCAGACATTGTGAAGTTCATTGAAGTCACACAGACTTGTGCATCAACGCATTGTGTAGGTTTATCTGTCGAAGAGGACAAGTCTCGCAACTGAGATCTGACAATGGCACCAACTTTGTGGGTGCAGAAAGAGAGCTGCGAGAAGCCTCAGCCTCTTTGAATCATGACAGCATTGAAAGAGTCTTGTCCAAGAAGGGAATTAAGTGGAGCTTTAACCCTTCAGCTGGGTCCCATCACGGTGGCACTTGGGAGCGCATGATACGGATGATCAGGAAGATTTTGTACTTTTGTGCTCAGTCAGCAAACCTTGGATGATGAAGTGTTCCATGCGATCACCTCCATCACAACGACCTTGAGGCGCTGATGCCAAACCATCAACAAAAAGGGATGTTTATGCAAGGAGAAGGTGGAAACAAACCCAGTACATCTCTTTTGGAAGAGGTGGATCCGCGAGGTTTGTTGTTTTTGTTACCTGTATTATGAGTTCAAGTTATTCCTGCTGTATGTGTTTTTGGTATTTATGTCTCATTTCAATTTGGTGTAATTGCTCTGCCAGACGCAATTAGGGGCTGGAGTGTATGAGCCATATTCATTTTGTATTTTCATGTAATTTTGCTCCGTGCCACTAGGGGCTGTATTTTCTGTATGGCTCAGTTGACCTCAAGTCAGCCAAGTTATGCCATTTAACCAAGGGAAACCAAACAATCAGGTGTTGCTGATTTGGGAAGCAAACAGTTTTTCGACTGTGCCTATGTGCCTTCGTGCTTTTGTGATTTGATGTAGTGAGCAATTTGTTGGACAAAGGGGATGTTTACGCAAGGAGAAGGTGGAAACAAACCCAGTACATCTCGGATCTCTTTTGGAAGAGGTGGATCCGCGAGGTTTGTTGTTTTTGTTACCTGTATTATGAGTTAAAGTTATTCCTACTGTATGATTATGAAGGAAATAAACCTGTGAGATAATTGTAATATTCCCGGACTTTTCCGCTTTGCTATGTGCGCACAGGGCGCACGTCTAAACTAAATCCTCCATATTAGCAACCAGTACTGCTTCGTTTAGGACTTAGCCAGTACAGTCCTTCTGCCCCTTTTATCCTCCCACGGTCTGGAGTTTGTGTCATGAGGTAAAGAGCATGCGGCTTATTAATGCATTTATAAGCTGTCTTCTCTCTTTGATTACAGCCCAAAAATTTGCTGAGTCTTTGTTTGCTCATGATAACTTGTTTAAAATGAACACATTTTTCTCGTCAAAGACAGAGAATTTGCTGGAAGTGGAAAAAGGTCTGAGAAACACAAATCCCCAATCTTTTCCTTTATTTAAAGACTCAAACAGTCATAAAGCTACAATAAAAGCACTTCTGAAAAAAAAAAGATTCCAAATTAAATATAAATACAAATAAAAAACATACAAGGCTCATTAAGCAGTATTAACGTAATTGCCAGCTTACAGCTTGTTATCTGCACACAGTGTCACATAACAATAACAAGTTGTGCCTAACATGATGTAAAAATTTATAATATAGATATAATCAGTTAGTTGATTAAAAATATCAGCTCTTAACACTTCATGATTGTTTTTCGAGTGTTGCTGCCGTGGATGGCATATGAAATGAATTATGACAGACCGACGACAGACAGAAGTCTGGTTTTCTCCTCGGCTTCCAGCCCTTGTCTTCACTCAGGTTCATGCAGACATCAGAGGAGAGTGTGGCAGGTCATGACCTCTCTCCCTGGAGGGTCCACAGAGCAGAGGTCAAATGATGCAAATCAATGGATTTCCATCGACATATGAGCACTATAGGTGCTCATATAGGTACCTTGGCTCCAGATCTTAGTTTATAACAGCAAAGACCTAACAGCCATGTTCCATGATGGAATCAGGATGAAATGCTCAGCGAGGTGAAAAATCTAGCAGAAGGAGAATTTGAACATCCAGGCCTCAGTCCATTTCTGCCACCATTCACATACAACCGTAGTTCAGGCCTCTGATTATGGTGTGAATGGAGTCAAAACAGTAGTCATTATTGGCAGTGGTGAAATGGGGTGTGTGCGTGCATGTTTTATGTGTGTGGGTTCTGTCACTTCTTAAAAAGGGTTAAGTTTGGTTTTAGGGTTAGGGTTACAACTGGGTTTAGGTAAGGGTAAGGGTTAAGGTTAGGCTTAGTTGTGATGGTTAAGGGGTTAGGGAATGCATTATTGTGTGTGTGTGTGTGTGTGTGTGTGTGTGTGAGAGAGAGAGAAGGGGAGAGAGTGAGAGAACGAGAGAGAGAGGAGGTCATAGATCTGCTGTCAGGTATAATGATGCAGTAAGTGTTGTTTTCTCAGAGACTGTGATTTGTTTGCTGCTCAGATCAAATTACTAAGAGGCCATATGACCTGCTTTGCTGTGGAGGTGTGCAGCATCACATACCTTGGCATAAAATTAATATGTGGACATTTATTCGCTATTTGCAACAGTAATGGGAAGCAAAAATCTAATAACCATCCCCTGCTTTGGACACTGCACACCAAATGACTCACCTCTGAGGAGCAGACACGACTGATAATGTTTCCTCTGAGCTGCTTTCTTTTGGCAAAGAACAAATACTAATTCATCACACTGACCAAATGAAAATGTTTTGTCCATATTCAATGGTGTCTCTTGTTGCTGGAATATTATTCAACGCAAATGGGTTTCGGTGGCAAATAATAATGAGAAGATTTGCCCAAGCCTCAGGGCTTAGTGACCCTCCTGAGAGAAGGCTACAATCCTTGTTGAGATGTGTTACACATTGTTTATTTCCCAATGAAAAAAAGAAAATGAAATGATATACTATTACATTGAAGATTGTCGTTGTCTGCTCTTCTTCCAACTGACCACTAGATGGAGTAACAAAGCCTGAATTGTCAGATGATAAGACCACAAACAGGACTGAGAATGATGCACTTTAAAATTCTACAATAATATTATAATAATAATAATAATAATAACATTAATAGTAATAATAATAGGCCCATGTTGAAATAGTATGTCGACATCTTATGAGCTTAAAATAACATTATTGTAATATAAACGTTTTTTCAATATCTCAGAAACACCTGAGACCCCTGAAGAAATAACTGAATGTTCTGGACGATTAACAGGACATTTTATGAATATACAGTATATATTAATATATGGACAAAAATCACATGGATTCAAGTCATGCAATAACAAAGAGTGTATTTTGCTGCACAAATTAATTTGAAAGAGCCGCAATGTAGTGACCACAGCGCATACAAAAACAGTGAACTTATATGTGCATAATTGAATATTAATTACTTTACACACAGACACAGGAGTAGCCTGTATGCACACTGCAGCCACTGTCCATGTGTTTGCCTCATGTAAACAGTGAAGGCAGCCTGGTTAGGTGGCACTTTTCCTTCACATTAATGTGTCACTGATGATGACAGTGATGCTAGCTGATAGATGATTTTTTTTTACCCAGGCCGTCATTAGCAAATGTAAACAGCCAAGAGCGGTCGTGTTAAAAATAGCCTAATTAGAGTTATTCTGATGCCTGAGTGGTGAATATGCGCAGCTCCCACACAATGTTTCTCCATAAAAGAACACAAATGACACTTTTGAGCTGACTGTTTGACTCTTTTTTGAATACTACTCTCCAGATTAAAAGAAAAAAAAGAGAAGAATTTGATGCATAAATCTTAGATCTCATGAGAGTTATCCTGATTGTATTGTCATGCTTGTAATAAATGAGGTAATACAGGTCCAGAAGTCCACATGATTTATTGCATTGAGAATCCATTAATTATTCCCATTCCATATCTCTGTATTCCAAAATAAAAACCTCCCTCAATGTTTGGATCCTCATTGTTCCATTGGATTTCACTATTGTTGCAAGAATTTAAATTCCAACCACAGCATTAGATATTTTTGGCATGAGGAGTCATTACCACTAAAACTGCCCTTGTTCCTGAGTCCTGTGTGATCAGTCAATGTGTCTTTCATTCTCTAGACTTCTCCACAGTCTCAGAAATTATTTAAATCTCACATCTTACCCATGGTACCAGGCTAATTTCTAGAGGGCAGCATTCATTAATGTGGCATGGCACATACATCAGAGAGAAACTGTTGCTCTGGATCAAGAGGCATTGTTGCAGCAGCTGCTGTCGTTGAGGCTGCGACTGTTGCTGCATGAGGTTGAAGCAAAGCAAAGTCACTATGGTGTTGTTGCTGCTGGCTGGAGACACTATGGCCTGATGCCGCTCTGGGCAGAGGATTATTTCTGTAAGTCAGAAAACAGTGGTGAGGGTGACCCAAGATGACACCCCAGGATCAGACAAGCAGGACCTCGAGGAGATTCTGCTGCATGGCATCGGTAATGGATCGACCGAGGGCAGAGAAGATGTAGCTGTATAAAAGCATTCTCCTGCACTGCCAGGGAGAGAAGTGGAGACTGACAATGATATAGACTACAGTTGTTCATGTTATTGACATGCAGTAAAGCATGAATGCATTAGACACCTGCAGATGCATGTAGATCTTTATGAGGGTTATAAACAGCTGTCTCTTTGTATATGGATTATATATACCATGCAAGTAACAAAAAGGGCGTGATTCATGTCTGATGCTTAATTTATCCACCTCTTTATGTATTATGTGTATTAAAGTGTCCTGTGGGGTTTTCTGCTGCTGTAGCCCATCTGTTCAGTGTTGAGCATTAGAAATAGTCTTCTGCATGCTCTGGTTATAACATAGGTTGAACCCGTCTGGTCATTCTCCTCTGACCTCTGCCATCAACACGGAACTTTTGTGTGAAGAACTGCTGCTCACTGATAATTCTCCCATTTTCAGACCATTCTCTTTAAACCCCAGACATAATTGTGTGGGAAAATCCCAGTAGAGTTTCTGAAATTCTCTGACCAGCCCATCTGTCATTTAAATCTCCATTGACTTTTGACGTTTGAACTTCGACAGGTCATATTTGCCATGTATGCATGCCTTGAGTTGCTGCCATATTGTGATAGGCTGATAAAAAACATTTGCCTTAATAAGCAGTTGAACAAGTGCCCCTTTTATAAAGTGGTCTTCAGTGTATATACAGTATGTATCTAATGTAAGTCATTATTAGTTTTTTATGGAGGGTATTCAACACAAGCCATACAAACAGACTCACTCATGTCCAATTTGCAATGCATCCATTTCTAAGATTATGTCAATATGTCTTGTAAACTGACACAAATGCGCGATCATATTTATAGCTTAAGTGCCCTGAGTCATAGCTCATAGCTCATATTCATCACACTGTAAATTTAGACAGTGAATTGATCACTGCAGATGACTGTGCATGCTGTAGACTGGAGGGCAAATGAGCGGGCTGAAGTGAATTCTGTCTCATGTTGTGTGCAGCGTTCTCACCTTCTTGGAAGAATCCAAACAGAGACAGAAGCAAATCTCCCGTGTCCTCCGAGAGTGGCCAAAGGCTTTATTGTAGCAGTGCTTTCCTACCCTCTATTGCTGCTGCTCTGCGCTTGTCACACTCAGTTAGGTCAATGAAGTAATGAATATGCCGCTGTGCATTTTTCATGAGTGAGGTGGCAGTGAAAAATCTGCTCTTTACGATGCTTTTAATATGGAAGTTTTCACACACACACAGACACACACTGCCCATGCATGAGCATGATGTTTAATCTTAGCATTCCCCAGGAGAGAGTCAGCACAACGCAATGTCACTTTCAGAGATGAATACATTGACTGGAGCAGATACATGCAGCTGTTGTTATCGCGAGTGAGACAGATAACAGTGTCTGTCTGCTTTTGGAAAGATGGCAGTAAAAACTCTCAGTGCACAATGAGTCACCTCTTCAGGTCTCACAGCATTACAGTAATTAGTTAACATGGAAGCGCGCCCAGGAGTCCGTGGAATATAATAATAATCCAAAGATGAGTGTTAATCAATGAAAGTGCCATTCAGAAATAATCAACAACCAAGTCATTATTGACAAACGAATTTATTTTGGTATCTTTGTAATATTTTAAATGAACTTCTTAGATCATGAGAACATTAAAATCACTCTCTGGTGACACTTTAATTGGTTTCTAAACATGATTACAGAGGGTAACAACATCACAGACACTGTAGTGTATCTCAAATAGAAACTGTGATGTGATTTCTTTGTGTATTTGGGAGGAAATTAACACCAAATCAATTACATGCAGGTTATCTGTAAATGTGTATTCACTATAATCACATTAACAGCTATCAGCTTGAGTCAGCTCAAAAACCCAAAGGTCATGGTTTTGGGATTTTTTTTTTTAACACACAGCATGAATGACGAGATAAGCAGAAAAGTAAAAAATATAGGTGAAAGTAAAGAATAAACAATGACATCAACAAAAACATTAAAATAATAGCTAAAACTTATTGATAAACTAAGTGTGTATCGTCAAATGCACTATGTTTGCAATGCAAGCAAGACAGAGCAATAACTGAGTGATGAATTAAAAGTTAAACTAATAGATGAACAAGAGATAATATATCACCCAAGGACAACTGGCAATGAAAAATGGATGTATAAATTGAAATTATTAGCAAAAATAATGAACAAGAAGTTAATATTGCTCAAAGTCATGATAAGTTCAAATATTTAGAAGGACGGTCAATGTTCTGCCAACCCACAGGTAGTAGTTGAGAAAGCAAAATTCACTTAAGTATCTTAAAATAGAAGACCATCCAGTTTCACCTAACATCCACTATAAAATCCCGGAGGATGATGTTGATGAAAGTGCTGTATGTGTGGACTGTTATATATCATTATACTTTTAAGGATATTTCTGGCTCTGTTTCCAGTCGTCTCACAATGGCACACGGGACACCGCTCCACGCTTCAGCTTTTGATCTGTGTGCAGCAGCACACCTCCGATTTTCAATTACCAATAAGATGTTGCATTAGGCAAAGAAACACTGGGGTAATGGATTTTCTCTGTTGCTCGGAAAGATAGAATTGTCCTTAGAGACCTTAGTTTCCATTATTAAACCTCTACCACATTGCCTACCTGGGTTATTTCCACTATATCTACCCAAAAGGCTTTTAAATCTTAAACATCTAAGAAGCTCAAATTTGGACACAGCCTCCGTTTCTTCTCTGACAGGTTAGGCTCTTCGTGTTTGCAACAAAGATAATAAAAAGAGTTGTTTGCATTGAAATCTTTGTTGTTTTCATAAACAACATATCTTAAGGGTAAGTGCAGCAGCATGTGAGGCACTTGTACTTGTTATAATAAGTGTGTATGGATGAAGACCTGGATGATGAATCACCATACACGAATATACACAACAGCAACAAAAACAAAAACAGCTAACCCCAGGATAAATGCTGTGTGTGTGTGAATCTAAAAAACTTAGTATTCTGCACAGCTGAAACAAAAGCTGCCTCTGCTATGATAACCTAACAATTCACAATGCTATCTCCCATCTGACAGCAACTTATGCAGATGTGCGAGGCTCAGCAGTGCTCCACTGAATTGAACGCCCCTTAAAAAACTGTTCAACAAGCAGGTCACATTGGCATCGGCTGCATGCTGCAACATTGTCCTTTAAGATTCTTCAAGCCTTATCACTCACTTACCTGCCCTATCACGGTGTGTGATGAATGGGGCCAGACTGAACCTGCAGTCGCTGATCTAACCCATGTTGTCTGGAGAAAATTGGGGATTTGCTTTCTCCCAGGCTCAGATTACTTTTTAACACTAAAGCAGAGTCATGTATATAAGCTTCCTCTAATGCCCAGCCGTCGTTAAGTGAGCCATATCTGCCAAAGGGCTGAATTTCCCCCCACAGATATACTGTATGTACGGCCACACAATTCAACAGTGTCATTCTCATCGGGAGACAAGACAAGGCAAAGAAGGTGAAATTGAAAATACGAATATCTGGCAAAGAGCTGAGGAGGAGGAGTGCAGCAGATATAATACCAAATCTATAAAGGACAATTTCAGGCCCCACACTCTGGAGACTCAGGCGCTCAATCATGAAGTAATTCACTCAGATTGATCAAGGAGTGTCGTAATCACATGGGAATGTTACATGTGGATGAGTCACAGAGCTGTGAGGAGATTCAAAGCTGGATTTAATGGATTTTGAGGTGATGTGTCTGGAAGTCATCTCAGAAGGTGCAATTGGAATCCTCAAAGCATTTTACCAGCGTTTAGCAGCTGTCCAGTGATATTAATGTTCAGAACAGTGGAATTTAGACGAATAAAGACGCTAAAAGAGAAACAGAGGGCTGTAATTTATTCTGTATCCTCACAGCAGACGTTCAAAGGGCCTGGCTCTGAAAAAGGAGTGATCAGAAATCTACTAATGAAGGGGGCTGTTGATAAAAAAAGTCCCACATTAAGCAGAAACTCTACACGCACTTACAGATAACTGGCCTTTTATTTCAACTCATTTAGTTTGAAAGCTCACGGCTCCCTCAGAAATTGACATCAAATGGTGCAAATGTGACATAACTGTTAATCTCTGTTTTGAAAAGAAATACACAACAAATAAAAATTAATAATGAATTGAAAGGTAATGAAAGGTAATCATCACAGCATTATGTGCTAGTAATGTAGTGCTCACTGGACAGACAGACTCGTAAAATGCACTTTGACCTTTTACATTTGTCTCTGTAATGTGAGCTCATCGGGCATTTTTCCCTCTGCCACATCTTTGTCTCATGAAGCTTTTCATGCTTTTCATAAGAGTGCAGACACACAGGACCATTGACTCCAGCTCACAGTTGTGTGAGCAAAATCATAAACCGGTGCTTTGAAAGCTTGATATTGAAGTTGACGCTGACACGATTTCATCTAAAGCTTCAAACAAAATGTCTTTTTTATTCTGCACTTATAAGTTACTTGAGCCGCTTGTGTGTGTGCGCGTGTGTGTGTGGACTGAGGGTCTTTTCTTAAGAAATCCTTAAAGCCTGACCCATATTTAATTGAAGAGTTGTGACTTTTGTTCATATATCAAGTCAAGTATATGTGGTTGTGCTGGTGTTTTTTGTATTTTGTCATGCAACGTGACTTAATCCTTCATCAATAAATATTATTAATTTTGCATGGAACAATAAACAACTAACCAGCATCTCCTGGGGGAATCAGCTCAGCATCTCTTTCAAGCATTTCTCCACACGAAATTGACTGTAGGTGTGAGTGTGAGAGTGGATGATTGTTTGTCTATATATGTGGTCCTGTGATGGATGGATTGGCGACCTGTCCAGGGTGTGACCCCACCTTTTGCCCTATATCAGCTGAGATTGGCACCAGCGCCCGCCACAACCTATTGGCTGAGAAAGATATCAAAGATGTCAGGAAAATATTATTAAGTCCTTCACTGCACATATGACAAGTCTCAGAATATATAACCTATATTAGTTTCTCTATCATTCTCTGTTTAACATTTAGCAAAGTATAAGTTAAAAATGCATGAATTATAAACATTGTTGAACAGTTTTAAAACAACCAGAGCTGTTCCTAAGCTAAAATGGTTACATTCCATTTCTACCATCTTCTTCTTTCGTTTGGGTACAGGGCGTGCGTCCCATTTAGACGGTCCATGATAACATTGTCTGCGGTCCAGTCCTCCGCAACACACTCGCAAGCCGCAGGAGGAGCCAGGCCCCAACTGTGCACTGATGAGCGGAGGCGCCTGAGACTGATCACTTAACACAACAGTTAAATCAGCACAACAATCAAATCTTGCTCTATAACCTTTCCTCTGAGGCTGCACTGATGACACAAAGTTTCCATGCTCACAGGGAGAAATAATAATAACAATAGTAGTGCCAATAGAAATAATACAGTGCTTATGTTTAAAAAGCTTGAAAATGTAACTGATGATATGACATGAATAATAAAGTGTATTTTAAATTTCAGATTTTAGAGTCATTTTGGTTAAAGTATGGTCTTCACTAATCTTCATGAAGGACCTATATAGCTTGTTTTCACTCCTTTTGTATTTGTGAGTCTCACTGTAATGCTGCATGTGCTTGAAGCTTTCAGCTTCCTGTTGTTGACCAGAGGGTATATGATGTTTTCATCTGAAACGACAGAGCTGGCCCGTTGCTATAAAGTAATCATGAATTTCATCACCTATTGTAATATGAACACAGCTCATCTCAGTGCGCAGCAATGCACTTTGTCCAGAGGAGTACAGCAGCCTAATTATAGCATTGGGAAGACCAAGTGCAAAGGATTGTGGGTTTCTCCAAGAGATGTGTCCAATTAATGATGTGTGTTTGAAGGAGCTAGTTACCACTGCTAGGAGTTTTATGTCGAAATAAAAGACACAGCACTGTTTCTGACGAGTAGACTTTATCACCAGGTTTAATCGCGTCTTTCTTCTCATCAATCAAACACACAACTGTTGTTGAGTGAGTGCTAGAATATGATCTAACGACATTTGTAAATGTTAATGGCTTGGACAAAGCAGATAGGCGTGACAGAGAACCTCTCTGGTAAGAGTCATTACTTTTTAAGCCGAGAAACAGCAGGTGTGGCACTTGCGAAAGGAGACAATAATGGAGTATTATGTTGCAAAATGGAGAAAATACTATGTATTTATTCATTTATTGTGATGTATGCATCACGAGTGACATCCAAATAAATTTCCACAAGGAGACTATAGCTTATATTCTTACCAAGAGAGACAGCATGGTAGTGATATCTTAAAATAGTAGAAACCTGGGGAGAAAGAACTGAGCACATTAAAATGAGCTCTTTATAAAATAAGTGAAGAGAGAAAATTCCCACAATCATTTGCCACTTGTATGCACGGGCACAAGTCTCGCTTTCCTCGAATGAATGGGTCTGGACTGTGAGTCACAGAAACAGGGGAGTTGAAGCTGTCAAGAAAACCTAATAGATGTGTGCCACTGCTCCCCTGCTGCTCTCAGAGATGCCTGCTATGTAGCATGTACATGCATTTAGGCTTATTTACCTCAATCCTGGTGGCTGGCTTGGAGGCACGTTTCCCTGCTGGAGGTGCAAGAGGTGCAACATCGTTGTCTGGCAACCCCTTGATCAAAGTGTTTCGAGGCGTGGCCAGCGCATTGCAAAGGGTGACACAGAGATCAGCACACCACAAATGCAAAACGATAACAGGGAAAAACAGACACACACAGCATCTGCCTGCAATTATCATACCCTGCCCTTCAGTGTTTATTACCTAGACTTGAATTATTAATCATCATTTTTGATCTGCTGGTCTGTGGGCCCCATGGCTCTGCCAGATACATGCATTAATTATATTTCATCCTCAAATTGAAAACAATGATATGATATTAAAAAAAAATTACCTTTCAGTTTTTAGATTTTGGAAACAAATTGGGATCAGTGACATTAAAGAGTCCAGTCCGGCCTTTATTAATGTAGCTAAAACACTTCTATTCTCTCATGTTTAAAATGTGATGCTAATAGCTCTTGGAAATGACTTCAAAGTATGACTAATAACCAACAGCTCTTCAAATATTTACCTGTAGCCTTCCTGAAACACATTCCACCCCACAACATCAAAACGAAAAAATGCTTACATCTAAAACATGGATTTATTAAAGTTTGTCACACCCCCAGACACAGAGATAGCTGAGATCTTGTTCAGTCATTCATCGATTTATCCTCCACATGAGAGTGTTGGAGGGCTGGAGCCAAACCCAGCTGACATCTGGTTCACCATTGACAGGTCACCAGTCCATTCCAGGGCCTGATATCTTTTGTGGCTATTGTATACAAGAACGGATAAAGTTCTTCTTTGTTTTCCTTGTCTTTCTTTAACTTGTTTGTCCATTTGGGCTGCTGTTAAACATGGTGGCCCAAAATGGTTGCCTCCAAAAAAACAAGACCTTTAACTAACGTACATGTAACATAGTTACTCTAAGGCTACAACAAACAAAAAGATTTTTATTTCAACGTGATAATACACTAGACAAAATATAGTAGTGTGTTCAACACTGGATTACAAACAAAGGCAAATGTGTGAGCTAAAGTGGAACAACTGCTCATGTAAGGTGTTTTGGTATTTCAGGGTAAAATGTGTTGATTGATATCTGACATCTGAGGGCTGGATTGAGGTTGATAATCCCAGTGCTAACATCTTTTTTTAAAGATAACAAATTCAAAAGTACAAATTGAACATCTACCAAGCACAGATTGGCATTTATTTGAAACATGAACACAGTACTAAGAGAAATACAAAAAACACTTTCAAATCAAAACACACTTGAACATCCAAAAAAAGATAAGAAATCAAGAAACAGTCAAGTGCTCTTGAATGTTCCCTTTTCTCATTTTGTTTTTATCTCTGTACTTGATCATCCAGCACAGCAAGTCTTTCCTCATCCCTTTGAAACGGATCACACGCGTCTAGTCTGCACTTTGGTGGTAGAGGAGCAGGTGTCAGGATTTCTGTGATGACACCACATGTTGAGACATTGAGGTTTTCACCTTCAAAAACAGCTGTGTGTGTTCTGTACATTCTATTATTTTATTGACCTCTGGTCCGATACATTGCTTATTAAAATACAGAGGCTATAAAAAATATTTTTTTTCACTAGTTAAGCATTTATGACCCCTATATTTGTAAGTACTCATAAATAATTTCATACATAGATAAATAGATATTCTGTGTGTGGATTATAAACTTTCAGAAAAGCTTTTTTTCTGTAATGCAGGAGTGACCAGGGTATAAATGTTGAATTGCTTGAGGGCTGCTGTCCGACCCTGATGTCCGGTAGACTGGGTGAAAGGCTGAGTTTACATGCGGACTGGCGCTGGTGTTGTGTGCCAATGTCCCCTCTCATTGTGCCAGTCTTTAGCTCCGCTGGCACTCGTTCTTACTGCAGGTGGCCTGACGCTCAATCTGCCATGTACCCTCCTCGTATGTGCAGTAGCAGATTGTACACTCATCGATCTTCACCTCACGGCCGGCTGGTATGACTGTCGTGTCCGCGTAGCAATTTGGTCCTGTGGGTGGTACGAGAGAAAAAACAGGAAAACTCTTTAGACTGACTGTATGCACTGTTTCCTGTTGTCCTGCGTTGATGCCAATGTCCATTTATGTACCACTTAGTCAAACAAAGCAATGCAAATCAAAGTGCTTCACACAATAAAACAAAACCACCGACAGTCACCACCCACCGCGGAGACAAAAAATTCAAACTTGTGTTATTGAGCTTGCACTCGTCCGTGGTACACGACTACAACTACGAACGCCAAGGACGACGTTCAAAGTGGAAAAACACAGTTTAAGGACCAAACAAACAATTCAAAGTCATATTCCTTTGTGCTGCTCCAAAGATCCCAATCTATTTGAAACTGCACTTGTCAATCTGAACGCAGGTGATTTATGAAATATGACAGCCCTTAAATCCTGCTGTTGCTTGTTCTTTTCAGTCTGTCAATCCTTCAGTGACACTGAACATTGGTATTAGAAGCATCAATGCATGGACTCTGACTAACAGCGTATTATATCTGCATGTATGTGACCTATGCTGCCAGGTTATTGTGTAACAAGTTAGAAAACATGTTCATAAATACACACATGAAAAGTCATTGTGAACATTAAAACCTTAGCCCAAATATTTAATCACAGTTTCTTGGTCTGGTATGACAAGTGGTTTATACGTTTGTGTTAAATAATATGCTATATTAAATTGTAAATAAGTGCAGTTGTATGAGGGACTGTGACATATTACCAACATTGAGTTTTCTAAGTGCACTGCCTTTTGCATGGACCCGTCTGGGTGCTTCAATCTCACTCTCACTGTTACCATGACTGCCGTCAAGGACTGAGGACACAACATATTTTAGCCAGTCAACAAAAGGTTCACCTAATATACGCGTCTGCGTATAGGTCTGCAATATCTTAAGAACATGGTTGCTGCTTTTTGTCACCATTAGACTGCCCTTTTCAACTGAGGTTTGTAAACCAGTCTTTCTCAGTTCTCAGTGTGTGCCACTGAGCTAAATCTAAGAGAAGTTATCTTAACATATTTAAACTTACTGATGAAGGCAGCAGTGGATTAACAACTACTTTGTGCTTCAGTGTAAAATCACAGACTTTCTAAAAAGAGTTTGGCAAAAACCTATGCCATTAGTGTTTGTAGCGTTAATAATGGCATAACTAGTGAGTCTTAACATGTACAGATTAAAAGCCTAAAAGCTAGTTAGTTAATCTCTTTTTCACATAAAACTGTGAATGTACTGTATACTGTCGGGTTTTCTCTGAGTTCTTCGGTTTCCTCCCTCAGTCCAAAAACATGTAGATTTGGCAATTAGGCAAATTGGACACTCTAAATTGACCCTAAGTGTGAATGTGAGAGTGGATGGTTGTTTGTCTCTATGTGGCCCTGTGATGGACTGGTGACCTGTCCAGGGTGTACCCCACCAGTGCCCCCCAGCAGAATATGAGTGAGTGAATGAGTGAGTGTATACCTGAGATTTTTTTAACACCATTCACCTTGCCAGTGATTGTCGTTTTTTGATCTCCATCCCTGCATCCCACAAAAAATGTGATATGTCACAGAAAACACAATTTTAAGGAACTGGAAGAGAAAAAACCCAACTGTGGAGTTCATGTCACAATGTTCACTTTTTCAAACAATCTTTCTTGTTTCCTACAAAAATTAATGGCTAATGGCCAGAGGGTGAATGCACATTGTAGCGTTGGGCCAGAAATGACCTATCTCCACCAAAAATGAAGCAGAAAATAAGAAATGAATATGCTCTCCCAGGTCCTGATCTGAAGCTAATAAAAACCTGTGTGCGTTGCAGAGTAATTTAACCCAAGAGTGAATGATGATTAAACACATTTGCACTAGAGAAATAAAACATTTAAACCCAGGATTAAATTTAACAGCGCAATAAATACCAGAGTTTTAAATCCAGAAGCCCCATGTTTTCAGGTTGTCAGTTCACCTGTTCCATTCTTATAAATACAAGAACATTTTGGAGGGAACCAAGATGACACCTGCTCCAATCACATTGAGTTGAGCACAGTTGGTTATTTTCACTTTCGTTTTCCTTTGAGATAATTTCATAACATCTCAGTGAAGTTAAATGTAGTCAGTCATAGAAGACCAACTGATCTTCATTTCATTTCTCTCAGTGGAAAATGGGCTCACATCTGGGCTTTCATTGATTCTTTTCTAAAACAGTGCTCTGGTTATCAGAATATAAGAGGCACAGAAAATTAATAGATACACAAGACAAGCAGCAGGATTTATGAACAGTCTGCTGCTGGCAGTGTCCATGGCCTTTTCTGCCAGGATTTAACTCAGGGTGAAACCAACACTGTTCACAGATAGAGCAAAAACAATAAACAATTTTCAATTGGTCCATTTAAAGTTGGAAATTGCCAGTGGTTTCATATCTGCCTATAAAAATAGATTTTCCACTGGCAGTCGTTAACATGCTCAAAATCCACCAGCTGACCATTCATGGTTTATGCAGGGAAGCATTTTTCATTCAGCTCTAGCTCCCAGGAGAGACACATGCTGGGATTACAGTGATTACGCTGCAGATTCATATGATTAACTCTTTTGCCGTTTTGTTCAGCAATTCTACACATTAAAACCAATCTTTTTGTTTTATTTTGGACTCCGTGTGTCTGATTGAATTATAGGTCTGCACACGAGACCTTTTTTAATATTTTGTTCCACACTTCTCGCAACTGGCTGCACTACAATGAAAGCATAAATCTTAGTCAAGGCAGCTCATCTCCATATGTAATGCCAAGGTAGGATCTCACAGTGGAATTGTTCATAAAAACCAAATTAAGAACTGTTTTGCGGTTCTTTAATACAGTTCTTAAGTGCACCCAAAGGTACTGCTCTTTTTATTATTTGGGAGGAAATTGGCTAACTAATGGAAATTTTGATGTTTAGGTAGAAGTAGTTAGGAGGAGAGCACTGTAAGGAGCCCAGAGACGCGCAAAAAACCACCCACCAGAGGAGCCTTATTTTGTTATTTTGTGTCCACTTGCCAAGCCCACAATTGCAAATGTAAGTGTGTTCCTCTTAGAATTACAGTACCTTCTTTGGTACTAGTGATGTGGAATGGGAACGTGTTTGTTCCGTGAACGTGTCTCCGCCCATGACCAATGGCTGGGATAAGTTCTCATAAATCATCCATTATCTTTAAAGCTGCATAGCAAAATATAAACAGAGGGAATTGCTTCCCCCACATCAGGTAGAGCATTACAATAGCTATTTCCCTCATACTAATAAGGTCTTGAGCCGCTCTGTTGTATAATTAAGATGCTGATAAATAGGGAGACTTTCAGCTGCAGCCACTGCATTTCACTGGACGGTAGCGCCCAGAAGCAGCAAGACAGCACATCAATCAATGAGAGCAGTTTGCAGAGGCCTGTCAATATGTCAACCCTAACACATTTGTAAGTCTTCAGATGAACACACACACCCCCTTTCTGAATAACAACTCATCCTGTGGCCCAGACCACTGTCGCCACTGATTCATCATCATTAGCAGCATTTAGAGCACAGTGCGTAAAATAAAACGCGCGTATGTCAGGGATATGCTGGGAAAGAAGACGGGGGAAAAAAATAATCATGCACTTTACAGAATAAATCAAAAGTACCTCCTCCTGGAGCCAGGATTAAACCACAGCTTGTCAGCCAGTCATTTACGGTTGCCTGACATTCATTTGTGCTAATTAATGCATGGATTTGGCACCACCACCACCACACCACCATTATTCTGCCATTCTTAGCACACCCACCTATTTGCCGTTGCCTCATTAATATAATATATTCTCATCTCACCATCACTCTGTGTGGCAGAAAAAGATTTTTATGGGCTCCACAAGAGCTTTTCAATGACACACAGAGGCAGAGACAAATGGACTGTGCATGTGCATGAACAGTTGGACCTAAACTGTCACTACAGCATGTTAGAAGTTGGCACAAGCAGCTTGTGAAAAAGATAGCCATTAGCACCTGTGGCTTTTGGCTCCAACGCCAGATAATGGACAAGGAAATGAGGACACATGCTAATCATCACACCCCACAATTCTGAAATGTTAAAAACCTGCAGAGCTCCATTAAAGGGTAATGGAAGAAGAATAAGCATGGCAGAAATTACTTATCTTAATGCATTTCGTACATTTGCAGTATAAAAGTAAAATTAAACTGACCTTGCCTTGTAAAGACAGGAAGCAGGAGAACTTTGTGAGGAGACACTCTCATTTCACAACAATATGAATAATTTCTTTCAGAGACGCTGCGTGAATCAAGTTCATTGTTTCAAATGTGGGGGAAAAAGGTGCATTTTGATGAAAGTGCCACATCATCTGAACGTTTCTTTGCATATGTTGTCTTCAGCTGCTGGGTCGACTGACAAATCTTTGTGCCTCAACAACCCAGCTGCACACAAGCAGCACAACTGTCATAACCAATGTCCTTCACAGGGAAGCAGCCACAAACCTTCCCCAGTCAGCACCACGGAGCCCAGGTGACAGGCTTTAGTTTACTGGAAGACTTTCATTTACTTCAACCTCATAAACCCAGTTTATGCTTTGACGTCACTCACATTTTTGTTCATCTCTTCTTTCTGGATCTGCACTGTGAAAAATGTATTTGGACTTTGCGTTAACAATGACTTTTATTCAGAGGAAAAATGAGAAAATAAGACCTGAGCAGACAAGCCATTCAGTGACCCAAACCACTCTAACTGCCACGACATAATGTGACAAATAATTACTGACCTTTGTCTGTGATGTCCGGCAAAGAAACATGGCCTTTAAATAATAAATTATACCATTGTCCTTTATACCATTGTCCATTTGAACCAAAAGATGATAAAGTGTCATTTTTACCTTTTGTGAATTTATTACATGATGCAAAATTGCCCACTTTTTCTTTCCAGGTTATCAAAAAATTAAGTCCAGATCCAGACGGGCTAAAGAACTGTATCTTCCACAGAGTCTCAAGTTTTTGTCTACTGTTAAACTGTGGGCTCCATCCATCCATTTTCTACCACTTTATTTTCCACATGAAGGTCGTAGGGGGTGCTGTGCCAATCTCAGCTGAAATAGGGCGATAGGCGGGGTCACACCCTGGACAGTCCGCCAGTTCATCGCAGGGTCACATAGACAAACAACCATTCACTCTCACACTCACACCTATGGTCAATTTAGAGTGTCCAATTTACCTAATCCGGAACTCGGAGAAGACCCACGCACACACGGTGAGAACATGCAAACTCCATGCAGAAAGGCCCTTGTTCGGTCCAGGTCAAAAACCGTGTGTGAAATGTGATGTCACGGATGTATAGAAGAAAGGATCACTCCAAATATTGATGCTAACAGCCGTAAAATGAATGCACGTTATACAGTTGCACAGGGAATGGTACATCTCTGGTAAACAAGAGAGCAGACGATGATGAAATTAACACGTTCACCTGGGTCTTACATTCCCACTGACACTGAATAGAGCTGAAGCCGATAAAACCCTGTGTGCATTGAGGAGACATTTGACTCAGGAGTGAATGCAGAGTAAAGACGACTCATTTTAACCCGGGATTAAATGGGTTTTTGGATCGGTGGGAATAGGGCTTATGTCTAGCTATAAATATCGATGCGTTGCCCGTGTGTCTTTCATCTTATATTCTGATAACAAACAACCTGCTGCTAGATCTCAGTTTTTAACTGTCTGTCTAAAAGAAAATTGTTGTTCTCCAACCAGACCAAAGAAATGGGATTCCTGTGTTAAATAAATTATTATTATTTTTCTCCAGGGTGTATCTTGCCCTTTGCCCCGTGACCCTAATGTAGAGGATAGAGTGGTAGTCCATGAATGAGAGAGTGAGTGTTTGATTTGGTTTGTGATCAGGTATGATCCACAGCACATTGCCTAAAGTGCAAAGTGCAATACAATGTATCTAACTCCACTTTTGTTAGTTTGATAGAAAATGGAAATATGAAGCAAAAAATGGCCATTTAGTCCATTAAAACAATGTTTAGCCTGTTTGAATGTTGTCAGTTCTTGGACTGACTCAAAAAATACAATAATTACTTAATTAGATAAATTATTTTTTAAAAAGGCATCTGAAATTCCAGTGCTGCTTTGTTGGTCTGGTCTGATTGCCTCACTGTTTCCACCCCTCTTGTAAACACCGAATGGATCAGTTTATTTCCACATTATTAACAATCCTTTCATATAAAAGAACAATTTTCAAATGTTCACTTCTCAACCATCTCTGTAACAACAATAATAATCATGAAAACTCGAAACAAACTTGCTTAACCAATCATAACAAATAATAAATAAACTAAACTAAATTTAAGTAACATCTGGAAATGCAGAATGAGATTTGCGTTTTGAGATTTGATTTAAAGGAAGCTACTGACTGTCTGTCATAATTCCTCTGGCAGGGAGTCTCAGGACTGTTGTCCCTTCTGTTTTCAGCTAAGAATCTGGAACAGTAAAAAAGAGGATCCCAAGGTACTAACAGGGTTATATGGGAATAAATGACCGGTAATATACTGAGGTGCCAGACCATTAAATGCTAAATTAAAATAAACTTAAAATCAATTCTAAATTGAAAAGGATGTCCATTGTTGTTCTGGTAGTAAATGTTGATTATTTCAAAAACTACAGCTAATTGTAAAGTACATTTGCCACATGTAAGATAAACATGTGCCATGTAAGAAGAATGATTAGTACCAAGCTCTGTTTGGTCAACTATTCCTTATTCATAGATGGCAAACTACACTATTTCATCAGCATATAACAACTTCCCTTTTACTCATGAGCTTTTTGATGTGTTACTAAGAAAAAAAAAAACCTTTTAAAATGCCCTCTATGATTCATGCCTGCTCTAATTTAAATGAGTCTCTATCCCTCTTGGCAACCAGGCTATGACGTCTTGTGTTGCTCTGTATGAAGTGATTTTATCACAGCCCCCCCTCCCCAGATTAGTGTTGACCCTAATGTCTGAGTCTTGAAGAGCCCCACTTGTTTTCTCATGCGTTGCCAAGGCGATACCCTGCAAGAGCAAAGGACAAAAGGGAGGGAGGATACATCTGAGGTGGCAAGGAGAGATGTGTATCCTTCATTGATTTGTTTCACCTAAGCATTCTTTTAAAAAAACAGATGCTGTGAGGGGAAAAACTTGGCTGTGATATTGCAAACACATCCATGTGCTTTACCTGCATGTCAAAGAAAGGAAAATAGCACATTATAAATATTAACATCTGTAAAAACTCCTCTAGAAAGAGCAGGGTTTTTTTTAATTTCCGCTCCTCTTTGTCCAGTATTGATGAGGTGTTCTTGAGTGAATCAATATTGTTTAATTAAACCTTGTTAAGGCAAAAGAGCGATACAGTCACAATAGTATGAAACCATTTTATTGCCATATGTTCTACTGCTTTAAGATAACAAGTAAGAACCTGCCTCCATTCACAGCCGGTCTTTGATATTCATGAACAACTGTCTGTGGTGGATGTAAGCGATACCTCTCACTTTCATCTTCCTCCCCTGGCTCTTCCGCAAGTGTCTGCATGCATACAAGCTGAATAACACACAGAGCGAGGGTGCAGCGCCATAAGCATTGATTCTGCATGTGTGAAAAGGCCAAGATAATGCCTGTGCATAATTGATGAATTTATCAAACACTGAAAAACTTTATTTCAATTTATGTCAGTGATGAGGAAAACTGTTCAGAGGAGGAGGAGGCCTGTTATCTGGAAATGAGGGTAAAAAAACAAATGACTTGTTGAATGAGACACTAATAGATCTAAAGTTTTCCATTTTCTGTACTTTAATTTGCAACTTGACTGTGAAACTCCACGACTTTCTTCCCTCCCGTGATCACATTTACACATCTGGATAATTAATTTGTTCCCATTAATGAGCTCAGCTTTGATGTTACCCTTCGCGTGCACCAGAGTTCCTGGGAGCATCTGCCTGCACCTCAAACAACATCTGCAGAAAAGGCAAACAACAGAAGGAACTTCCAGACAACCTCCCGTAACCTTGTTTGCCTTCATCAGCATGTATCATGTATCAACAGTGACGAGATTAGAAATGAAAAATTATTGATCCTCATCGTTTTAATCACAGGTTCTGTGATACCTGGAAAAGGTAAAACATGATAAAAGGGTCAAGTGTGAGTGTCGTATAGAGTGATGTTTTCTCTTTACACCATTTTCTTACACTAACGTCTTGCACTTGTTCCTTAAGCTTTTCTTATTCAAACACTACTTTTACAGCTCTGTTTTTCATTCATTATTGTTATTATTCTGATATTCCTCCAACCTCCCTCTCTTGTTTTTCACTTGCATCTGCATGACCAACCAGCCCGACTCACCGGGAAGCAGATAAATGATCTCGTTATCACATGAAAACAAGTTTTGTTATCTCATGATAGCACATTAATTTATCTCGTTGTCACGAGATAAAATTCACCAGATAAAATATGTAGTAGCAACCATGGCTGTTCTCTGCCTCCATAACTAATGACAATGGTGGTGGTGTTCTGTCTCCGGTATGTCTGTCACGATCCGCACACAGGTGAAAAAAACACCACGGGGTGAAACAACCACTGGCACTGGAAATGATGCTGGTCAACTTTTTTTTAGAGGCTTCCCTCTGGTTTAAATGTCCATGTATATCCACTCATTTAACTGTGTTTAAGACTTCATGGAGAAGTTTGGCGATTCAGACGGTGTTTACAGATTGTGTTTACATAGTGACTGCTCCGCCAGCAACTGTTCATCAAATCAGAGCCAGAAATATTACTAGACCAAAAAGAGGATGTCAAATACATACTGATTTGCTGTTTAATAATCAGTAAGATGCTGATATGCACACCTATCCTGAATATCTGAGAGGAAAAACATGCGAGATTTGAGAAATAAAGAAACTATTTATTTTGAACAGATATTTTTTGTTGCAGTAACTTTAAAAACACTGTAGCCTGACTGCTGCACACATGAAGCATAAATGATGCCAATGGCTATTACTGCATCATCACAAATACCACTGAGCACTTTTAGCTTACTCAAGTGTGAGGCTGAGCTGACAGAGGGTGCATTACGATGTAGGAAATGTGGTTAATTATAACCACATGCCTACCGGTGAATGTGTAAAAGTAAATTATATCAGCCAGGGAAAGATACGCTTTGCACAAGAGAGAAATACAAACCAGGAGATTGTGAATTTCAGTCTCGACAATGAGGCTGGGAAACACTGCAGCCTTCCACAACCACCTCTCCTTTACCTTTTCCATGGACCTTGTAAGCTTGTGGTTAGTCATGTACATGGTGTCCTTGCTGCTAAGAACCTAGACGTGATATTTGTCTATAACCCACAGAGGCTAATTATTTAGCAAACTGGCAGGAACTCCAAAGGCATAATTACAAAGGGCTCAAGCCTTTGGGGAAATCAACATCACTTTTGTTGGCTGTATCATAAAATTACAAACAAAAATGTTCCAACTCATGAACAGACTTCAAACAAGTCTGAGGGATGAGGTTGTGAATACCACAAAGAGTGGGTCAGTCAAAGTGGCAAACTTGTAAACACAACTCCGTTAGAGGGCAACATATTGTATGCCACCTGTTCCTGGTTCGAGAAGAAAAATGACCTTTTCTCGTTAGTGTCGGATGAGTGACAGTCAGAAGTACATGTTTGCATGTGCACATAAAAAGGGGATGTTAACTACATCTCCCATGGTGCAATTTGTCAAGAAACATCAAGTCACCAAGTCTGAATCCTGAACAGTGAGCCACCACCAGTGCAGTGTGGTGCAGAGAAAAGCCTGCAATACAGTCTGGGAAATTACTTTTAAAACTTTTGTGTTCACAGCCAATTTAATTAATTCTGCAACTATGACAGCAGAGTTTGTTCACAAACATTTCTTTAATTTGCTGCAATTTATTTGAGCCTGGATTTTCCTCCACAGCGACAGTGACCAAAGCTTTTCAAGTAGCCAAAGTAAACAAAGAAGACATAATTCAGATTTATAGCAACAGCAACACAAAAAGCAATGGTTTTGTTACATTATCCGTGTAGCTACACTGAGAATGTAATCACAAGATGAAGAAAAAAAAATCATATAATTAATGGTGTCTCCTTTTTAACACCCTGCACCTGATACAAGCAGACATATTTTAGACTCTATGCCCCCAGTTTATAGACAGACCAGCTGGAGCCACAGAAGACATTATGTAAGTCTGAACTCATGAGGAGTAAACTGGTCTTTATATGTAAAATTTGCGCAGATCCTCTTTTACCACGTAGTCCCAAAAGACTACGCCAATTCACGTAAATCAGTAGCAGTGAAAGTGTGTTCGTTGCTTAGACATAGTAAGCTCTGTTTATTGAATGGTAATGTGTGGTAATAGGGACTGACGCTATATCCTAAAACTGAAAGTCCTTATTATCCATGGATTTACGGATTCATGCTCTCTTCACAAACTAGCCACAGCTCTGCACATACTGCACAGCATCTACATTTGTCTCCTTGACTGTGAATGCAACCCAGCAAATCCACCGGGCATAGCAAAGGGGGGAATATATGGAGCACTGCCCAAAACTCTGCCTACAGCACTCTCAGCATAATCAATATGTGCATATATAAAAAGTGGGTGAACAGCAAAAAAAAAGGGGGGGGAACAAAGGACTTGTATATAGTCCCAAAGATTACAGCAGGCAAAAATTAATAAAGTAACTCACTGTGACTGCTAATGTTTCCATGCGTTATCTCTGCACGTTTTGAGTGGGACAACCTATGATTGATTCAGAGTCTAAAATGATACATAAATTATTTTCTATTGTGATGTTGTGGGAGTAATTATAACAAACCAAGCAGATGGTGACAGAAAGCAAATAAAGCACTCTGTTGACCTACGGTTAATTTAATCCATTTCAATCTTCTTGTTCTATCACCTTCATGTTTCTGCTGTGGATACATCCCTGTGTACAAGACAGCTGGCTGTGTAATTTCACTCGAATCATCAGCTATGTCTAAATGTGTATTTATATATTTATAAATGTATAAATGCTCAGTTTCAGCAAAAACTCTTGCTTGCAGTTTTACTCATAAATGCATCAGTTACTGTCAACAAATAAATAGCTCCCACAGATGAGGCATTTTTATGTAGTGCGGGCTGTATATCTCCTTTCCAATGCAGACTCTTTTTCCCCCTCCTCATGCAAATTGCTTGCTTGCTTGTTTTATGGCACTCAGCCTGTGCCACTTTAAGGTTCCTCGTCAGAGAAACAGATCACAAGTCATCATTCTTTTTGCTGAAGGAAGCAATGTTGCTGACATTGCCATGTAGCATTAGAGTCACCCCAAGAAAACACTGGGACATAATCTAGGACATGCTGTCTTGAATCATTCGAAACCACTTGAGATAATCGACTCTGAGCTGCAGAATTCTTTCTTAGATGGGCCGGAGCGCTCAAACTCTCTGGATCATAAACTTGCAACCGCTTTACACCAGAGAGTAATGACAGATTTGGAACGTATGCTGCAGCCTCCGTCAGAAAAACTAAGCATTTATGTGACATGAAGACTGAAGATGATGTGTGACTCCCGACTGATTATCACAAAAGCTGCAGTTATATAATAATGTTTAATGATGTTGATGAGCTGAACTTTGTTGAGCATCTTTCTTGTTTATACAGAACTTTACTGCTATTATTTTCAGTAATGGTTCAAGTTCTCATTCTTGCATAAAAAAGCTTGATTGTTAATATTTTGATAATATCTGGTGTCACACACACACATCGCTGAAAAACTTTACTTTACTTAAAAAAATGTGTGGGATCATATAACATGTTTAATTTGAATTAACTTTCACTGATATTAAAAAATTGTAAACTAAAATATTAAATTGTACTCCTATGACTTTAGATGAACTTAAATTACCGTCACCAGGTGAAGTAATGTTCTTTTTTTTTCACTGATGAAAAGTCACATTTCATAATTCTTACAATTACATTTTACTGAAACTTTAACAATATAATTGCAATATCGGTCATGAAAAATAAAAATAAAAACGCTAAAGAAACACATCTCACTGCGTTAAATAAAGAGGCTGCAAAATGCTGCACTGCAGAATGCTGCATTCTATGTGTCAGCTAACAACTCCTGCTGAGGTGCCCTTGAGCAGAAACTATGGTTTGCTGTGGAGGTTTATGCAGCAGTAACCACATAGAAAATGGTTGTACTGGCATAAAATGTGCACTCACCACTCTTGCAAATGGGGCAGCACTGATCCGGCTCGTACTCCGGGTCCACACACTCCGTCTGAGGGCAAGCTGCCACCGAGCACAGCACCTCTCCACTGGGCTCACACCGACACTTCTCACATGGAGACACCTGGACAACAGCGAAGGCATAAGAAAGAAAGCAATTAAAACCCTTATTAATAGTTCACGCACACATGCAAACATGGTGTTTTCTTAATTAATTTCTTGCTATCTTTGTCTCTGGCTCTTTGTTTTTCTCAGTATCTCTCTCACCACTGTTCCATCCCTCTTTAGTGGTGACTGACTCTAAAGCACACACACACACACCTGGCTCGTTTCAGACGGTGTGCATATCTCTACTATAACATTCCATCCTACTGCTCACCTTAACTGCCAATAAATGCCTCATTTTAGATGGAGCCGAGGGGAGAATTGAACTTCACTACACTATATTGAGAAATCAATAGAAATGGGAAAGTGAGAAAAGATGCTTCCAGTTTTTTTTGTGCGTGAACAGAGTCACAAATTACTCTGTTCCCCAAGTGTTGTACGTCTCCAAACGGAATAAATATGGGACAGAGGCAGGGAGTGAAGATGTTCATTTGGAACTGCACCCAGCGTTCTCTCTGAAAGGCTTTATTTAGCAGCCACTTGTATTCAACTATACACCTTTAGTCTTAACAATAGAGCAATGGATAATTCCACCAGCATTGCTGTAGATAGTAGAGGCCTGCGCCTCCACATGGCACTCCACTGTGAAAAATGGAGCGAGGCAGCACATAGTACAATGCTCCAGAACATTGCAATCAGGCATCAAAACCTGCCTGTTGCTTAGTTTCAAAGCACCTCCCACCTCCACACCCCACAGCACATCACAAAGGCTGACACATGCCACGAGTGAAAGTAGAACTCTCTGCAGAATTCCCAGAGTAGAGACTTGACATAGAGCAATCCTAACCACTGAGATAGAAGAATACATTTCCACATTAGGCTTAACCTCCCCCTGAGACACTCACCAACACAAAGACAAGCTGATAAATGCTGCATCTCATAAGAGAAGTTAAACCAGCACTGTGGTGCAATCCTGAGTCTCGCCTTTCAAACAAGCGTCAGAAGATGAAACACTAAAGATTGTGCTGGTACAATCCCCATGTCTCTCCACACACACCCACGTGTAGCTGTGTGCTTTGCAGAGTTATGAGTAACATTACTATAACTCCAATTCTATCACGTCTGAAACACTGCTGAAGTGGCACTGCTAATAGCCTCTGGTTATGTGTTGTGTGTGCAGGATAAAACAAAAGAACTAGTGCTGACCTTTGCCATTCTAAATCTGCCTGCTCGCTTGTATGCTGCAAGCTAAGGTAACTATTTCTGTGTAATGTCTGTTATAAACTCTGATAGAATGGAGTGTTGTCAGCACTTCTTTCAGTCTTGAGCATGTCAAAAAAGTGAGTGAATGCAGTTATTGGGCTCACCTTAAACTCTTCTAGAGAGGCGTAGATTTTGCCACGAAACTCACAGTAGTTCTTTTTCTCCTTGCACTGTGGGCAGCATTGGCTAGTGTCCACTTTAATGCAGCGAGGGTGAACCTTTGGACATTCTGGCTTGGTGCACAGAGGGCCCTCGTCAGTGCACAGGCAAGGACATGTCGAAGGACCTGGTGTGAACTGCTCGCCGATGGCAAACACAAAGCCACTCTCATCCATGCAGCCTTTCCCCCTGTAGTCTGGGTAGGCGTATTCATCAATAGCGTCCAGAGAGAGGGTGACGTCACTGGTGGGACCCTCATCTATTTGGTTTAGGTTGTCCTGTACACTCCACTGCTCCTGGGATTTCCCGCCCTCAGATCCTCCAGCCTGAAGATTTGTGCGGCTCAATTCAGTCTTGTTGGGGCCAAAGATATTGATGTCCTCCGGCCGCTGCCGCAGCAGCTCCTCAGACACTTGCTTGCCCTGATTTTTCCCCCCGGTGGCCTGGGTCAACACCCTTTCCAGACGTCCTCGGCTCTCTGGTAAGGTCGCTACTGGGTTAGAATGAGCGGCGCTCATCAGGAACCCAAGAACAAAGAGAACTTCTGCTGTCATGGCAACAAAGTGCAGCATCTTTCCCCACCACCAGCAAGGTGGGAAAACACCTTGGCTCACATAACACACTTCACAGCTCAGGGTTGATCCAGTCCATCTGGAAAGAGAAAATTAAACTGGGGTTATGTGTTCAGTGTTTTGACACTTTTTATCACAGGTGTGAGGCTTGTCTTATTATGGCCTTCAAAAACTGCAAAAACTTCAGGCGACTTTTCCGAGCACTGCTACATCATATCTGGCAAACATCCCTCTGAGTATGATGCAAGCCTGCAGGATCAGTGAACTGAATCATCAAGACAGGGAGCATTCAAAGGACGTGTTAGGAAATCAATACTACTTCATACAGTAACACTTCCCCACATCAATCAGCCATGGCAGTGACGGACTAAAGGGAAAATGGGCAAAGAAAGACCTGAATCTAACACTCCAAACTCCAGGCCCCTTTATGGAACAAAGAATCAGGATCAATGTCTGCGCTTATTTAAATGAATCACGGTCAACTGTACAGAAGCGGGAATTGATCTGTAAATAGAACATAATTCTAGTTTGCAATGGCTTTAGCTGACTGAAGTTGCCATGACAGTTTAAAAATAAAGCCACATCTGCTCCAGCCTTTGCCAGGGGCCAAAACACAACTTCTAAAAAAGAACCTAGAATGCATTTCACATTGTTTTGTTTTAATTAAAATAACAAATCATTATATACAACGGCTACAGTCCAGTGAAACCCCGGGATCGACAGCAAGACTTTGTGAAAAGCTGAATTCAGTGTTTGTGTTTGTTTTCTGTTGCTTTGCTTGATTTACTGCAGCATCTTGAAATTCAAATGCCCGCAATGATGTTTTGCTGTATGTGATGGCCTACTTCCATTCATTTGTCTCACACTGAGTGTTCGGAGGAGTCCATCCATTTGCTGAGCTGCGGTTGTGTTGACATTTGTAGCTTATTATGAAAGGTGAGATTACACCGTATCGACTGACTCTCCAATTAACTGTGAGGTCCTGTCTGCAGTTGTTTAAGAATAATTCACCATATTGATTAATTTGTCAGCCTCGATGAATACAGCTAATTTCCAGCAGAACCATTAGGAGGGCTAAACAGGAGGTGAGCAGCAACTGCGCATTAAGTAAACAGTAAGTAATCACAATTAGGAATATGGCCATACACAGAGTAGAGACAATGTCAGGACAAACATTGACATTAATTCTGTCAGACTCCACCATGAAGCCTATGAATTATGTCCATATATTTTAAGTAATATATTTTGATATTCATGGATTCTGATCCTTTCCGAGGGGGAAAGAGGCTAAAATTGACTACCAGCACACCAGCGGTATTTGAGTGGTGTTTTAGTTGAATTGCTGTGTTTGAGGCAGAATCCTTTGAGCTGTTGTCGAACTGAGGGGAAGCAGAATGAGGTGCATACCGATAATGCTGCTGCAGCTGAGAGACAGAGGGAGAGACGAAGGGAAAGGCAGAATGATATGAGACCAAGCCTCATTAGTAAAAAAAAAGACCTCATTTGGCTTTTCTCATCTCTCCACCTTAACAGCTGTTAAAAGCTGTCACACAGATTCAGTGCCCTCTGCCAGACTCGGCTCTGGGTGCTGATCTCAAAAGATACAAACTCATCACAGCACTGAATCTTACAGGATAAATCTGTCAGAAGATCTATATTTGTTTGTTCTCATGACCAACAGATCCCACATAAAGATCATAGCCAGCAGCAAACTCATCATACTAAGTATTGTCCAAAGCCTGTTCTCGCTCCTCTGAACCACAGAGTTCTGGTGTTGCAATGTAGGATGACTGTAATCTGCATGCAAGCCACTGAATGATGATCATATGTTCATCCACTCCTGCTAATAAATGTAGCCCTTCGTTTAAATACTGAAGCAAATACATTTCAATATACAGACGGATATTCTGAGGTTATTAAACAAAACCAATGTAGTGCATTAGATAGGCCTTTGCAATAGTGTCTTCTGTAACATTAATAGACATAATATATTATGTTTCTCTTAAATCCCACCAAAATTCTCCTGGGTATCAGAGTTTGAAATTCTGAAATCATGACAGCCCTTATAAAAACATTCACACACATACAGTATGTATGTATAATCACTAACATCAAGGCCTGAAAGTTTTGCTGCAGTTCTGGGTTGTTTTTTACTTTTCTCTGAAAGAAAGAACGTGTGAGAGACACCAGTAAGAGACAGTTTTAGCACATTGTTTGAGGAGAAATACAGACCAAACTCTGCCGCATTCGATACCAACAAAATATTAAAAACATTGTGTAGATTCATGTTCAATCATTTGTTTCATTCATTAAATTCTAATGGATTTTTTTAATCTTCTAGATCAGATCTTCTAGTCTAATTACTGCTCAGCCACAGACACAATAATGTTTGTCAAATGTCACAGACTGAACAAACTGAAAATGTTCAAAATTCCTTTAAGAATACTTTTACCAGTCAGGTTCAAGTGCTGAGATATTGGCAGACTTTCTTTTTATTTAGTGTTGCGCATAAGCTAGTTGGTAAAAGGTCATGAATAAATCTTTGCCCTGCAGAGAATTTATTTTATTTTATTTCATTTATGTATTCATTGTTTTACTGCTCTATCTTGCAAAGACATTCTGACAGGAAAGAAAAAAAAACAACTATAAATTGACAACAAGAACACAATACTACTGCTGCGCATCTCAAATCATGCACTGGATGAGAGCTTGGTTTACTGACAATTAGCCAGGCAAGTTGTAAATATTAATTTGTGTGTAATGAGGACATCATTTTGCTTTAACTGCAATCACTCTTCTGTTTAATCTGTACTATTTTTTTTATCAGTACAGATATAAATTTCTCACTTGCAAAGGTGTAATAACAAAAGCCTAAGCTCCTAAAAGTGTTTGCTTATATTAACTACCTCTTGGCTGCCTCCAATCATTAGTATACAAGAGTTTATATAAGCAAACATCAGTGAGTTCATTATCACCCCTGACACATTTTAACACCCACTTCAGAGCAAAAAAAAAAACTCTGTGAGAGGAGAAACAACTTTCAATTAACACTTGACGGCTCCAAATATATTAATATCTCTGGAAAACAAACACCAATTATTGCTGGAAAATTAGCTCTGTATTCTTATCTCGAGGAACAGTCACCTTTTCTCTTACCACACATAACATCCATATATGGCTCCTTTGTTGTTCAGCGTGTGACAGATCTCTGCATGGCACCAAGTAGTAAAGTGGTCATCAGTGATCAGGAGTCATACAGTGTGTGTGAAAATAGCATGTAGATCCAGCCAACATGGTCAATTAAAAAAGAAATATGTGTTATAAACATTGTAAAAACCATACAATTTGAGTTACACTGTAATGGCTTAGAGACTAACTTCAATGAATGTGGCACATGAAAGCTCCTGTGGTTAAACAAACATTGTTATTCCAACCTGTTTGCAGTGTCTTGTTTTACTAGTGCACTGTTGCTTTTTTGGTCTTGGATAAAACAAATCACTTCCTGTGTGCTGCCAGTGAATGAGACTGTAGAGCTGTCCCCACGGAAAAGGTTTTAGGTGAATGAGCTGGCATATGAACTACAACGTCTTGAGTCGTTGCAGGGGGTTCCATGTGAACGGAGATATTTACTGAAACGATGCCGTATATGGGGAACTTTTTGTCCGGACGTGGCCTAAAGCTGCGGTGTGTAGCAATGTTGTATTTGATGTTATATAGTCTATCTCTGTTTGTTTGTGAATAGAAATTATGTAATGTCCTTCATCTGCAAAAAGGCCCTGTCAAAACTATCAGACCTGACTGAGGGAGCATTTGTGTGTATGTGAGGAAAAGAAGTGTTGATCCCACCAAACTGCAAAACGAGCAGTAAAATTTTGTGGTTGGTGCTCCTTTGTGTTTTCAGTCTTACTCCAACCTCTTTGCAGTGGTGTTGTTTTACTAGTGTAATGTTGCTATTGCTTCTGTCTTGGATGAAACAAATTACTTCCTGTGTGCTGCTAGAGGGTGAAGCTGTGTGACATGAGATCGAAACACTGCAATACTGAGAAACACATAGAGTTGTGTGGAGTTGACTAAATGATCATTGTGTGAACTCACATGACAATGGTTTGAATGAAACGGACATTTGTTGATATTAAAAAGTTGTGCACTACAGTTTTAACTATAAAATGTAACCATACGGGGTAATAAACTTTGACTGTGATGTTTGACAACATGAAATGTGTCCTTTTTGGTTCAATGGCGACACTTAATGTCAACTTTATAATTTTCATCCTCATGGCAAAGGAAATGTTTTGCACATTAATACTGTATGTAAGAATGACCCTGTCAGTGGTTGGATGATAGAGTGAAAAATGATGGACGGTGATGGTAAGATGGATCAAGCAGCATCACATACAGATGTAATACTGTGTCCCTGATTGTCAGCTCTGGCACTATCATTAGCAGATGACCTAACAACATAATTTCTATAAATAAACATATGTATTTTTCACAAAAAAAAAATAAATATTTATTAAAATAACCCAAATCATATGATCACAATTAAGAAACAATTCCTCCCTCTCCTATCTTCTTGGTCTGTCCTGGAACCATAAATAAGGGCCTGCTCCCTTACTCTTTTACTCAAACACCCTGCTGCAAACACAGGAAGTGCAGCACAAGGAACACATATTAAGACTATATTTAGGTAAACACAGAAACTAATGACTTTCATCATTAATTCACTCATAATACATTTGCACAAGCATTGTTATTTCCTGTTCAAATACTTTTTTCAGGAGGAGCTGAGAGGCCACCACACCATTATGTCAATCAATCTAATCAATCAATAAAACCATTTTCAACAAAAAACAAGAATTGTTTTGAAATGTGCAAATATGCAATGATAAAATGCTCTGTGCAAACCTGCAATGAAGTGCAACTAAGTGTCTAGTGCAATTAATGTCAAAATGTTGAAAATGCAATAAAACCAAAACCCACATAGTGCAAAGTCACCAGTAATGAAGGTCCCTTCTTTACACCGTACCTCTCCTCAAATTGGGTTTACATAAGGCCTGAAAAAATATTGTAAAATATTGTAAGCTGTCATCTAAATCTTTTACAAGTCAGCAGAGCACAAACAGTTGTAGGGCAAACCACCATAACCACAATTATACAAAAGCTGCTATTTAGGTTGTAACTTATTTTCTACTACTTTGTCTCAAAAAACATTTGTTTAAATGCAGCAAAGAAGTATGTGTGCATGTTGCTTTTGTGTAGAAATATAGACTGTGCAGAACAGAGATGTATACTCCTGTGTAAACACATCACATCAAGAGTTAAAGGTTAGCGGGCCGACGACTCTGCCATTAAAATGTGACCTAGTCCAGGCTTCCAAAAGCTCTACAGCTGACTGTTTGAATTCTGCACACAGTGAACAGTAATTACCACATCAACAGAGGACTGTGCAGTGTCAGGAAATTTGAACTGTCTTTTCCAACGGCTAATTTCACAATATGAAAGCTGCATTTTGTTATTCTGCTGCTTCATTAACGGTGCAAATTTAAAATGCACTACTACTACTGAAGTCTGATGTTCCACTGACATTTAAATGTTGCCCTGCCAGAGATGAATGAACTCAACATTAGCCTCCGTGTTTGGCAGCAGGTGCAGGTTCAGCCATTATCATCGCACTGTAAATACACTTTAAATCCCTTTGTCAAAGGCCAAAGCTCTGTTTGCATCTCAAGCTACTGAGCACAGTCGATTTTACCACTACGGTGCGGCAACAATGATTAATCAAGCAAAGACTAAAACTGGCTGTTGGTTTACAGTTCAGTAATGCTTACCATCACATTGATTTATGACTCACAAATTATTGTCGTTTTCATTACCCAGCGGAGTGAATAAAGCCTATTAGTCGTATCACTACAACCTGAGCTCGGAGTCACATTTTAGTACGACCTAACTAATATGCATATACACATTTAACTACAGTAATGCAAAGTGTGATGGTTGCGATGCGTTAAAGGTCCAGTGTGTAAGATTTAGTTGGCAGAAATGGAATGTAAAAATAATTACACTGCTGTTGCACCTGAATGGATGAATTGTTACTTTTCATTACCACAGAATGGAGCCCCTTATACTTAAATCAGGATCTCTGTGCAGACTGCTATGTTGGACCAGCAGGTTTTTAATGGACACCTAAATATCTTTTGAGTTTTGAATGATAAATGAAGGTCCTATAGATGCTCAGAGAAGGGTGAAAACAGGTAATGCAAAATCCTTAAAAACTGTACGTTCAAGGTTGATCTGCCTCTCACTGTCAGTCAGAAAAGTAGTTTCAATCTCACAATAAATGCTATCCTTCCATCCATTATCTACCGCTTTATCCTCCACATGAGGGTCGTGGCTATGCCAATCTCAGCTGACATAGGGCGATAGGCGGGGTACACCCTTGACAGTTCACCAGTCCATCGCAGGGCCACATAGAGTCAAACAACCATTCACAATTTAGAGTGTCCAATTTACTGCATGTTTTTGGACTGTGGGAGGAATATAATATGAATATATTCATATATATATACATATATATATATATTTAGAGAGGCCTTGCATCTCCAGGAATTCTCCACACATATGCTAAGAAGGTTATGCTTGTTATCATTATCATTTTGTCTTAATGATAAGAAGTGGCACGTAAAAGAGTAAAAGCGTAAAAAAGTGACAGAATATTTTTGCAATCACAGTTGCAGTCAGCGAGGGTCTCTGCATTATGCCTTTTTAATTTCTGTTCTAAGGCCAAAAACATAATATAATGTAAGTCTGACAGTGAGCCTTCAACACAAGCAAACATCCCACTCACATCTCGGCACCTCTGTAAAACCAAACTGAATTTCACTGAGAGGGAAACAATCTCCTCGGGGTGATAGAATTAACTCAGGCAGACAACATGCCCTTGCTGAAGACTGCACTTTATTTATTTCACGTTACACATTCTCCCACTTTACACTGCTCCAACATCCCAACATGCCGTCGACAGCACATGGAGAAAAGCAATAATTTACTTTGAGGTCTACTTCAATTTATGACAAAGCAGATCACGGGGGACGGGATATGAAATGTTTAGACAGCGCAGGCTAGTGGGCTTGGAACTGACAGGGTTGAGAAAGTATTGAATTAATGATGCCATGCTTTAAAACTCGCTTTTACCCAACTAAACAGTGTGAAATGATGAAATCCAATTAGTGCAATAAGGGACACTAGGAGGATCCAAAAGTATTAAGCCATCTGCCAGTGAGTAAAGATCGCTGCAGGGTTGTCTAATTGAATTTTATCCTTTAGCTATAAATCTTACAAGTGACCCAAAAATCAAAAGAAACTTTGCCAAAATATGCGATACAAAACCAACAGCGCTTGCAAAACTGTCCTGTGATCTTAAGATTATGTGCAGTGGAACAAGGTGAGAATCTGCTCGTATACAAAGCCCCACCAGGAAGAGTCAGGGACGATAGATTATAGAGATTACAGAGGAGTGTGATTCAGTTTATTTGTTTTTACTCTTAAAGAATAAAAAAGCCAGTGATGATTACTATGTCCTTATGTAAATGTATTATTATAGCCACATCCAGAAATGTATTTACATAATAAAACTGTAAATCATAGTTCAATAGCAGACCATGATCCAGGTCTCGCCATTCTTTCTGACCCATGAATAATTGATCATTTCCATGATTTGACATAAAGTTTTTGATTTTTTTGAGATACACAGCCTTTTCTGGCCTTTACAGCGTTTAAGGTCCAGGAAATTCAGACCAAGTGAGCCTTTCAGGTCAGTCTGGTTTGGTACATCAGGCAATTATTTGCATTTCAATTGTCAAACGTTGTGAAGGTTACCAAAATAGCCGCTCTGTGCCCTCCTACAGCGAGGCACTCTTCTGTCAGAGGAGCTCGCACAGTGGTGCTGGAGTTAAACACACTGCAGTCTGTTGATTGGTCAAAAGAAAATTGTCGCTGTGGTAATGGAATGGAATGGAAAAAAAAAATCACAAAAAACATGCCACTTTTAAATTTACCTTGGCTTAGAACTGATAGAGCAGTCAAGGCCAATTGTGTATGTTGTTAACAAATAATGTGTGCAGTGTTTACTGTGTCCTGTTCTTTTTCTTCTTCATTGAATTTAATGGCAGACCTCGCTGTGTCACACTGGTTTGATGTTACGCTACTTACATAGCTGATGTAGTTATCGCCTTCCTGCCCACACACCCCACTGTGGAAACACAGGCCGGATCAGTGCTCCCCGTTCCACAGCTCAGCTCGCTGAACTGCACTGCACGGTGGAAACTCAGATTTACATTCTCCGTAAATCAACACGTGACGACTTTCAGCTAATCACATCTGTGAATTCCAATGAGCATTCAGTCAGTAAGTGAGGCAAACACAGGAGGAGACGAGAGGGGGAAGAATAGAGTGAGAAATACGTCCGAAAGGAAATACCCTCACAGTGCGTGTTTTGACAGGCAGAATTTTTAATTTGGACTTTAGTCAACAAAAAACAAGAGAGAAACTTAATTTACTGCTTTTCTACTTAAATTTAAGATGCTCCTTTCATGTTATTATTCTGGCACTGTTTGGTCATCATGAACAGAAACATCCATCCATCCACTGTTGCTTTATCCTCCGCATGAAGGTTGCAATGGTGCTGCGCCAGCTGACATAGGCGGGGTACACCCTGGACAGTTTGTGTCCAATTTACCTAATCCCCATATTGCATGTGTTTGCACTGTGGGTGGAAACTGGAGAACCCAGAGAAACCCCACACACACACAGGGAGAACATGCAAACTCCATGCAGAAACTGGGTCACGAACCCGTGTCTTCTTGCTGCAAAGGCAAGAGTGCTAACCACTACACCAACCGTGTGGCTCGTGAACAGAAACAATGTAAGGTTATTTTTATGCTTTGACCTTCATCTGAAAATGGGATAAACTATCTAGCTAAACTATCAGACCAGACGGAGGGAGCATTTGTTTGTATACAGCAGCAGTTCAGGGGAGGACGGGGTCAATTAAACTGTAGAACAGAGAGGATTTTTGAGCATTTGAATTCACTTGTGAAATCTTTCATGGATGTTTCTTCATGTTTTCAGATATACTGCCTTTCCATAAAAAGAATCACTTCCTGTGTGCAGCACATTTGGGGTTAAAATGCTTTAATCGGCATTGTGTGAACTCACTATGGTTTGCATGTAACATTTTCAGTTGTTTTTTTTTAATGTTTTAAAGTTACGCACTACAGCTTTAAATCACTCTGTTATGTGGAACGGATTGATTCTTGACTGGGAGGGTTGCATCAGGAAGGGCAGTGGGCATAAAAAAATCTCTGCAAAATCATACACAGATCACTGAAAAAGCAGGTGATCTGCTGTTGTAACCCCTAGAGAGGGAGAGGGGGGGAAGTGTTTATTTTTATTGCAGTGATTCTTTTTTTTATAACCCGCCCAAGTTCAATGTGGAAACTGACCAAAAAAATTGTTACAATATTAGTGCATGTCAGTCAGTTGTATATGTTACAGCCTGGAAAAGGGATATATACATATGACCACTCAGACGATGCTTCCTCTCTGGCAGCTTCACAGAAAATCAGTTGTATTTTTATATGTATATGTATATACATGTATATATATATATATATATATATATATATATATATATATATATATGTATGTATATATATATATATATATATATATATATACATACACATATACCTACATATTCTAATTGACCTGTCTGGAATTTAATTGATGCTGTAAATGAATCCAATAACCCTGCACCTAAAGAAGAAAACTGATTTAAAAGCTACAGCTATGAATTCTCAATGTGACTTTATTTAATGCTGTATACAGTGTATTATGTGCTGGACTGTCTATAGTCTTCTGTTAGTTTGGACTGACTGACTGTTGCATCCTGAAGTCTTTGCGTAGCCACTAAAATCTCACTGGTGCTTCCTGGAACACATCCAATCCAAGGTTACAAGAAGAAAAATAAAAACAGCTCGTGTCACATACAGTGACAACCATGTAGCCTCTACAGGTTTTCCTGCAGGTTTCAACTATCAATCATTAGTTTCCCCACAAATACAGCTTTGTGTTGTCGATGTGTTTAGATTTTTCAGCAGAAGGTTTTGTGCCTGCGCTGTAACCCCGAGTGAGTTTCATCTTCTCAAAACCAGAACAAGCAACACCGGGAAGCATCAGCAGCTTTTACGCAAAGTTGATGTGAAAACGAATAATTCAAACAATGCAATCAAGCGGTTATGGATGTCTGAGCGCACGCACACACAGCAACAACAATGATATGATAATAATAATATTTCACCTGTGATCGTGGGTCTGTGGGTATCCGTCGGTGCGCAGGATGAAACACAGCCTCGGGACTGTTGGAGCCCAGGCAGCAACAAATGATCAGTGGTGAGGAGATGGAAACTGGCGCTCGGTGAGTCCGTTAAAAGCACAGTGTCCCCGCAGGATGCTCGCTGCTCCTCCGTGCGTCGCGCTCAACTTGTGAATTGTGCGGGCGCCCCGTGTCCGCCCGGCGTACCCACGCTCGTGTGCCAGTGCCGCGCTGCTACTGATGTCCCTGCTGCACACTGACACTTTGTTTCTCACGGTGCCAGAGAAGAAAATACTTTAATAAATGATGGAGCAAGAGGAGGAGAGATGGGGAGAGGCGTCGCGTTCGGTCGAGCGGCCACTAGGTGGAGCCGTTTAAAACGACTGAGGAATAGGGGACGTTCACAGGTCTCTCCCTTCCTCTCTCTCCCTCTCTCGCACACACGCACACACACAAGCACTCACACGTGCTGGTATTGCGTTCTTTGTGTGGACACTCATAGACATAATGTATTCCCTAGCCCCTTAACCATCACAATTAAATGCCTATTCCTAACCCAATCCTAATGGTAAACCTAACCCTAAAACCAAGTCTTAGAAAGCCCATTAAAGTTGTGAGGACCAAAATGTCCCCACAAGGTCAAAATATCCTTACAAAAAGAGGTTTGCATGAAAAATTTACCTCACAGCCTATTAGAGATATGTGTACACACACAAACACACAGGTTCATGCAGTTATCCTTTTTAGAACATGTACTTTAACCATCTTAACCATAACCAGTTAATGACTAACCCTAACCTTAACCTAACCTCATATCTTACCCTTAAACTGACGAGTTCTCTGTTTATGCCAGAAAATGTCCAAAAAAGGTAACAGATACAAGTACACACATACATACAGTTTCTTTGTATTTGTGAAACCATCCATAAACTTCATGCATTCTCTATCCACTTACCAACTATAAAACAAGTTTTAACTCTCATCAAGTTGTGAGGACCGGTGCACAAATTACATGCACACACACACACACACACACAAAACATTGCATATTTATTTAATAACCCTAACAGTGACTCTAACCATAACCTTGCTACAGAAGTGAGACTTCATTAGGGCTCTGGTCCCTACGAAGACTATTAGTCCTGAAAAGGGCAGTGTTTATACTGGAAAATGTCCTCAAGAGGTAACAATAACATGTAAACTATACAGTATCTCTCTCTCTCTCTCTCGCCCTCTTTCTCTCTCTCTCCCTCTTTCTTTCTATCTCTCCCTCTCTCTATCTCTCACACATACACACAAATGCACACACGGTGATCAACGACTTTACTTCATTATCTGGAATTAGAGAGTGGTTTCTGTGTTACAATTTTGTCTTTGCTTAATTGTCTCTGGTTAATTTGTTACAGAATGAGAAAAGACCACGAAACATTATACCAGGAGGGAATAGAGCATGTGGTTAACTGCTACTGTTAACACTGGAATTAAAAAAGGTACATGGAGAATGACATAGTGAGGTCATGTTTGGGGATTTACACAGGCTCACGTTCAGTTCTTGAGGACTTACCATGACAGCTTTTTTTCATAAATGAGGACATAGCTTTGTTCCTATTTGGAAAAGTCATCCATCCAATTACTGACATTCTGTCATTTACTAAAATGGAGGTGGAAGTCCCATTTCAAGCCTCCCAGCTGACACATAATTTTTTTATGTATCGTTATTTTGCTGGCACAGTTGTTAATAATGTTTACTGAAATAAACCAGAGTAGTCAGCGGTAAAATGCACTGGTGAATGCATTTATGGATATACACGTGGAGGAGTTCAATTCTTTGTACCATAATTAAGTAATAAAATGTTCTGTTAAAGGCGCAAAAGATAACTTTTAATTGTCCCTGTAGGTCTGTTTTCCACGTCTATTTATCAAAACCGAAATGGAAAATAAGAAATGTTGTTCTTTTTTCAGTCGGATGAAACTTAAGCCCTAAACGCCACTTGATCTCCACAGTCATTACACCAAATATCAATGCAGTCCATTCATTCACCATCCATTGCACAACTCAGACTTCATTATGTGAGAAATTAGTTACTTTAAGTGATTATACATATTAAGCATTATAACAGTAAATAAATACAGGCATCACAGTATTACAGTAGTTTTGCATTTAGGATGGATTGATCTTCAAGTGGTTATGTAACAAAAAAAGTTTAATTGCCCCCAAATTGCCTTTCAAAACTGCACAATGGCAGTGAGCTCCAAAAAAAACGGGCCCCTCTTTCCTGCCGGTGTCAGGGGAAGGAAAAAAAGTCATTAATATAGCATTAGAAGCTGGCTGTGAACCCATAACTGCCCTGGGCACACACCAATGTACATGCAGCAGTGTTCTCTGCTGCTGCACCTTCCCCTAGGTTGAAATGTCATCCTTCACTGTCATTACATTTCTGCCCCATTAACTATTGATTATCTCCACTTCAGCATTTCCAGGCCTGCCTTGGAAATGGCCCACATGGCTCGCAAACCCACACTTCACACATTAGGTAGAGCAGAAGAGCCCACGTCCTCCTGCAGTGAGGAATAGGTGGAGTCAGACTCACAGAGGGGCAACAGCCAAAGCTGGAACACACACACACACACACACACACACACAAAAAAAAGAGTTTCTAGTTGTTCTTCTGCATGTTTTTCAGGAGCGAGAACAGTTGTTTCGGCAGGGATTTTGTAACCTCTGCCATCAGCAAATTGCATGCATTATGGAAACTTGAATGGTTCGTTTTCACACACCTGCATCTGTATGCTGCAAACTGCTGACAGCCATTGATTTTGGTGTCTATTATTTTCTATATTTCAGTATCACTGCTGTTTAATGTACTAAATGATGTGCAGGTAGTAGAGGAAACCTTTGGAAAAAAAAAAATGTCTTTGTACTTTATATCAAAGTTTTATGTGGATCAGACAAAGAGTGATCCAAAAGGAAACTATCTCTCCACAGACATTTTCTCTCTGAGGCAAAATACTATAAATCAAAGAGCTTTGGTGCTGACATGGGGATTGATTGACATTAAGGTTATGGTCATTCACAAGTAAACACACATAAATGCATACATCCTCAGAGTTGATATAGAAAATTAGAACAATACAACAACATCTGCATTCAAATAAAATCGCATTTATTTCAGTCATTTCATTGTCAGCAGGTAAAACCCACACATGCATTATACATTTATAACAGTAACTGCTCAGCATTTATTTCAGGTGCTGAAAGTTAAAGCATTCCACTCATTTACAGCGGAGAATAAACAAGAAAAATTCACTAAAATACAGAAACCAAAAATAAGTGAGTTAGACCAGTCCCCCTCTACAGGATTACCGTGTAGAGTAAAATCCACTGGAATCCAATGTGGCTTTAAGGATAATCCCATCAGCATTGCAACAGAGCAGCGCTACTACAGAACACCCAAGTTTGTTTGCACTGATGTGAGCCTATAGTGAAGGAAAGGGAGGAACATGACAGAAAAGTGGAGCAATCCTTATTAAAAAAATAATAACAATAAACACACTAATTTCTATTGTACACGACAAATGTCTTAACAGCCTGCTGCCAACAAAGCACCATGTCTTATGGTATTTGAATGCATTTTCTAACAAAAACTGGTTGTAAACTACTTACACAGATAGAAAACTAAGTCAGTATTTGCATCATGGAAAACATCTCCTGGTTTAAGTCCTTATATAAAGCTCTGTTACATAAATCCATTTGACCAAAAGAAAAATCCTATGAATCTAATCTGAATGAGCCTGAGATATCCGAAGTAATTCTTATGCAGGTCCGTGACATAATACTGAGTTTATATGCTGTTTGTTTCCATTCTTTTATCTTTTCAGAGTCTTTTCATTACTCTCCTGATTTATGGAAAACAAGTGCTACGACCTGTATTCTCTTGAATGGCCGTCAAGGGGTGACTCCACTGAACCCAAAAGAAGTCCCTTTTTAATAATCTAGTCTATGAAAATAGGTCCAGAATTCTCTGATTTACAATGTTTTATAACATTTTCCTGAGGAGTTCATGGTCTCAATGCTTTTCTTCAATGCAACATGATGTCCAGTTTTTAAATGATGGTCCTATTTAGAATTAAAGAATAAAGGTGAGTATGCCTAAGGGCATGGCTATGGTGGGATTGACAGTGGATATCATGCATGGTAACCTGTCAGTCTTCCGGCTCTCAGTAAGAGCTACTCATCACGTCTCTCCCAGCTCCTGCACCCTCTCATCCAAATATGATCTCAAGATGGCTTTGGCCAAACTGCCAATCTCAAGGCTTTTAAACAGCAGTTCACAAACCAATGAGTGGTGGGTTTGCCAACTGGGCAAAACATACACACACACACACACACACACACACACACATGCACACACTGCTGTAAGGTATTTTTACACCGATTGTATGTTGTTGATAAATAATTTGAAATCCCGTATTTTGATCATGTCTTACTCGTCAGCCACACTGACGAGACTTTAACAGCAGCGATCAATAAGGTGCAAACTTCTGGCGGTCAGACTTTTTGACGCCAGTCATTTTTGTGGTGAAAGGAGATAAACCCTGTGTTAAGCTGGAAGCAGCGGCTGGATGCACAGCCAGTACAGGGAGAGTTTTCATGCCAAGAAGGCTAGAAATGGGTACGGCATAGTGTGGGTTTTGGATGTGTGGTAAGGTGGAAGGAGAGTGGACGCTAAGGGTGGTTGGGGCTGGGGTTGTGGCCGCCAGCATAGCCATAGAGGTAGCAGCAGTGGAGGCAGTAGGAGCAGACTGAGCGAAGCTCATGTTGAGGTCAGCTGGGGTCGTTGAGGAAGCGGCCTGCATGGTGTATTTAGCCATCTCTAGGCTGCAAGTTGTGACAATTGGAGGAGGGGTGGGGTGGGATGAGACGGTGAGGGTTAGAAGAAGAGAGTGAAACATGAATGGGTGAGACAAAGGTGAAGGGAGGTGAGAGAAAGGAGAAAACATCAGTATTGAAGAAGGAATGTGTTAAAAAGCAGAGACAATAAGGAATTTTAATGCAGTCAAGAGAGCAGAGCAGTGAGCTGGAACAAATCCAGCCTCACCCTGAGCACAATAACTCTGCCCGCAAACAATAGCATGGTGTTTGGCTGTCTTATCATCAGACTGTGATGTAAAGCCCTGCAGGACCTATGTTATGTCCTACCTGGCATTGATGAGGTAGTGGGCCACGCTGATGCTGGCCGGTGAGCCTGTGATCGTGACTTGGCGCATGGCTGAGCCATCAGTGGCGCTGGCAATTTTGATGTGAGCTCCAGAGACCTGGCGAATCTCATTGATCTTGCTGCCTTGTCTTCCAATTATGCAGCCAATAAACTAGAAGGGGACAAATGTGAATAACAAAACAGCTCAAGTTTCCATGAATTTCCGGGCCTGGCTTTCAAAACAACATTTTTGAAGCAACAAACAGCAACAAAGTGTCCTGGTAGATTTACAGACAAAATCCACATTACGAGCTTTGTTACTGTAACAGCACAAAACATCTCCATAATGCTTTACACCCATTTTACTAAAACACTACATTATGTTCTGCTATAAGATGAAAGGGACTGCAAGCTGGTGATAATGTGAATATTGTCACTGGATCTGTGCTCTGTTATTGTGAATGAGCTGTTATTGCGACATTATATGATGCATCACTGATGTCTATAAGCTGCTACCTGCAGCCAGTTAGCTACACTATGTCCAAATACCAGAAAGAAAGGGAAACAGCAAGTCTGGGTTCATCCAAAATCATCTCTCCTTGGTTTAATCTGCTTAGTTTTGAATTAACGTAACTAACAAAACAACTTGCTGCTTCCCAACTTCACCTTTCTTGTAGCTGAGCAAATAGCTTCAGGATCCACTTTCATATTTACCACCCAGATATTAGAGTGATGTGACTTTATGGCAAAAGTAAGGTTTAAAACAATGTATATGTAACTTATAATATTACCACCACAATAATATCTGCTATGAACACGTCCAATAATGTTGTCTTCCAGTAAGAGACAATGCATACATTTCTTTATAAACCCAAGACGGTGAACCTTTAGTGTCAAGACATTCCTTATTAAATGTTGTGCAAGAAGTAGTGTCAGTAACATCAGTGCATGATGCTGATTACCACTGTGAGGTTTAGTGTTGGAGAAACACAAACAAGGTAGCACTTACATCATTAGGTATTGCCAGCTCTTGTGAACTTGTGGCAGCAGATGCATCCAACCCTGCAAAGTAGGACAAGGAACGCTAACAACAGCATGGCACTAATGGCTTCCTCTTTCAATGCACGACAATATGCCCTACTTCCTCTAGTTCATAAATACTACACTGCTAAATTAGGAACATAAAAATTGCAAATACAAATAGATTCTAGTTACATGGATACGTATTCAACACAAATTCTAATCACATGTTTTACAGTTCTACAGTAAGATAAGCAACTGTATTCTAACATTAACAGTGTGTTGTTTCATAGGTTTAAGTTATGGCAAAATATGAGTACATGGGGTGGCTGAGGTCAAGGGTGGTCTGGCCAAGACAGTGTTAGATTTGGAGAAGAAATGTTGCTGAGGTGAAGGATGGGTCAAGAGATTGGGATTTATTTTGTTATGGTTTTTTTTGTTTTATTCTGGAGAGGTTAACTGGGCAAATGGACCCATCAATTTGGGGAATATGAGAGAAAATGAAAAATGAAATATTTTCTGCCATTCTTTCCATGGTTGTCTCTCAGAAAATTCTTCCTTTTCAATCATCATCCTTCGTTTTATTCAGTGTTTTTCAGCCTCTTCAAATTACACATATTTGCAGGGTTGTTGGCAGTAAAAATTAGATTTAATCTAAAATGTTCTGGTACAAATAGATGCAAGTACCAACAGGTAAATACCTTCTTTTCTCTTAAGTCAACCTCCGCAGAGGAAAAAATGTGGAAAAAGGCTGTACACTCTGAAAGAATGGCGAAGTACTTGATTCTCTGAGGTGACAGGGTCATTTTGATGGTGTGATTTGAAAAGGAGTGAAGACAGAGGGATAGATTGACTTCCCTGGGGAGCCATGGGTACGTACCAGGGAAGGTAGGGTTGCTCTGCCCAAGGGAAGGGAGGGGGATATGCTGCATAGCCAACTGGTGAAGCTTGGTCAACTGCAGGGTAGGAAGGAAGTTAGAGCTAACCAATCGAACTGGATTATTTCAGAGGAGCTGACAACTACAACACAGAGCCTATCTGAAGTTCACGAACATCACAGATGGTGTCAATATGAAAAAACTCATTTCCTGCAGAAGGTATACTGACTTATCTGAGTAGTCATCTGAAAATGCAGTCACATCTCTGTCTACAAAGGTACAACTGATCATAGACTCAATATCCTCAATTTCATTTTATTCAGTGCATGCTGCTACTGTGGGTTAGAGTTAGTAATGTCAACAGATCAGGGTTACTTAAGGTTTTTTTCTTTGAATAACAGGGCACACAGAGGGTGTAGTGGTGGCTTAGAAGGAGTGGGCAGGAGTAAGTGTCAGTTACTCAAATGAGCATACTTACATCTTGATGTGCAAATGCATACTGCCCTGGAATTGCAAAGGCCTAAACACAAAGGCACAAAAGCAGAGATGTGGTTATGTGAGAGGTGCAGACATGTTTAAACATGTCACTTGAAATGGAAATTTGCCACAGAATATGACGAGTATAACGATTGCAGTGGCTGCATTTTTGAAAATCCATCTCTGACCTCTTTTCCATAGCTTTAATGTGTATAGATTTGATGGAATTTCATCTAAATGTCATCTGCTGTTCCCCCCACCCCTTTGACCGTGGCCAGAAATCCAATAGCATAAACAGATGTCTGATAGGTCAGAAGAGACTGTGCCAAATTCAGGACAGCAGCGAGTAGCTCTCGGAAAACATGTGCTTTAGTCACGATATCTTACAGATTTCACTTGGCAGGGAAATTGTCAGTGTAAATGGCTGTTATTCATGTCACTGACACTTTTCATCCTGACTGAATACTCTTTAAAATAAGATCATCACCACATCTTTGTGCATACAACAGTACAATATCAAGGGCTTATTGTTGTATAATTACACCAATGAGTCCTTCTCATAATCAAAACACGTTTAATGATCAATGTGATACTGAGATAAAAAAAAGGGGGGGGGCCATTCATTTGTTATTCTGTGGCTAAAATCACAGCGAACAGCACACAATATGATACTTACTTGTGCAGTGTGCTGTGGTGCTAATACTGCATGGGCTCCTGTAGGTATGACCTTAGGACGGTAGGGAATAGTCGCTCCTTTTGGCGGAGACTAGAAACAAAGTAATGCAAAAGAGAGAAAGATTTATACACTGCCACAGCTGAGCAAAGAATGGCATTGATGCATTTTATATCTCTTTTCATAAAATGTCATATATCCCCTTTTATATCGCTTGCTGAATCTATTCATCCAGACATTGGTTGAACAAGACGTGAATCCTTGGGCCAAAGGACCCACTTTGAATAGATCTGTTTTTGACAAGTTGGTGTCAAGTCGCTGCAACATTCGTCATTGTTTTTCTATTATTAACAATAAAAAGAGAGCCATTTCACATGGATTTTAAAGCCTATGTAAATTACTATCGTTTAGGTAATTCTATATAATAAGTATTTCTTTCTTCACTGAACCAAGAGGAAAATATATAACCAGACAAATGTGACTGCAATATGATAATGAATTAATCCTATGGATAAACAGATTACTTCCTCATTGCTCACCTTGAAAATGTCCTAAATGTGCTCCTGAATATTCTTCACCACAGCTCAAACAAATGTGACACACTCAACACCTAAGTGGAGCTGTTGGAATTGAAGATCATCTGCTGTGTGACTGCGCTTACCTCCAGCATGACAGAGCAGATGTGTCTTACACACTGAGTGATGGCCTGCGGAGTGCCGGAGATTGTGACAGCCCTCTCTGTGGAGTCTGGCAGCATGTCTCCTGCCACCTGAACCTGAGCGCCTGTGGTCTTGATGCCGCCAGACAACAGAAGAAACAAAGTCTATTTATTGCTGAAAAGAGCACAACCATCTCCCACATTGAAATTCTGTTTCAAGCACCCGTAAATTACACCAAGCTCATTTTCACATGCAGGGAGCAGCTGCAAGCCAAAAAGCAAAGTGTGCTCCAATATTTGGAGGGAGGCGTGCACAAATATTGTCCATTCAGAACTAGTATTCAACCTCCACTGATTTTTAGATGCATAATCAGTGGGATTTTCATGTGCAGCACCAAAAATGGCTCAAAAGTTAAGTCAAGACAAGTTTGACTGGAGTGTTTGATACTTGACGTGTCAGAGTCCTGAAGGGTGGTGAGTGGTATTAAAGTTGGTGGTGGAAAAACAATGTCCTGATAGAAAGTGCAGAATGAAAATGGCTCCTACCTCTCTGATCTCTTTGATCTTTGAGCCTCCTTTGCCAATCAGTGAGCCACACTGGCTCCCTGGGAAAACCAGACGCAGTGTCACAGGTGGTTTGCTTGTCACGTTGCTGTTAGTCATTGCTGCAGTAATGTCCTGAGGCAGAATTCAAAAACATGCTTTATTCGAGGCGATGCTTTATTCAACAAGTGTGTCAGACTTAAGAGAAACATCTCTCTTAATATCTAATAATATAATGTGACTTTGCTGATGATATTTGCAGTGGATATTGTTGCGTAGTTATTTGGCTGCACCTCTTCAAACTTCTCTGCAATCATGGCGAAAGCTCTGAAGATGCCTTCTGTGGGTCCTGTGATGGTAACTATCCTCTCAGGAGATGACCCCTCTGATATGTTGATACGAGCACCACTCTGGAAACACACGCCAATGATCATTCCAATGTCAATTAGCTGTAATTAACTTTAAGGACTTTGCATATGGTTTCACAGTATGTCTGTCGAGGTTAATTCTCACCTCCTCCCTCATTTTCTTCACGGTTTCTCCTTTCTGAAACCATAAAAGAGAAGTCTTGATGAGAAAACAAGTAAGAGTGAGGGAAAGCAGTAGAATCAATAAATGCTGATAATTAGTAAGAACAAATCTACCTTCCCAATTATGCTGCCAACTTCCTGTGAAGGAAAAGATAACATCGTGTGAAGACATGGCAGAACACAAGATGTTCTCGTTTGGAGCAGGATGTAATAACAGCAATGACGTGCTAGCGATAAACCATTCGGATTTTCCTACAAAACTACACTCAACTATTTTAACTATGACCATGTCTGTCTATTACCTTTCCATGCATCAGCAATCTCAGCGTCAGTGTCACATTCAGACTCCCATCTAAAGCCATTTCTTCCTTGTCAGACATCCTCTGTGTTTTCCACACTTTTGACGTAAACACTCTGAAAAAAAAACCAAGGAAATAGACTGAGACAGTTTCAGTGAATATCAATCTCAGAACAATATCTCTATCAAGGTAAAAGCTGCATGCTCAGCAAGATCAATGTGCTGTTTAATTCATTTTAATCAACTAACATCATTGCTCACACCAGAAACATACAACGTTGTGTGGACAGAACAGTGTGAAGGCAACAGTGCAGAGTCAATAAGAGATTGCATTGTTATCATAGTTATATTTGAGAGCAGTGCATAGCAGTTGTTGACTGTGGAACAAAATATGTGTGAGTTGTTCTGTTATCTAGTACACCAGTGACAGTAGAGGAATCGATGGGGCGTGAGTTGGAGCTATAGAGATGGGCATTATGAAGCAGCCCATCATTAAAGCTCCTGTATTTAACATTTAATAAAGTTTATTATGTATAATTGCTTTAAGATCATAATCATTTGAGTTCCATAGCTTAAGAATAAAGCCATTTTTATGTACTGTACTTTAGGTAAGGGAGCAACAAACAGACAAAGCAGTGCAAACAGACAAAGCAGCCAGGTGGTTTTGTATTTTGAAGCTTTTTATGCAAATTAAGAGGAACATCCTTTGTGGTATGTGAAAGCCGCCATACATCCCTGATGTACATCAGTCATCAGGGGTCAGTGGAGGAGTCCATTTTACTTTTTTCTTCTTTTTTACAATCTACTGTCTCACCAGTAGATGTCACTCATTGGTGTGTCCCTCTGTCAGACCAAATTCATTTTGACTAATGAATAAAATAATATATCTGAGCAAATTGTGATATGTACTACGTTTTTAGAAAAAAATACTTTTATTTGTAATGTCGAGTAGAAGTACCACACCTCCCACACACTCCTCATCCAATGCAAAGTGTCGACTCAAGGTCTAGTGTGCAGCTAGTTCCAGCCAGTCTCCTTGGACACATCCATGCCAGTCATAATCCTTCAGACAGCCCAGGTTTTCTAGTCATATGCTACAGCACACAACAAGTTGTTTTGCTTGACAAATGCCCTTTAACAACAGGCCACTTACAAAAATGACAGGAACATTATAGGCAATGACTGGAAGGCAATTTTGCTTCCATATAGTTGCCCACTGCTGCCACTAGCCTTGACCTGTCCAAATGTCCGCCATTACAAAAAAGAGGCCCATGCTTGTCCTGACAGCACCGTCTCACCCTGGTCTTGAAATGTGACATATACTTTTTCCTGTGCTTAACCAGAGCTACCAGACACCAATTGTAAGACGCTTTCATGAACCTGCTTTAAGTTGCATCATTGGTGTTCCCTCTGCAGATCAGTCTGCAGCAAAGATTTGAGAAAAATAAAATTTAAATAAGTTCAATAAATGAAAAAATTAAATCACAACAGAGAATTTAAAGTAACTAGAAAAGGCTTTGAAGTTGGACTAAAAGTTGGAATAGCAGCTTTTATGCTGCTAAATCATAAAAGACAATTTTTATTTATCAGGGGGCTAATGCTCTCTGAAGGGCTGTAGACCATTTGTTTGTCTCCTGATCATGTCTGTGTGAGCTGGGTAAGATAAGCCTATCAGTAAGTACAATCCTCACATGGGACTGTGTCTTTGGTTCCGGCTAAATACAAGTTGTGTGACTCCCTCTGATTAGATAAGACACAAAAGGAAGACTCCTCTGCCGTGGAAGCCTGAGGATCAATTAAAGCATGTATCACTGTCTCTTAATATTACATCAAGTGATATTGAGGCCGCACATCCAATTTGTTGTATTTGCTGAACAAATATGAAATGCCTTCCTGCAGTGTCGGCAGCTTATGAGAACTCAGGATATTACATTTATTCATTATTGACTGATAAAGTTCAGTGTGTGAGAAAGTTTGTGAAAGTTGCCTAGATTGGACTGGACTGACTGGTCAGTCTCAAGAAAAGACTCAAATCTGAAACAAAAATATGTTGCGTCATGCAAACGGTATCTTGGTGATGTCATGAGGAAGAAGGAGGGGGCATGGTGGCACGCTATTGGTGAGTGTTTATGACGTGTTAACAGTTAATCCTGAGTTCAATTCAATCCATGGTTTTATCCCTGACATTCTAAAGGAGTTTTGGAGGGATGCATTTATCAGTTTTATATATCAGTTAATATAAAATCAACTTAACTACATTAGACAACTGGTTTTCTTATTGCACCAAGGCTTAAAACAAAGGGTAGTGCAATATTTTGCTCTGTCCAATACAAAATACAAAATTTAGCTATTTACTATTTAATCACCAGATCGAACACCAGACTCATTTCCCTCATCTAACAAAATTTTGATCCCTTGCACAGACCCAGGCTTGGATACTCACACAAACCAATAAATACAGAATTCCCTGTCGCCATTCCACACCGAAAAAAACAAACAAACAAAAAAATGAGTGACCCTGGTATGATAGCTCTGATAACTATTGAAATGTGGCAGCATCATCGTGATAATGGGCAAATGTAGCTCTCTGTTAGTGTTTACAGAGATATGTTCTAACATTTTAGTGTTGATAGAACCTAATCCAGAGTAATGACGAGTAAGTGAGGGTACTGTTGTATTTCCACAAACAAGACTCACACTCTGACTGCATCATTATAAAGTTACAGTGAATACATCAAATAAACAGCCACGTATCTGTCTAATCCTATAGGCCGGGATTTGTTTAGTTAATGCTAAGACCCTTTTGACCCACTTCTGTCACCTCCAGCACGTCAGCGCCCACTCAAGACTTTCAAACAAAACACTGATTCACAACAGCACCCACAGCGTATACACGATAAAACAGATAATGTAAAGGAACCAGCACCCCCAGCACACAGAAACAGAGACAATACAAATAAAACATAAACAAACAGGCATTAATCCTTAAGGGAACTGGAGAACAATGCCTAAGTGGATTACCTAATGAATTACATTTGATAATTTATAAAAAAAATATATTATAAGATAGAAATGTATTACATAAAACTAGAGATGCAGAACTCTACCAAGGCCACTCAGTTTCCCAACCATGTCAATACAATCCGCTATCTTACAAGGTTAACAATTGATTAAAAAATAATCCTGAATCTGGATCCACAACTAAAATCGAATAATTTCTTCCTTGGGTCAGAAAATATAATCAAAATGTGTCCTTTGCTCTTTGAGTTATGCTGCTCACAAATAGAAAAACAAACAGACAAAGACAAAAACATAACCTCCTTAGCATCAGCAATAATGCTTCAGGAACAAAGCCCTTAAAAAAACCACACATTTTGAAACAAAATGTATTGAATATTTTATCTTTATTGTAATGAAAGTTTCTGACTAACAAAATAGTATCTAACACAATGTTCTTTTTTTATGACTGCTTATGAGCCACCACGTATTCGATTAAGAGCTTGAGGCCTTACAGCATGACATTCCTCTCTCAACATAACGGTTACAGCACTGAAGATTCATCACATGAGTGGTTTAGTGTGATATTAATTACTGCCCGAACCATCTCTGAATCTAGATTTCAACAAAATCCACTTGCACAACAAAGGAGAGTGGAGGCTCAGATTATCCCAGCCTATAATAGGAGTCAGGAGTGGTGAATTAAAACATAACCTCGTGTTTTGTAGTTATTTTTCAAAACACTGATCCGGAAAGGATGGTTAAACTCAAACCCAAACTTCAACTTCCTATCTGGCTAAACCCCAAAATGAAGTCCACAGTAAATAGAGCTGCGTCCAGTCTGACCCTTCTGTTTGTGGCTGCAGGGAAAAGGCCTGTAATGCAACAAGATTGATTAGCATAAAGCACTTACCTTACAGTATCCGCTCCTCGTCTGTATTTCTTTTATGTCCAAAAATGAATGTTCATTTACTTTGTAGTCCTTTTGCTGTGTTTGCCCCCAGTGTTGGTGATCCACAGAGTGGACAGATGGCTCCCTGTGCCCTCAGACCGGCTGGAGCGGAGGCTGGCTTTGCTATTAGTCCCTCAGCTTAGCCCAAGATAAGCCCCTACACAGGGCAAGTGAACCCGCATCTCTTGTCTAATTCTCCCTGTCACAGACACAGAAGAGGCGTTCCTCAGCACGGAGATCCACGAGCAGAAGAGGCCTGAGGGCAGGGCAAAGAGGCTCTATGCCTGGACACTGTCCAGCATTTATAGAACAAGCTACAGTTACAGCCACCACTACAACAAAAAACCCAGGGAAGGTTTAGCCTTTTGCAGTCATCAGAAACACACACAGCAGCACTAAAGAGAAGCTTTGTGAATCAAGGTTGCTCTGTGACTAACAACTCTGCATGACTGCTGTGTCCTTCATTAGATTTGCAGAGAGATTCCTGCCTGCACAGGGATAGATTTTCCTCTAAAAATAAATCTCACCGTATGAAATTGTCACTTTGTACAAGTAACACAACTAATTGGGTGCTGGAAAGGACAATGTGGTGCTTGAGTTATTTAGTGATGTTAAGCACAATGTCTTAGTGGGGTGCTTCTCCACCGTCACTGCCTCTGCCCTCCCCCAGCACCAAGCCCCTCTGCCCCAGTAATGAGGCCATACTGGATACAATGCAGCCCTTCTGCGCAGAAAAAAAAATTATTCAGCTGAGCTTCAAAATGTGAAGGAAATGAATCAGTGAAGCATAAGTGGCATATTTAATTACTATTCAGCGTGTTGCACAGAAACAATGACGGCTGCTGTGAGCCTCATGGTCTTCTATCAGACATCTAAGCAGGCCATATTATATTCACTGCTCAGCTAGGATTCAAATTCAAGTTATTTCTTTGATAAAAAGGGTTGAATATCTTCATGGAAACAGAAAGATGAAGATAATGCAGTAATTTAAACGGTGTTTGTTCAGCCGTTCTTCATTTCTAAGTGTTTTTTTTCCAGGGTTAAGACAAGGTTGTCTTTTATGGATCTGAGGTCATGGAACAAAGGGTCAATGAAGTCCACACACTTCTCCACACATCTAGGCAGACTTGTGAGTCCAAACTGCAAGAAATACAATAACAGGAGCAGAAATACAACAAAGCAATGCAAACTGACAAGAAGCTGTCATCTGATGTCTGCAGTTATTCTGTTCAGCATGTGATGATCACAGATTTCATGCCCATTACTTGTGACTAATTTTGTCTCCTTGTGTGTCAACGGGATTAAAGAGTCATGGATAAAATGTAATGGGATTACTTAGAAGTGATTACTCAGAAGGGTTGGTGTAATAAGTGACTGTTACCGCATGTTGGGAGCATTTTAAATTGGCAGTAGCCTCATAAATAATAAGAAAATCGGATATAATTGCTCCCATTTCACCTAAATTCAAAGAATGGTAGAAGGTAAAGTGAACGTGCTTGTTTCATCATTGGTTGACCCTGTGGTTAAAAACACAGCTGCTCTAATAGTCTGACATAAAGTAAGGATTAAAACAAATGAATCAATATTTTTAATAGGATTTACAATACCAACGAATGTGCTTTTTTTCACAGCCTGTGTGTTGAGGACAGCATTTGGGGATTATATTACTGTGAAGTAATCACTCAAATCTGTTGATATAATCAGTTACAGTTCCTATACAAATGTGTTGGCAGGGACAGCTTGAAATAAATAAGGTGTCGCAGAAACAGTTGCAATCATAGTAAATGACTATCCATCCATCCATTGTCTATACAGCTTTACATCATGCTCCACATGATGGTCATGGGTCACTGGAGCCAATCCCAGCTTCCACACAGGGAGAACGATGGGCACACAGGTCAACACTGTTAAACTGTATGTAATAAATATAATGTTCACTATCTGAGCGTACTTTGAATGACATATAAACACATCAGGTTTACTTTTTTAATGCTGAACTTGAGTAAATGTGACCCACACTTGACTTAATGGATGATGAAAGTCTGGCTTTTGCCTGAAGTTGAAGGATGAAGATCAATAAACAGTGAAAAACTGAAATGTTCTCATAATTACTTACAGCAAGTTAAAGCATTTCACATGTACTTTTCTGGGGAAATTAATATATTTAAATAATAGAGGAAGGTTGGTACACTGAATACAGTATTAAAGAATAAAAGCATATTGACATAATAACAAAACTTTTCAGATATGGCTGCCTACGAAATTGATTAATAATGTATACTTTATATTGTATATAAGCTTCTTGTTTACTTCAGCATGACGTAAACAGGAGCATGTCTGAATGGAGCATTAGTATGAAATGCTTGTCTGCTTGCAGATCTTTTGTCTGTAAATGTCATTTACATATGGAAATGTGTGGTATGTATGCAGCCTCAGCCCATGTCCAATTCCAAGTCTCCAATTGTAATCCTTGGGCAGGAAAATAGAGAGTGACGTCTCTGTAAAGATGAGTATATATATATAATTATAGCAAATTATGTGTAGGATATGTCCAGTTCAAGGCCTTTATGGGGCCCAAAGCTGAATTTGATGTTTTTATAACCTCAGAGTGGCCGGTGCTTTACAATTATTGATACAAATGTAACACTATACATTACTTTAATTATAGTTGTGTTATTTAGACCAAACCAAAAACCGTAGAGGGAAGTAAAATCACAAGTAGCCTCGTATTAATTTGTATTCAAAGTAAAGCACCAAGTGTGGTGATACTGAACTTGAATTAAACTAGTTTGATGACTTTTGATTTTAAAACTTTGGGGACATGTGTAGCTGTTTAGTTTGCTTATGCCTTGGGTCGGCTCTAGTCCTGGTTTTTCGGGTCTGGTTTTATCAAGCAAACTTTATAAAATGTGTTTCACATGAAAACATACGTACACACCTCCATACACAACACACAAAACAAACACATTCACTTTCTGCATCCAAAGATCATAACATAACATTAAGAAGCTGAGAAAACACCAGTTTGTAATATAGAAAAACTAATGTAAACTAAGAAAGTGTTGAAAAAAGTGCAGGGGCTAACGTTGCCTTACACAAACAGATGTGGATGAAAGATGAAAATAAAAACAAAATGATGTCAAATACCCTGTATAAAAAGTAAGTGTATCGGGAAGTTAATCATTGTAACTTCTGTAATGTCAACTGTTTCGCTCTTACACTAGCGTGTACCTGTGTAAACTGTATTCATGTCACGTGATTGCCTGTCACGTGTTTGCCTGTCACGTGTTTGCAAATAATCTGGAAATAACAAACCATAACTGTATAACCTGAAGTGCTTCCGTCCCACGGCCGCACCGCGGGACTGTGTTCACTGTGAATGACTGCAGAAGCAGCAGCAGAAGAGAAGTCGCTGTGATTCAGTGAAGGAGCTCGACCGATGGATTTCCAAGAACTTTGTACTTTTGAATGTTTCCAGCAGATCTGGAGACACTACGGTTATGAGGGAAACTTCGAGGACGTGATCGAGCACGAGTTCACGCGCTTGAAAGGTAAGGACATAATAATAATGCACAATCAAATCATTAAATCGGATACTCATCCATTCCCCTGAATGACATTAAAGTAGTAGTAGTAGTAATAAAATTATATTATTGCTTTAAATGTGGGCCAACTTATAAAAGTGCGTTTTAGAAGGAAAGCAACTCAAACTTAGTAGGGGTGGTAAAGTGGAGAAAAAAAAATAGGTCAAAACCTTTGAGAAAATAATAATACTTACAATTATAATAATAATAATAATGATAACAGTAATAATAACACATTAATGATGATTTCATCATTGTTTCGAAATAAATGTTTTTGTTTTGATAAGGAATGATAAATATTTCACAATAGAAATGTATTTATTATGCAAAATGAATCTATTAAGGAGAACTGTACAGAAATAAGTCATTATAACTTGAGAGCTTGATGCCAATGCTGTTAAGTCTGTTGATCTCAATACACAGAGTTTAAAAAAAGATATAAGGTTCACATCCAAAACACTCAAGAGATTGTCCAATTCAGACAATTGGCAGCACTAAGTAGACAAGCAGGCTGTTTTCCTTCTGCCAGGATAAAGGGCAACAAAGAAAAGGTCCACAACAATACAAAAACAAAAAACTAGGGCACCGAGCAAGCCCTGACAACCCCCTACATGTTGAGATGTGGAGCAACCACAATGGTTATTGTGTGGCCTTAGAGAGAGGCCACCAATAATTTGATATGTCAACCCTAACCCAAATGTTGATCACTTCCTGAAAGCTTCAATAATGATTGTTACTGAACTTGTACTTCCTGTATCAGTCACAAAGACTGGCTTTGCAGGTTACCATCGTAGCCCGATTTTCCCTGAAAAGCAGATGAAAGGGAATAGAGACGGTGTGGACGCCGACTAAACACTTTTCTGGCAGGCTGTACACTGAAACATGTTCTGAGAAGTTCTTCAGCACAGTTCTGAGCTCCCCATCACAGTTCAAAGTTCTTGATCTGTAAACATAAAACTGGTCATTATCCAAAGGGTCTGGGTAGAAGCCTGCTGCATCACTAGTGGGAACACAAAATGTGGAACTGTTTTTACAACCATAATTCCTACTAAATTCATCAGATTGTGCTCACACTCAGTCAGATCACATTTTTTGTGAGTTTCCATGCATGGCAAGGCACTCAAAGGTGCACTCAAAAAGTAAGTGAAAGAAAAAAAAAAAAGAATACTCACAGCAGCTTCTGGAATTAAAAATTAAAATCTTATATTTGCTCAAGCAATGAAAAGCATTCCGTTGTGCCACCTCTTGAAACATGGTGAAGAATTCCATTTCAATAATCTTCCTTTTATAGCTGCAACCATGAGTTGAGAGCCTACTTTTAATAAGAAGGAAAGGCCTTTGTCTTCAAATACTGATTGGACGACCATGTAAATGTCACACCAAATGTTGCTTAGAACAGGACAATGCCAGAATAAACGGGATTTTTTGTGAACAGGAATCACTTACCTGGATCATGCAGCAACCACCCTGTACCCCGAGTCTCTGGTCAGGGATTACTTCCTGGACATTTCAAGGAACGTATACGGTGAGAGAACGTTTCACATTTAGAGTGTTGTTTTATGGTCATTTAGTTTCTTTCACACATGGTGTGTTAATGTTGTTGTTTTTTTTTTCCCCAACAGGAAACCCTCACAGCCATAACCTTAGTAGCAGATTGACACATGACACCGTGGATAGGGTCAGATATAGGTGAAGCCAAATAACATCTTAAGAAATCTGTGTGACGGATGCTTTGAAATGCACTTTGCTGGTTTAAATTTGTTAAAAATAGAACTATCTCTTACAGGATATTGCAGCATTTTAACACCACTCCAGAGGAATACACTGTAATTTTCACTTCTGGTTGTACATCCGCTCTCAAATTAGTGGCAGAGAGCTTTCCCTGGAGGCCGCAGACTGAGAGCGAAGTAGGGAGTTGTTTCAGCTACCTGACTGACAGCCATACCTCTGTGGTTGGCATAAGAGGGGTGACTTCTGGCCAGGGGGTAGTTTCCCTGCCTGTCTCCCCACAGGAGTTGCAAAACAGGGAAAAGGGTGAGTCTGGGGGTGAAGATGCTGTTTCCACAACACCACACCTGTTCTGCTATCCAGCACAGAGCAACTTCTCTGGAAGAAAGTATCCCCTCAGTCATGTGAAAGGTATCCAGGCAAGACGCCTTTACCCAGCATGTGACCACCGAGGCCGCTGGTTTGTGCTCCTTGATGCTGCCTCTCACGTCAGCTGCTCCCCTCTGAACCTACAGGACTACCCTGCTGATTTCATTCCCATCTCCTTCTACAAGATGTTTGGCTTTCCCACAGGGCTGGGGGCCCTGCTTGTCCGTAACAACGCAGCAGGCATACTAAAAAAGACTTATTTTGGAGGAGGCACAGCAGCAGCTTACCTTTCTGGGGAAGATTATTATGTGCATTCAGCAAACATTTCTGACAGGTAAAGCACTGCACAAGCCTGCCAAATTCTAGATATTCTCTGAGCTCTCACTTGCTCTGTAACTCCTGCATCCTTATTCTAAAATGTTTTCTTCCTCCCTGATTCAGATTTGAAGACGGGACTGTCTCTTTCTTGGACATTATTGCACTAAATCATGGTTTTGACACTCTTTACAAGATAACAGGTACAACGCCTCATTAAAAGCAAAAAAGCAAAAATAGATTACATATGCAATTGATTCACAGTGCCAATCTCCTTGACATCAACATTAATATGAACTCCATCCCTGTGTTTGCCTTCAGGGGGCATGCACAACATCCAGCTGCACACGTTTGGCTTGGCACGCTACACTTACATACTGCTGTCAAGTCTTTGCCATGGCAACAAGCAACCAGTGGCGCGGATATACACTCAAGGCCAGTTTGAGTGCCCAAGCACACAGGGTGCAATCCTTAACTTTAACCTTATGGATTCTCATGGACAGATAATTGGTTATTCTCAGGTACCTAATAGAAATAGGACTAATTTATTTTTCTCATGACCTCATGCATAGTCAGTGCGTAGGAATATTCTACTACTCCTCTGTCGTCCTCAGGTGGACAGAATGGCAAGCTTGTACAATATTCACCTGCGTACAGGCTGCTTCTGCAACACTGGAGCTTGTCAGTCCTTCCTCGGGATCACCAATCAGCAGATGAAGAGAAATGTGCAGGTGAGATCGGAGCGCAAGAAAAATGTTAAGGGAATTGTTTAGTCCCATAAAATATTGACATGTCTTTTTTCTTCAAGGCTGGGCATGTCTGTGGAGACAGCATCGACCTGGTGGATGGCCAGCCCACCGGATCTATCCGCGTGTCCTTCGGTTTCATGTCAACATTTGAGGACTGTCAAAGGTTCCTGAAATTTGTTTCCAAGTGCTTCGTAGAGAAACCAGTCAAAGTGGACCAAGTGAGGCTGGAAAAGCTCAAAACAACCACTGCAGAACCTCTGGGCTCAAGTGAAACTCCACCTGTCAAAATTACTAATGGAAAAAAATATGAAGAAGATGAGGAAAAGCCCACAGCCGCATCACAGAAGGGATTTGAATATAGAGATTCAAAAAGCCACAGAGAAGCTTATACTCTCACCAACATCTACATATATCCCATCAAATCGTGTGGAGCATATGAGGTTTGAGCACATCAGTTTCTCTGTCACTCCTATCACTCCCACTTCCCTATGTTTATATTTGACTATATTCTGTTCTTTATGAAGGTCCATGATTGGCCAGTGGGACCGCAGGGTTTACTTTATGACCGAAGCTGGATGGTGGTAAACACAAACGGTGTTTGCCTGAGTCAGAAGAGGGAGACACGTTTATGCCTAATTCACCCGAAAGTCCACCTGCCCTCAAACAAATTGCTCCTGCAGACATCAGGTCAAACAGTTTGTCAGTGGCTCACTGAAAATAAATATGTCACTTAGCCAAAGGATATTTAACCTGTAGGTGAATAAGCAACTGTTCTCTTTTTGTTTTCTTTCCCCATTGCCCTGCAGGTATGGACACCATTTCTGTTCCCTTGGAAAACAATGTTCAAAAGAACAAAAGCTATTGGATGTGTCAGAGTAAAGTTTGTGGTGACAGGTGAGCAGTGTTAAAGTATCTGAAACAGCAGCTGCAGGGAATTCTGTCACATATATGATTTGTTTCATATCGCTCTCTCATATCACTGCCTCTTAAGTCTATTGTTCTTGACGGTTACCGCTCTACAGTGGGTGACATTATGAGGCCTCCACGTTCTCACTCATGTGAATGTGAATGTGGAAGCCTCATAATGTCATTTTTAATGTAAAAACAAACAATGAGTAAGATGTGATATTAACATAATTGACAGAAACCTGCATGACAAAAACATTTCTCTAGATTCTTGGATTAGGAGCAGCAAATAGTTACCAGCCTCAACAAGATTTCCCCCAGGACCTCCTGAATATAACCATCTTCCTTCTTCCCTTACAGGGTGGAGACTGTTGACTGTGGGGATGAAGCGGCATCGTGGCTTTCAGACTTCCTCGGACAGCCATGTCGCCTGATAAGACAAAGTCCAGATTTCACCAGAAACACAAAGAAGGGGATGAGTGGAGGTACAGTACAGATGAGCATTTTACCTGCATTGCTTGGCTCTTCTGGTTCATCTGTTACACTTTACAAGAGCAATGCAAGGTCTTAGTTCTGCCAAGTACCTGGTTGTAGCTGTGACCTTGCATTCCCTCTTGTTTGGATTTGGAACTGTCGTAATTTTTCTGCTTTTGCAAGTTACTATGTTGAAAAGCATCCGTTTATCATGTAAAAGAAGATGTATGAAATAGATTATGTCCACACCAATGGACCTGGTTTTAATGCACCGTGCTGCTTCTGCAATGACGATAAAGAAAATTGTGTCAGACAATATTTGTGATACACAGCTGATTCCAAATGAACTAGTTGTGTAGTTGATCGAGTTCTAGCGAACTTTTAGTGATGAAATGTTCCACTACGTAGTTCCAGCATGACTCGTTTTTGTTTTTTTCCATTAACACCATAAACTGTAGATCAGTTAAAAACACTTAAAAATCCTGTCTTCAAATCTCCAACATTTTGCAGAGGAGTCTGGTGTATTTAGCGACAGCGCTGCTGAAAGCCGGCGATCGTGAGCAGTGAGCATCTTAACTCCTGACGCTGTATTTCAGTTCAGTGACTGCGTCAGACGGAGTCTGTGCTCCAGTCATGCTGCAAAGTACTGAACGATTCTGTGAACTAATCTATTTAATGAACTGATTGTAATGATTCAGTTACACCGAAAACAACTGCTTTACATGTCACTAATCACTAGTTTGTTTGTATCATGTATAAAACAACGTCACGGCAGTTTCATGCAGCCGTGCTTTGATGACTCCGCCCACGTTGAGGAGGTACTATAGTAATGGAAAACAATACCAAACCGAGTAGAGTTGAGCCGTGATGTGCGTCGAATGTCACCTGTGCAACCTAAGATCTAAATACGGCCATACTGAGTAACTTTATGTAGCTGACAAGCTTAATCAGACATTTATTTATGTATTATGTGTTTCAAAGTGAGGCACTACAGTTTTAACACAGGCCCTAAATGGTGCATGTAGTTGAAAAAAATGTAATACAATTTCCAAACTATTTATAACAGTGGAACCTCATTTTATCATCTCTTTAAGGATGCGCATTGTTCAAACCAGAGATCAGAATGTTTTTGCTGAAATCTAATAAATCACTGGGGTAATATAAAGTCTTTGTTTTCTAGCTACCACCTCCACATCCCTCTCCCTGGTGAATAAAGCTCAGTATCTCATGATCAACCGTGCCAGTGTGGAGCTCATTCAGAAACAAATGAGCAGCAGGTTTGAGCACAGAATGTGATATTACTGTAAAAGTCAGAAATGCAGTGAAAAACACCAGGATGCCAATACATTTGCATTGCAATGGATTATGTTACAAAGGGTGGCAAAATAACATGCACTTTCCACACCCGATTTCTCAGGCAGCACTATTCTGAGGGGGATCCGCTCCTTGACACACAGAATGCCATTAGCCGCTTTCGAGCCAATTTAGTCATCACTGGAGTAGAACCATTTGAGGAAGATAATTGGTCACACTTGATTATTGGCAACACTCGATTCATGGTGAGCTGACACTTTGAAATGAATGCTGAAATCTTTTATTTGCATCAAAAGCAGATTTGTCTTAGCTGAATGTGCTCTGTGTGGTTAACCCAAAGGTTGCAGGCCCTTGTGGAAGGTGCCAGATGGTTGGAATAGACCAGGAAACTGGGACCAAAACAAAAGAGCCACTCATGTCCCTGTCTGCTTACCGCAGTGGAAAGGTCAGTCAAAAACTATTATTTTCTCCTTGCGTGATGTACATGTGAATGAAAAGTATGATCACTTTGCCTTTGCCTGTTATTTGTACATTTCTAGGTGACTTTTGGTGTGTACCTGGCCCATCAGCGACCAGAGTCTTTGAATGTCAGCCTCCTCTCTGTCGGCTCCCTCATTCAGCCAGAACCACACAGTCCTTAAAGTGATCAACTTCCTTTTTTATTCACTTTGGTGTCATCCTAGGTCCTAACCAATCATTTTTGCACTGCACGTCCAGATATCACCTGTCTGACACTGTGAGGGCTTTCTATAAACTCTGTTCTTTTCTGTCTCTGTAGCCTCCGTGGCTTTTGTTCTCTCAAGAGTCCTTTTCATACCAATGCATTCAGATTTTATTCGACTGGAGTATTCATCACATGACAAAAACATCATTTGAGTTAAGTTACTGTTATGTTTTGTCAAAACAAGGCAGGGCTGATGCTTCCATTTCTGTTCATGTTAACCTTCCAGGCAGTTCTCTTACTGTTTTTCCTCATGGAGGTTTATATTGCTCTTCATTCCAAACACAACATCACCATTAGTGCTGCCAGAATCTGAATGATATTGCCCCCTTAATGAAAAAACCTACCAGACACAGTGCTCAGTATTTGCTCCCAAGTGGGGTGAATTGAACATAGAATTTTATGCCAGGACATGACGTGTAATGTAGCACTGAGGTCAGATATCATGACCAGCCAAGACTACATGCTCAGAGTGACACGCTTATACATTAAGTATGTATGTGCTCAAGTGATCTGTCAGTACAACAGATCTACTGTTTTTGAAAAGCTTTTGTTGTTTGTCATATGCAGTATGTGCCCCTTTTTTACAGGCATCTCAAATACAAGCTGAATTTAAAAACGGACAGAGAACAAATGCAATCAAATGCTAATGTAACATATAATAGTCATAGACACATTACAATATAATACAATAGGCAATGCCTCACATTTCCTTCATAAAACTGTGGACAGGCTCAATAGCACCTTCAGTAACAGACTTATTTTGTTAAGGAGCGACACAGTAGGTATTTTCTGCCCACTGCAATAAAACTCTGTAACTGCTCTGTCTCTGCCAAGCTGCAGGCTGCCGTCCCCATCTAAATCTGGACTAGTGGTTTGAATATTGAACAGTACATTTCTTTTTATGTTGTATAACATATATATATAATTATTATTATTCAATTATTATCATTTAATATATTTCATTTTAACATGTGATTGGCTATTATTACTGTGATTTAACATCATGTCATATAATTTGTTGTCACGTTTTATACTATATTATTATTATTAGAGCATATTATTATCATATTTTAGACTATATTTTATTGTGGCTGTGCCAATTCAGTACTCCCACTAATATCACTGCTATTTAAAATGTAAATATTTTAGTCCTGTCTAATGGTTTGTTTGTTTGTTTCTAGCTCTTGATGCTGCTATGACAACTTAATTTCTATCTATCTATCTATCTATCTGCTGTGAACCAGTTTGTGTGTGCTCATTACGGGTGTGTAAAAATCATGGTTGTCACTAATTGGTGTGTGTGCAAAATAAAAACAAATTCATATTCTACCTGTATTTGGTATTTTGTGGTGGGCAGTTCTGTGCTGCATTATAAAAGCCAAAATCTCAGTTTGCCTCAGCTTTGACTTCATAGGCCACTGCTTATGATTCACATTATTTCCACATGCATCAGTGACTTATTTTGCTAATTCTTCCTTCAGTTTAGGAATCAGGGCAGTCAGTGGCCAAAATATGATGCAGGCTTTTTTGTCCATGTGTTTGATTTCTTTTTTCTTTCATCCAGTAAAATGTGTGTTTATTGAACAACACTTGTGGTCTTTTTAATCAGTTGTGCACTTATATAAAGTAAAATACTAAATATTAAATACATGAAATAGGTAAATGGATAAAAAATGACTATGTATCACATAATTTTAAGACCAGTACAAAAAACAATGGGTTATATTTTTGAGATAGAGGCGTTTTTGAGGACCGTTTTCACAGTGAGATTATGTCTGAATAGTATTTAAGGTGGCGTTAAATATCACATGTACTACACGCAGTAATACATTCATCTAAAGCAGTGTGACCTTAACAGATCAAAGCACCTCCCCTTCCTGACTAGACTTTAGTCTGAAAACTGCTAGTCAAACTGGTTTGCAGGTAACAAGTAACAGCTAAATTACACGTCCGTGTCCAGACGTGTTAATATATTGTTCGTTTGTTTGTTTGTTTGTTGAACTGACGTTATTAACGTAATGAAGAGGAGGGTCGTTAAACACGCAGAAGCCTCCTATGGATTCGATGCAGCTCAGAGGACCAGAGTCCAGCGGGAGGGGGCGGAGGAGACACCGTGAGTCAGCACTATTTAGTCACCAAAGACAACAACACAAGCTTTGATATAATGCAGATGTCAATAACGTGTATTAATAGCTGCACGTTTTCTCAAGTCAACACGACATTATAGACATTATATACACTCCGCAAGAGTTTCTAACATATCTACTCCTTCATTTCACATATCTAAAACTTTGTAGTTTGTGCCATCACGTATGCATTACAGTTGTCTAGAAATCAATTCCTCTATGTCAAGCATTACAGCTATGTTAGCAAAGTGAGACAGCAGGATGCCAAGACTAAGGTGATCAGTTGGAGAATGGACCTCGAGTCATCCTTATAGAAAGATATCATTAGTGACATACCCCTGTACATGGATGGGAAAAGTGACATCATTTGTCCTTGTGAATTTCTGAAAAGACTGTTGTGGATAGGAAGAATATCATTGTGGATACCTTTTGAGTTAGGTAGAATTGAATTACAGATGTCCATAGTACATATCCAGACTAGGTAAGTGGGGTTGTAAGAGTGCAAGACATAAACTGCCAGAATCAGGTCCAGTAAGTTCAGGAGTGATGCTGAACCGAGGGTCAGTTAAAAAGACCTTTAGAGGTCATCAGAAATCTGCTTTCATTGTGGTGAGTTTGCTGTAGTGTACAACCTCCAGCTCAAGTTACATGTTCCAAATACTTTCTGAAGCCACTGTGTTTGGCCAAAGTACAAAACTCAATGGTTGCGCTGCCATTATGCCTTCTATACAAATCTAACATGAGCGTTTTGAAATCATCTAGAAAAAAATGTAAGTGAACATCATCACAATGTTAACTCTGGACATGTGAGCAACCATCTGGAATAAACGCCCTCCTTTATGTTCCCCTTTCAGCAGTGTGAAAAAAATCAGTCTTGGAATTAAAGGGTTTCCTCTGGCTGATTAGAGTGTTAATAGAGGGAGTGGAGGCATTGCCCATTAATTGGCAATATTCTGAATAGCATCCTTTTCCGCTATTGCCTTCAGGGAGTAGAGACCTGACTCCATAACTGCCTGGCCTGTTTAAGAAATTATTCAATTCCTCTCTTCCATATTCATGTTTTCACATTAATCCTGCAACCACAGACTGGTGTGTAGAGTAGCTCTGTTCACGCCTGAGTGCACATTCCAATGTATTGCACTGGTTTAATAGTCCTGTCAATGGCAGCTGTGATGTAATAATCAGATGTACACCGACAGGTGGTTCCTTTCTAAACCTCAACAAACTCTCCCTTTTCCCTTTGCACCTCGTAATGATGAGTCACCATGAACCCTCTGCGGCTGAAATGAATGTAAAGTGGATGAAGAAGAGGAGTGGAAGTAAAACTGTCCCAATGTGGTCAAGGGTTGTGACACCTGTTCTATTTGGACAGCTGCTGATCAGGGAGTTTTGAGTGGAACTGGCAGTGAAGAAGACAGTTCAAGTACAGCAATAATCAAATAATAATTATAATAATTGTTATTAAATTAACAAATAAATGGTGATCCCTTACTGTTGTTAAACAATCCATAGCAATGTATTCTTGGTCCGTTTAATTTAATTATTTAATTTCAATAACATGGGTCATTGAATGCACTCACATCTGTACTTATGCTTGTTCACTTATGATTAATCAGATAGTTCAGACTGAACCTCAATGACCACAGATTGTATAAATCCCCCTTCATTTGTGGACAAATTAAATGTCTGTTTTTAGGTCCAGATGGTGGTGGAAAAGATGCTTATTGGCCCTGGTTGTTGTCCTCATCTTGGTGCCTTTCTCACTGAGTGTATTCCAAGGATTAATTCAGCATTTTGTATACACTTACAGAAGTAAGTTAAAAACCCTGCCAACCCTGTCCGAGTACTCTAATCCCTCAGGCTACTCACAGAAAAGGGTCCATCTCTGTTCTTTTCCTGTTTGTAGTGAGGGTGCCATTCTTTGTTGACCTCAGCCAGCCTGCTGATTTCTCACTTAATCACACCATCAACATGTACTTTACATCAGAGGAAGGAATCTCCCTTGGGGTATGGTGAGTATTGGGTTCTTTTCCCAGCATAAAAGGCTAAGGTAAAGGAGCAATACATGATTTTAATGATCTAATTAACAAGTTTAAGCGGGTGTGCTGTTTTCAACTCTTAAAGGCACACTGTCCCTGAAAGTCAGTGGAAGGAAGCACAAGGGAAGGACTTGGCATGGTACCAGAACACTTTAAGCAATGGCAAACCGGTTTTCATATATCTTCATGGAAACACGGGGAATAGGTATTATGAATAATGTATTTGCGTTTTTTGTTGGCTCCTGAGAGCAGAGAGTAACATTTCCACACGACTAGACAAATGTGTTTTTTTCTTCCTCTGAAAAACACCAGTATTTGTTTTGTTGTTTGTGAATCATTCCATCAGGGCAGCCACTCATCGGGTGGGAGTGGTAAAAGTGAGTGACCAGCAACACAAGAATATTAATTTTTGACAGTATAATAAATAAATGAACGTCTCAGCGGCCATTATGATGACAAATAAGCCTTTTGTGTCAACAGGTATTGAGTGCACTTGGTTACCATGTGCTGGTGCCTGACTACAGAGGTTGGTGCTAATGAAGTTTTATAATTCTTCTCTTAAACAGGTTTTCCTTCTCTCTGCTTCTTTCCCCTGTTGAAGGAATTGACAACCTTCTTACATAAATGTCATATAGGTCATGATCACTGTACATCAGTGATGTGGTGCTTGATGAGTGGAGTGTTGCAAGGCAGTTACATGACAGCAGTTCAACCCTAGGTCAATAGCCAGTGCAGCTTTCCCTCTTAGTGACTGCCACCTTGTGGCAGAAGGAAACACCTGCGTGATATGTCAGTGAGTAGCACCTGATGATGTAAAACTCTGGCAGGGTTTGGAGATTCCTCTGGGGAGCCAACTGAGGCCGGTCTGACCACTGATGCCCTCTATGTGTACAACTGGGTCAAAACACACTGTGGAGACAGCCTGGTTGTCTTCTGGGGACACTCTCTTGGCACTGGGTGAGTAAGAAACCGCTCCCACTCTCCTCATTGTTGCAGTAAATGTGTGCACTGTATACTCCTGTTTTTGAAAAGGTCATCTCTGAGCTTTGCAGTTAATGATTGCTGCATTTTCCTGCCCAGTTGATTTAATCTTTGGCAGTAAGCGTCAGTGATGATTGATGAGATGAACAATATCCCCATGCAGAATCACAAAGCCTCAGAAAACCTGAATTCAGCTCAACAAAAATAAACTCAATACCACAGATTTCTCTTAGAATGGCAATAAATGACACTGTTTTTTTATGATTTTCTTTGGTGTGTTAAATGAGCAGCCCATGTCCACACAGATTGGACTGATGACAGTCACTACATAAATGGCATACTTTCCTGTAGCCGTCAGTTGCATCGTTAAAAACATCTACAGATATTAGAAAAATTTAATATTATCATTGTTGTAATTAATACAAAATAAAGAAGCTGATTAACTTGTTCTTGGCATCTCTGTGCAGTGTGTCCACTAACCTTGCAGTGAAACTGCTTGAGCAAGGTACGTTTTTGCTACGACTGAACTTTGACTAATTGAAATGAAAGAAAAATAATTTCATGATCTTACAATGACAGCTGTTCTTGTTACCAGATGTGGTTCTTGATGGGGTGATCCTCGAGGGTACATTCAACAGTGCTGCAAGGAAAATGACAGAGCATTGTTTTACTTGGGTAGGCTCATTGACAGTACTACTACTTTTGATACTGGATTTGTTAATTTCACAAAGCTGCTACTACATAACACACACAAGCTTGAATTTTATTTTTTTCTCTTTCTGTTTGAAGTATTACTGGAAATTTCCTGGCACTGGATACTTTTTCCCAGAGCCATGGGCAGAAAACGAGGTTGTCTTTCCCAGTGAAGAAAAGTAAGATACTGTTTGCACACAGATTTCAAATATTAGCTGATGCATAATAGCAAACATTGACTTGCTGATAACTATTGTGATTATGCTACTAAATATCAGGGTTATAATATGTTTTTTGTTTTGCAGTTTGAAGAAAATGAAAAGTCCAATACTTTTTCTTCATTCAGAGGACGATCACTTGGTTCCCATTCGGATAGTTGAGAAGGTTTGGCTAATCTAACACAATGTAAACTGGGGCAATGTATGAGTTCAAAAGCTGATACATTGTACATACAAGTAAAATGTTTAGTCGAGGACTGACCTTATCCTGCCTTTGTCTCCCAGATGTACGAGGTAGCAATGAGATACCAAAATGCAGAGCGAGTCAAAATGGTGTCATTTGACGGTTCTCTGGGGTATCTGCACAATGGACTGTACAGAGACCCTCATCTACCTGACATCTTACAGTAAGAAAACATATCATGACTAGACTTCTACAGGGTCTGAAAATGTCTTATGAAGGTCTAGAATGTAATAGTAAGTGTTTTCAAATATCATATCCTAGATCTTAAACAGGTTGGTCTTCATTATGTTAACATACATTAAATGCCATTTGCTCACACCAATTAATGTATTTTTGTTTTTGAGGAAAATGTTTTGAATGCAATTTGTAATGTTTCCACATTTGTCTTAATGGTTCTTCACGAGATATTAGACCACTGCTTTAAAACTGCAAACAAGACCTGATTACTAAATACTTATCACAGTCCACTCAGCTTTGCAGTGGGAACGAAAGATACCTGGGTTTTTTTGTCTGTTAATTTGCAAGATAGAAGCGGCATTTTGTGGGTTATTCTCTACAAGCTACTTCACCTTGTCGTCATTTATGGCAATTTAATGTGTCTGGGCTTAAAAAGATGCGTGGCTGGGTAAAACTGATGCACAAAAGTCAATTAGAAGCCGAGTGCACATTGTGTAAGATGACGCTTGCGTTTGTTTCATTTAGAATTTATATAAATTATAGTTATTTATTAGGTACACGTTATACACAATATACACATTCTTTTTCATCAGGTCATTATGATCTGAAAGTTATTATGTTCTGACTGAGTACCTCTCTGCAAGTTAAATGGGATGTTTTATTTCTGTATGTCATCGTCACTATTTTTCCTCTGCAGGAAGTTTGTGTTGTCATTGCAACGTGGGAAAGGAGACTGAAACAGAAAAGCCATGTTTCAGATGTACACCACTGATTCATTTTCATCATTCCATTTGTGTTGCATAAATTCAAGATCAAGAATGTCTATTAAAGTGGAATTCTGGTATTTTTCGACCCTATGTTTATGAATGTGAATAGTATAGTAAGTTTCATAAATGGTCCAGTAGATCACTCGTTCGCTCTCGCTCTCCTGTCACAGCATCCATGCATATATACACCTTGCCCTGACAGTCTGGCGTTCTCCAAATATTGGTGTCCCCACCGTCCATATGCAAACCTATGCCCTTGTGTGTATGTGTGCGCAAATGCTGTGAGAGGAGAGCGTGAGTGAACAAGTGGATTTTACGAGCGTCAGTGAACCATCACAGCCGAGCAGAAACATAGCTGAGAGTAACAGAGGAGACGAGAGAGATGTGCTGTACTGACAACACAGCAGTCTTGTAACCAAACCTACCCCCCGGTAATGTTTCCAGACTCTTACAATAACAATCTGAGCCGTTTATTGGCAAAAACAAACACTATTTATGGAGATATAACTATAAATAATGGCAATTCCCCTGTAAAATTATACTGCAGCCACTACTGGACACTGCAGTCCAGTAGATCACCTTATGAATCTTTTCATGTACTTTCAAATACACAGACATTTATAAACATACGGCCCAGGTCAAAATCCCCTTGAACTGAATACAGATTTTTTCATTGTCAGCATTTGTTAGTTATTTCATTTTCTGCTGATTTAATTGTCTTGTGAATCACATTGAACCACACAAACCTCTATGAAAGGTGGAATACAAATAAGGTTTGATCATTGAATGAATGGAAACATTGTTCACTTACAAATGCTTGTTTTAATAAACAGTAGATTTAGTTTTGTATTTGTAAACAGTTATTAATAACTATTTATGCAATTATGTATTTGTTATTTAAACATATAATGTATTTATATTTAGATAAATGTATTAAGGGCTGATGCTTTGCAGACTTAGCAGTGACATATTATGCTACAGAGCATTCACATAATATGTTTGAAGAGTTTCAGCCTATATAGTGCAATTTATTAAAATAGATTTTTGACATTCTGTCACCAAGGTTAAACATTTACATGAAAACAGTGACTAAAGAGTACCTACACTCATATTCCTTAACTTTTAAATGTGTAATTTGCCATTTTTATTAATGGATTATCAGTGAACGTATATTTCTTAGTGAACCAAGTCTACCCTTTAAATCTAAACTGTAACACACGTACAATATAATCTTGTAATGCTAATGTAGCCTGGATGTGCAGTATCTTACCACAAAGCCACGCAGCCCAATTCGGCACTGAAACACACATATAATTAGTTACTGTATACAGATTCAGTTTTATCTGATAATCTAAATACTCATTGGCATTTTAATTATATTAAAATTCACACTGGGGTTTATTTCCAAATTTACACACCATATAAAATCTTCAGTATAAGGGTTTGAGCTGTCACCTGAGAAAGTGTCATGCCAAAAACAAAAGAGATCAGTTTAGACTTGAGAAAAAGGATTGTTGACGCTCACAAAGCAGGAGAGGGATAATACAAAGATATCACAGCGCTTCCAAGTGTCAAGAACTGGAGTGAGAAGCATCATCAAGAAATTCAAAGAAAGCCTGACAATACAGAACAAGCTTGGCAGAGGTAGGAAAGATTTCAAAGACTCTGGAAAGACAACTGGTGGGATATGTGTATAAAGACCTCAGAACACTAGTGAATGACATGGCCAAGTCAGGAATTGTAGTCTCAAATAAGACAATTACTAGAGCTCTGCACTGAAATGGACTGCGGGTTGCAGATCAAGAACTTAAATTCTGCAGAAAATACACTTTAAAGCCAGACTGAATTATGCTAATGGGAGGGTCCATTAGAATCAAGATAATTTTTAGTGGTTTGGCAAGGATAATAATACAATTCATACAATTGTATTACTGATTCATAAACTTAACTAAACCTGTGCATTTTGATGGCATACATGTGTATTTAAAAAAAGAAAAAAGAGATGGACTTTCAAATCAAACTAATACAATAAGTTTTGAGCGCCGTCCTTTATCAAAAAAGGCATACAATCACTTGGCACATGAAGCTCTTGGGAATGCTCTAAACTTCACAGAGCGAAACATAATTTTGCTCAGATAACTTTGTTTCTATTCGTAGGCCTCATCAAATAGTGAATAGAGCCATTTGTGTTGCGCGGGGATCGGGTTTCATGCACCAGCTCTGTCAGGACTCTGAGCTGAAGCTTGTCTTAGCAGTCAGATGACGTGGCTGAAGGTTGCGGATGAAGCGTCGACAGAGTTTCTTTATTAACCGCTCAGTCAATCGCGTTCCGCGCTGGCTGGACAGCTTACGCCACGTGACCCATATCAGCCAATCTGACGTGCGTGCGGTGTGCGGACTTGAAAGCGCTTACGCCATATGCGTACGAAGCGCATCCCTAAAATT